>NC_137825.1:53228083-53573083 GCF_963921795.1 Nannobrachium achirus
TCCTCTCACCCACAAATCGCTAAGATGACACGAAAAGAAGACGGTGTCTGTGTCATCATCGGCATATTTTTAGATGTAGAACAAGAACTGGTGGTGCGTGGTGATGATGATGCCCCACTGCCTGGCACTACTAGATCTCAGCTTGTCTTGAGGGTGTCCTTTCCATTCGGGTCGGTTTTCTCATGAATACCCAAACGAAGTCGCTCCGTCAGCTTCTGTTACAGGACTGGAAACCAAACCCACCTTGGAGACGTCGACGCGCGCCATGCCTTCAGATGGATGCAGCAGCAAGCTCCCTCTGGGATCGTTCGCCTAAAGTCCTGTTTTGCACGCATGGTTTGCTCCTATTTAAGTGTAGCCGCCGTGGGACGGGCTGTCATGTGTAGTAGCCTACCTCCGGCTCCTTTCTGACCACACTGTGATTGTGAAGCTGTCGAGAGAGGATGAGTCCCCACTCCCCAAAGCACCGCCCACGCGGTGTTTGTGCCCGCGATTTCACTCGCTGCCAGTGTTGTGTTGTCAGTGTGGGGGTCCGACGATTAACCAAAGTCCAAATTGCACGCGGAGTGCGGAGTGACGTCTGTCTAGACGCTAGCCCAGTAGGTTCTCAAACTTTTTCGTGTGCAAGGACCCCCAAATTGACACTTATTATTAGCCCACGGACCCCCCCATTTGAAAAGATACGCCAGGGCAGGGACCTCCCATAAGAGAAGATGTTTACGGCTCTGACTATAGTGATTCTCAGCTATTTTAATTTCAAGGACCCCCAGTTTGACATGCATTAGGCTGCGGACCCCCATTTAATGGAATCTCTATCTCTGGGATCCCAATTTGTAAAATTAACGTTATTTAACTTGAGAGTGCAAATGGGACCATTTGGTCTCATTTGTACACTCTCTGATGTTACAGTTACAGACCCATAAGGGTCTATTTGGTATAGGCCTATCTATCATTTAGCTGGGGACCCCCTGGAACTCCCCCAAGGACCCCTTAGGGTCCCCAGACCCCACTTTGAGAACCACTGCTCTATAGCCCACTCTCTCAATATTCAACTCGTACGTACCTCATTGCAAAAGTAAAGTTAAAAATGATAGGTATGAGACCTTTTTGACATGAAATACCATGTTTTTATTTTCTTGATGATGGCCAGTGTGCCATAATTATCAGATGCAAACAAGCCTAACAGCTTTCTTGTGGTGTTTATCCTTTGACCTTGTACTGTACTGTACTGTACTGTAGGCCTACTGTACTGTACTGTACTGTACTGTACTGTACTGTACTGTACTGTACTGTACTGTACTGTACGTTTTTCCTATGCAAACATCTAGCCTAATAAAGTAGGCTGTAATTCAATCAATCAATCACATTTAATTATGACACCACATCAAAATACAATATTTCCAACAGATATTTTCTTTCACTTATGTTCAGGACATGGTAATTAGACTCAGAGCAATGACCACCCACATAGCAAAATAGGTCTGGGCCAGTTATGGCCCACATAAACCACTTACAGTTGGCCCACATACCGCAAGGAATGACGGCCCAGAGATGGCCCCATCATGGCTTGCCGGAGCTGGCCAACTCATGGGCCGGCTCCGGGCCAGCTGTGGACGCACCATTCTGACCCAGGCCCGGCCCAGAAGTGGCCCAGTTCCGGAAAAATAGATCTGGCCCAGTTCTGGCTCAGAGGTGGCCCAGTTCCAGAAGAAATGTTCTGGGCCAGTTATGGCCCACATAATCTACTTAAAGTCGGCTCACATACCGCAAGGAATGACGGCCCAGAGATGGCCCCATCATGGCTTGCCGGAGCTGGCCGGCTCCGGGTCAGTTGTGGACGCACCATTTGACCCAGGCCCAGCCCAGCAGTGGCCCAGTTCCGGCAAAACTGGTCTGGACCAGTTATGGCCCACATAATCTACTTACAGTCGGCTCACATACCACAAGGAATGACGGCCCAGAAATGGCCCCAGTATGACTTGCCAGAGCTATGGACACTGTTTTGACCCAGTTCTGGGCCAGCTCTGGCAAGCCAGATATGGGCTTTATACCTTAATTATGCCATATCCAGCCACACCATTGCACCTCCGAAATAGTTTGGATAATCTAATACCATTGATGAACCACCTGAATACACATCATAACTCCACACACTTTTGTTAAGGTAGTAATTAATAAAAGGCAGAAACAGTTATTTAGCAAAAGTACAAAAGGTTTATTTACAAATCTCACTTACATGATCAATAAAACTGAATATTTGCAGTGACATTTCGATAAAAATAGAACAGAGTTGATGGGCTACGCAATACCAGTGCTGGGAGTATAGTATAGCGGCACTCCATTAAAAATATAAATTGCAAAAATAAATAAATTAACACAGCAAATTTTAAAACAGCACATTATAAAAAACAAACCAATTACCAACCAAAGAGGGGGAAAAGGCACCCCAATAAATACAAACAGCAAAAAAATAAAATAAACAAAAATCACAAAAGAGGGTTTGATAGACGCAGACGGCCACCAGAGAAAGAGTCAGTTTGTCTACTGGGATGGTGCATTCTGTTGTATGTGCTTAGACATTCAGCTCTGTTGCAGCAAGCCAATCCAGTGTGTCATTTCTATAGGTCAATTAAGCAAAGATCACCATTCGGTGGCCGATATATAGGGCAGCTGGTCATCACATGCTCCACAGTCTGAGATGGATCCTCACATTCGCATTGGGCACTGTCTTTGAGACCCACCTGTGCATTGCTGCACTGAAACGTCAATTGAGGTTGTCCACTCCTTACGGGGGAGGTGCTGGCCAGGAAGATCAGTGGGATCCTGGATGGTTCTGCTGCCTTCCACTGGTCTGTCCATCTTGCCTTCGCCCAGGAAGATGGTGGTGCCGGCTGGTGTTCCTGGGCCTGTGTGCAAAGGGGCGCTGGGACTTGAGATGATCACTTCCAGCGACCACAGTGCTAGCGCTTCTCCAGATCATCCAGTTGAGGAAGCTGTCTGACCTCTAACTCCACGTCTTTCTGCATCCATGTGGGGCGGCATTGTTCTTTAGTCGCCCTGAAATAAATGACAAGAAGCAAACTGTTATGATGATAGCATTATGAAACCTGAGTGACATACATCAGTTAAAATATTTTGAAGATTTATTGTGTCCTGTGTCCATAGCTATACATGCTGTGTTTGGCCTTCTACTGTTATCCATTAAATGTTTTACTATATTACAACATTTAAAGTAAGAAAGATTGGAAAAGTTACACTGAGCAATTCAAATTTACCTATACAACATCATAAAGGTGCAGGTCCTCGTATTCAATGAACCCTGATGTCCAAAAAGGTTGTCTGGTAGTCATCCAGTGAAGCGATATCTCCAACATGGCAATTCCTGAATTTATGGTAAAAGTCAAAGAAAAGAAAAACCACAAGATATAAATGTAAAGTAGGCATTCTATCTTTAAACACACTTACACTGGCTCCACCTCCCCCCTCTCATTAAATGTGGTGGTCTTTGTTCTCTGAGCTTTAAGTTACAGCACTCAGGTTTCAACTACTGTTGGCAAACTTGTTTTGAATGTTGAGATGTATAATAAACATTTAATTGCAAACAGTGGTATCTTAATCAAATCTGTCTCTTAGCCGAGCTCAATATCCCAACAAAATCACACATATTACTTATGTTGAGCAATGAGCACACATTATTTGTACTTAGTCTGCTCTTTTTCCCCTCTACACAAAACAAACCTCTTTGCCGAAAATAGCCGATCTACAAGCTCACAATGCCTTGCAGCACGAGGCGTTGTGAGCTTGTAGATCTGCTATTTGGCTAAAGTTCTTGGAATATGGATGCTAGGGTTCAGATGGTTTATATAAAACAAATGAGAAAAAAATTCTATCACACAAAGACTTGGAGTAACTCTGACCCTATAGGGGTCCCGGACCCCCTGTTGAAGACCCCTGATCTAAAACATGGAATATATAACAGTCTTGGCCTGCCTAAATCCATGGTTTGAAATAATTAGTTAATATGTGATATCAGAAAATACAATAGGCTCTAGATTATAGGTAACAAACATGTACAGTATAATGTCCTCAGTTAAGTTCACAGAAACAACAAACCAAAAGTTAAAATTGCTCCTAGGCTAGTTTGAGAAGATTTTAGAATATAGAGTAGATAAAGAGGACACTTACCATATTGAATTTAAGTTCCATCCGTGTGGTAAAGTAAATAGCAAGAGCCACAATAGTAGATGTGTCTACTCTAACTCCCTGCTCCAAATGAAACAGTTGAATACCAGTTTAGAATTCAAAAAATGGTGGGAAGCACAGTGATTGGTTAGACAGGACAGTAGGGGCTGCCTGTATTCACATGGTAATGACATTCTAACACCTCATTGGTCTACTCTCTCTCTCTCTCTCTGTGTGTGTGTGTGTGTGTGTGTGTGTGTGTGTGTGTGTGTGTGTGTGTGTGTGTGTGTGTGTGTGTGTGTGTGTGTGTGTGTGTGTGTGTGTGTGTGTGTGTGTGTGTGTGTGTGTGTTACACGCCCCAGGGGTGTGGCTAGATACAGATAAGATTTGTAAAACTGCTCTGCAGCGTTCACCTGAATAAACAGGACAAAGGGAGACAGAGACAGTTTCAATATTACTTATGTTGAGCAATAGTTCGTTTCTCCTTCCTTGTTCATCTCATTTATTCACAATTATAATGAAATCACTTTACTTTTCTTCCTTTGTTTTTTTAAAGAGCATCAGTCAATCACTGTATTCACAATTCTCACATGTTCACAAAATTACAGTAAACCCATTCTTCTCATTTCTTTCACAGTCATCAAAATCACAATAAACATTTCTTCATATTCATCATATTCCCATATGTTGTTTGTTTTATCAGTGTTCATGAACTGTGTTTAATCTGTGGCTTTTTACCAGTAATGTTTTTAGAGTGTATTCTTTTTAACTTTTTAATCATATACCAACATGAACTTATTTATACATGACCATCAAATGGCATTAATCATGAAATATGGAACCAAAACGTAAATACTGTATTGGCATGACTACAATGCATATAGTGCAAAGATATTGCAAGGCATCAAGGCATTAATATGGAGAGAACTAAATTACTAAAAACGAAAATAAACATTTCCAACTGCAAAGGCTACAGGAGCTTTTAAACACTATAAAAGGAGCTTTTACACACTGCAGGGAGCACAAAATACTGTAGGTGAAACAAAAACAACCACGTTGTGAGCAGCAGTAATGGCTGCCATGAATCTGCTGTTTACATCCAGATTCACTTCACACACTAGTCTTAAACAAAATCACGACATTTCTGGTCAAAACTAGTACAATCATTAAACAAGCAGTGCTTTTACACTACACAGAGCTGAAAGAGAACAGTTTTTATGTTCAAAAACGTAATTTACCTGAATAAACAGGACAAAGGGAGCCATGGAAAACCATGCAAGGCACCAATCTGCTCACCAGGAGTAACAGGGGTTCAGAGTCTCAATGACTCTTCAACACTAACTCTGGGGGAGCCTGAGTTTGAACTCTCCGGGAATCCTCTGAGTTCTAATGCCGGTTTCTCTACCCCTAAGCCACTGCCGCCTTGTAAAAGTACAAATAGTATCAAACATACTTGACCCAGGCCAGAACAGACCATTTAATAGCTTCCAAAATAGCCAATCTACAATCTTGTGGTGATAGTGATGTAATGGTGTGTAGACAGGCCTGTATTTTGGGTTGATTAGGCCCCCCTACCAAAACATGATTAACTAAAACTACCCAAACTAGGAATTATGACACATACATATTATTAGTATAATTTAAAGCACATGAGGAAAAAGCAAGGCCGTACACTGAGAATGAAAGGAAAAACTAATAATATAGGGCATTAATGACTTTTTGCAAGTCAACTTGTCTTTTGATTAACCAAAATATATGTGGGTCAGTTAATATATGGATAATATGGGCCAAATAAACCCAAAGCATATGTGGACCAGTTAAACATAAGGCTAATATGGGCCAAATTAACCAAAAACATATATGGGCCAGTTAATATAAAGCTAATCTGGGCCAAATAAACCCAAAACACACATGGGCCAGTTAACTATATGGCTAATCTGGGCCAACATAAACCAAAACACACATGGGCCAGTTAACTATATGAATAATCTGGGCCAAATGAACCAAAACACACATGGGCCAGTTAACTATATGGCTAATCTGGGCCAAATGAACCAAAACACACATGGGCCAGTTAACTATATGGCTAATCTGGGCCAAATGAACCAAAACACATATGGGCCAGTTAACTATATGGCGAATCTGGGCCAAATAAACCAATCCACAATCGGCCCACATGTGGCGTGCCATAACATAAACAGTGCCGTCATTGCCAGACCTGGCCCACATCTGGTTCACATACCACTTGCCGAAGCCAGAGGTAGGTCAGACATGCCGGATTGCAGCCACGTTTGGCCCAGACCCCTCTGCTATGTGGGCAGATTCCCCCCTGTCAGAGTTCAGAGTTTGAATGAGTCCTGCAGGATGCAATTTGCATAAAGATGTGAGGGAACTTAATTCATTTGACTAAATGTTTTATATATATCTATATATATATATATATATATATATATATATATATATATATATATATATAGAGAGAGAGAGAGAGAGAGAGAGAGAGAGAGAGAGAGAGAGAGAGAGAGAGAGAGAGAGAGAGAGAGAGAGAGAGAGATAGATAGATAGATAGATAGATAGATAGATAGATAGAGATAGAAAAGAAAAATCCTCCAGTGCGCCAGCGATCACCCTCCCCTGCATGTGCCAATGTTGGCAGTTGGCACCATGTGCCTAAGGTTGCTGATACCCCTGGGCTATGATGCAATTTCATGCAAATTAAGTCCATGTTACTAATATGATCCCACTGCGGCTATAGATCATTCAGCATCACTAATTATTGACCAATTTATTGGAAATGGGGAAAGTGCACCGAATGAGTGCTCGGTCACGGTCCACAACTAATTCTATAGTCCCACACGTGAATCTGGTATAGTGGCTGCAGGGACGTGCTGGGCCCCTGATTCAGCCCGGGAAAAAGAGTTGGAGAGGCCCTCATTGCGCGCTATAGAGAGAGATCTCTCTATAGCGCTGCTGCTCCTCAAAGATGTGTGACAAAGTGACAAGCCAGTGGGCCAATTACGTGAGTTATATTCCGTCGTTATCGGGTGGAAACCTTGTATGTCCAAAACCGTTTGTTTTGTATTCAAACTAGTGAAAACAGCCGATCTACAAGCACACAACGCCTCGCACCGCGAGGCGTTGTGTGCTTGTAGATCTGCTGTTTTCACTACTTTTGTGCAACGGCATTGTATGATGAAGCAGGGCTTTGCTTTGCGAAAAAATGTAAAAATTTGAAAACTGGGAGATACAAGGTTTCTGCCCGATAGTGATGATTTACTTTGTTGGCCGCCCAGCCCCCAAAATGGAACAAAGGCAGACATTTTATTTTAATTTTTTTCCTGGACCGGCCGGGAATGAACCGGCCGTTCGGGAGTTGTCCCGCTTTTCCCAATGGCCAGCACGTCCCTGAGTGGCTGTGGGGGTCTGTGAGTTTGTATATGCTTGAAAGGTTACGGAATAGGTGTTACAGCAGCCTGCCAAGATTGGTTGGGCTTCCAGTTTAAGGTGTACACAATACGTGGGCAGAATGTGAGCCAAGAATAGTCTCAAGTGAGTAGGCCTACCTCCATCCCCCCCTCCATCTCTGCTGTCTCATTTGGCTTGGCTCCAAGTGGCTGCATACTGTATGGCTTTTTCAACCATTATATATATACATTCCCCCTCCCCCTTTCTGTCGCTTTTATCCACATTCACCCTGTAGCATGCATCCCAATATTCTGGACATGTCAGGCAAACACTCTGTGAAAATACTGTAGCTTATTATCTACAAGGTCACGACTTGGCATGGTGTGTGCTTGTAGATCTGCTATTTTCATCGAAGAGCAGGGACGTGCAGAGAATGTTAGAGAGGCAGGGGCTGACATTTCTAAAAGGGCCTTTTGGTGAAAATATCGAAAATAGCAGACCTCCAAGCTCACAACGCGTCGCAGCGCGACGCGTTGTGACCTTGGAGGTAGGCTATTTTCGGTGCTTGATACCACACTGAACTAACCATAATCAAGTCAATTCTGGAGATGTGGCGTAAAGCATGGATTTCTACACAGAGAGGGCAATTCGTTTAACATAAGATGCTGCATTCAAGTTCAGCAGAGTTTGGACAAGGCAATTCTCTTGAATGCTGCCTTCGGGTATGGCATGGAAAGAGGGCATTTGCATTTCTTTCACCATAGTAAAAAACTGCATTCATGGTCTGGAGAGGGCACTTTTTACGGACAGATAAAAGGGCAGGGGCTCAAGCCCCCTTTGATGTCTATGTGTGCACGTGCCTGTCTAAGAGATCCTGAAGAGAGAAGAGGGAAAAAGGGAGGGGACTAAAGCATAGACCCCTGGGGCACCCTTACCTCGGTCAATGAAGTAGGCTATTCAAATACGGGTTTGTGTGGTTGAGAAGATAACTTGCATGTAATGTGCTCAAATGTACCTCAAGGGCGGTATTATGGCATATGGCTGGTGGTTTCTCCCATCCTCCTTAAGGTTTGAATGTGTGAAATCGTGCCTTTCGCGAACCCGAGCTCACCTCACATCTTCCCGACATGCAAAGAGGCAGAATTCTAAATGTACGCTTTAATCAAAGGTGACAGTGCCCTCTCCTGATGCGTGGCATCAGCAAACTGGGTTAAGTGTGGTTGGGATCCAGTTTCAGGGTACGGCACCTCACACGCCTGCCACTAAAAGGTAGGCTACCAGGTGTCCAACAAATGAATTCCTTGGCAAGAGGCCTGTCATGCATGTGTTACCGAAAAACGTGTTTTGGTATTACTTTCGATTAGACTTGCATGGGAAAAGGTATACAGTTTCATGTCAATACAGTTCACTGGTACAGGTCAACTAAAAGGTTACCTCAAAAAAGCCATTGGGCTTGTTTCAATTAGGGCAGGGGTCTTCATCAGGGGGTCCGGGACCCCTAGGGGGTCCTCAGAGTTACTACAGGGGGTCCTCCAAATCTTTGAGTGATAGAACGTTTTTTCCTCCTTTTTTATGTTAACCACTTGAACCCTAGTGTTCATATTCTGAGAAGTTTAGCCAAAAATAGCAGATCTGCAATCAGAGCTGCGAGGCGTTGTGAGCTTGTAGGTCGGCTATTTTCTGCAACGAGCTTTGGTGTAGAGGGGGAAAAGAGCAGACTAAGTACAGAGTGAAAGGTAAAGTTTATTAAGTATTGACCGTTCAAGTGGTTAAATATCTGAAAACACAAATTGACATGAATCCAAAATACACTGACGATTGTGCTGTCAAACGATGAAACTATATGGAATCTATGATAAGGTTGTGGGGGGTCCCTGCTTCATCTCTCTCTCAACTAAGGGGTCCTTGGCCTGAAAACGTTGAAGAGCCCTGAATTAGGGTCCCTTTTAAACTCATATGACATAGAATGACAGACAAATAGAACACAGTACTAGAACTACAGTCGTAAAACACAATGCATAATAAAAGGTATTAATAGGGGTGTAACGATATACCAAGATTTGGGCTTGTTACGCCCAAATAGAATAGAAAGGTCAGGGGAGGTAAGGCTTCCTCTAAGTGGCTTTTCAATGCCGTTTTAAAGGAAGGTATAGGGATGTACACTCCTTCAAGGCCTTCGGTTTGACACTTTTTCTTTGCCAAATCTGGGTTGGACTTGCACGTGATCTGTGGCGCAGCCTCTGGTGTTGTCATTGTGAACACTAGTTTAAATAATTTTTAAAATGATAAATACAATACTGGCTTTCAAGCAGTTTCAAGGGGCACACTTGACCCTTCTCAGGGGCACACCAAAGGTCCCCAGGCACAGTACAGTGGTTGAGAAACACTGTCTTAAGTGGTGTAATGTATCTTGTACACCAGGCCCATTGCAAGAAGATGCTGCACTCTGTCAGCTACGTGAGCCTTCCAAAGCTTACAACAGGGGTCTTCAACGTTTTCAGGCCAAGGACCCTTTAGTTGAGAGAGAGATGAAGCAGGGACCCCCCACAACCCATAGATACCATAAAGTTTCATTGTTTGACAGCACAATGTATTTTGGATTCATGTCAACATTTTATTCTCAGATATTTAACTACTTGAACCGTCAATACTTAATAAACTTGACCTTTCACTCTGTGCTTGAACTTGTACTTTTTCCCCTCTACACCAAACCTATTTGCCGAAAATAGCCGATCTATTTTTGGCTAAAGTTCTCAGAATATGGACGCTAGGGTTCAAGTGGTTAAAGGAGAAAAAAAAGCTTCTTCTATCACACAAAGATTTGGATGACCCCTAACTCTGAGGAGCCCCTAGGGGTCCCGGACCCCCTGTTGAAGACCCCTGGCTTAGAAAGTGATAAGCAGTAAGGTGAGGTAAGGTCCTTGTTGTTTGGATACCTAGGCTTACGGGGGTTGAATAAACCAAACCTTCGTAAATCCTATAACCCAGGTTCTGCGGCTGGGGATGCTCACGGTCCATTGGAGCAAGCCTTTTGGCTGGAGTGAATATGAATTAACTTCGATCTGGACACAAATCATATGGGACACACCAGGGACGTGCAGAGATTCGGTGCGTGATACCACACTGAACTAAGCATAATCAAGTCAATACAAGAGATTTGTTGTAACGGCACACAGAGAAGGCAATTCTTTCAACATAAGATGCTGCATTCAAGGGCACTTTTTATAGACTGATAAAAGGGCAGGGGCTCAAGCCCCCTTTGATGTCTATGTGTGCACGTGCCTGCATGGGACACACACAGCCAAGGGGCGAAGGCATTTTGTGAACATAACACCACAAACCGTGAATACACAGTTGAATCCTCAGTGTTAATTTAGCCTACTAAGTACATTTACTTACTTGCACACACCAAAATACCTATGAGAGTGAGAATGGAACGGTTTCATGCCAGTAGAGGATTTCTGCAAAAAAACGCTACATTCTCATTGAAATGCATTGCGGATTCCACTCTCATAGGTATTTTGGTGTGTGCAGTGTGCACCCTAACAGAGTATTTCTACGTCGCAGTATTGATACTTTTACTCAAGTAAGGAATGTGAGTACTTTTTCCACCACTGGCTATTTTTGGCAAATACATTTGGCCTAACAGACCCATGGGGATGTCTGGCCAATGACGCGTGCAGTGTTTAAGTGGTTAAAAGCACTCTAGCATGGATGTCTCAACCAGGGGCGTCACAAGGGGGGGAAATTGCATGGGACTGAGTTACTAGGGCCCAAGGTGGAGGGGCCTTCATTAAAAATAACAGATCTACAAGCTCACAGCGAGCTTGTAGATCTGCTATTTTTGAAAAGTCGTGAAAATGATTGTGTTCAAATCTTTGAATATGTGTATTTTTTTTTTTTGTAAAGATATTTTTATTTAGACAAAAGTCACAATTTCTTTTTTTGATTTTACACAACAACAAAGACAAAAGACAAGAACAAGAACAATAAAACAAAACAAAAAACAACAAACAAATAACCCACCCACCCAAACACACCCCAGGTACAGTATAGTTTCTTCCCCTACATTTGTATTATTAACAGCACATTACATATTACAATATCCCATTTAGTTACAAGGGCGCAATGATGGTAACAAAGACATAAAAGGGCCCCATATTTTCTTATATGTTGCTGGTTTCCTCCTGACATTATACAGGATCTTTTCAGGAGTACAGTAGGAAGTTAATTCGTTCAACCAATGTCTTTGAGAAGGAGGATTTTCAGCTTTCCAATTTTGGAGAATACACTTTTTCCCAGCTGTACCTGCCAGCAAAATGAAGTACTTCTTGTATTGACTTAACGAAAGTCCCTGTACGTCTCCCAAAATCCAAATCCTAGGGTCAGGTAACAAGTCAGACTCTACTATTTCTGAAGTTGTTGTAACTATATATTTCCAGAACTCCTCCAAACATGGGCAGTTCCACAGCATATGGAGTAGATCACCATCAGAGACTTTACATCTCTGACAATTGGGGGAATCATTATTGTAAATTTTATGTAACCTGTGTGGAGTATAGTAGGTTCTATTAAAAATATTAAACTGCATTTGTCTGTGTTTAGTGGAGATCAAGACAGTCTGAGAACCCTCAAGCATGTTACGCCAGTCAACATCATCATAGATGCACCCCAGATCAGATTCCCATTTTTGTTTTATAGGCATGGTGTTATAGAGTGGTAAATTATTAATCAATATGTTATATATAGAAGATATCAAGCCTTTAGTGTTAGAGTAATGTCTACTGAGAAGCCGAGTCTCAAATGGGGAATTGGGTGGCATGTTTGGAAAGTCTGAAGAATTAGAGCGAACCCAATTTCTGATCTGGAAGTATTTGAATTGAAATTGCCTTGGAAGGTTGAATTTTTGACAAAGTTGTTGGAAACTTGCGAAGATGTTATTGCAATAGAGGTCTTCAACTGTCTTAATTCCCTTGCTAATCCATGTTTTCAAGGTGTTGTCTGATCCGGGGTAGGGGATTCTTGGATTATCCCAAAAGGGAGTTTTTCTAAGTAATGAAATATTTAAACCAATGATGGAATGGGATTCGTGCCATGCATTGAAGGAGTTCTGGATTATAGGGTTCTTTGTTGCTTTCAAAAGGATTTTTTTAGAACCTAAAAAAGGAATTATTTTTAAAGGAATGTTTTTTAATTCCTGCTGTTCAATTGATAACCATCTATTCTCACCACCCACCGGATGCAACCAACACCAGATTGAGCGAAACTGAGCAGCTAAATAGTAAAGTCTGAAATTAGGGAGTTTTAATCCTCCCTTAGCATAAGGTGCCTGAAGAGTGGAGAGTTTGACCCTAGGGACTTTACCTTTCCATAAGAAGTTTGATATTGATTTATTTAAGTCTTTAAAGAAGCTTTTAGGGATTTTAAATGGAATACACTGAAATAAATACAAATATTTGGGTAATATATTCATCTTAACCGAATTTACTTTTCCAATTAGTGATAGTGGCAGGTCCCTCCATCTCTGGAAATCTGATTTTGTTTTATCCAGTAGCTTCAAATGATTGTCTTTAAGGACCTTATCCACAGATTTTCTAATTTCGATGCCTAGATATTTAAAGCCATGTGGGCACCACCTAAGTGGCTCAACCAAATTCTTGATATTATTGTCTTGTATATTGATAGGCATTACTTCACTTTTTGTTAGGTTTAACTTATAACCAGATGCAGCACTATAGTGTTGGAAACATTGTAGTAGAGAAGGAAGCGAATTTGATGGATCAGTTAGGAAGACTAGCAGGTCATCTGCGTAAAGTGAAAGTTTATGTTCAACTGGACCGATTTTAAGGCCAGAAATAGCTGCACCAGAGCGAATTGCAACAGCCAAGGGCTCGATGGCTATCGCGAACAGCAATGGAGAGCATGGACAGCCCTGGCGAACACCTCTGGATAGGGAGAAGACACCGGAAAGGAACCCATTAGTTAAGATTTGGGCCTTTGGGGCATTCAAGAAGGTTTCAATATATTGGATGAATTTTTCACCAAAATTCATTGCCTTAAGCGTTTGTAACAAGAAGCTCGGTTCAATCCTGTCAAATGCCTTCTCCGCATCCATCGACATTATCAGTAAGGGGCTCCTCTCATTGTGCGCCTTTTCGATTATATGAAGAAGTCTCCGAACATTATCTGATCCCTGTCTGTTTCTGATAAAACCTGTTTGGTCTGAATGGATACGTTTAGGGATAATAACATCCATTCTGGATGCAATTAGTTTAGATAAAATTTTGTAGTCCGAATTGAGAAGGCTGAGGGGTCTATATGAAGCACATTTTTCAGGGTCCTTGCCTGGTTTAGGGGGTAAAATTATTGTTGCTAATTCTAAGGAGCTAGGGAAAGTTTTAGTAGCCAGCGCTTCCTTAAACATATCTGTTAAAGGAGTTAACAGTTTGTCCGAAAAGGTTTTGTAGTATTCAATTGGGAAGCCGTCGGGGCCTGGGGCTTTATTGTTATTTAAGGACTTAATGGCTTCAAGCACCTCATCCTCCGAAATATCAGAGTCTAAAAAGTTTTTATCGTCGGAAACTAATGTAGGTAATGTTATTGAATCCAGGAATCTTGCCGCCTTAACATTTTCTGAGTCATGATCTGACTTGTATAATGTTGAATAGAATGTCTTGAATTCTTGATTTATTTCCTGTCGTTTAAGAAGGGACCTGCCATCATCTGTGGTTATAGAATGGATTATCCTGCCAGCTTCTTCCTTTTTAATTTGCCATGCCAAAAGTTTACTAGTCTTATTGCCGAATTCATAATAATGGTAATTAGTTCTGGCTAATGCTGCTTCAGCCTTGTTTGTGCAAAGATTGTTATATTGAACGCGTTTGGAGGTTAATGCATTAAAGGTTTCATCACTTTTAGAATTAGCATGATCTTGTTCCAATTTTCTAATATCTTTTTCTAGAGATAAGAGGATTTTCTTTTTCTCTCTTGCTTTATGTGAGCTATATGAGAGGATATGTCCTCTCATATATGCTTTCAGAGCTTCCCATATGTTACCGTGGGAAGAGGAGTTAGAGTTAGCTTCCAAGAATATGTCAATATTTCTATTCATAAATGCAATGAATTCAGGATCTTTAAGCATAAATGATTTAAACCTCCAATTATGAGATGGTGATTGTCTATCACCCATGTCCATAATGATTTGTATGGGATTATGGTCAGAAAGATTAGCAGCTAGATAAGAACAATCAATAACTGAATGAGCATCACTCAGGGGGATCAGGAACAAGTCAAGTCTGGAATAAGAGCCATGGACGCTCGAGTAGTAGGAAAAATCTTTCACATTCGGGTTAAGGGTCCGCCAAATATCACATAAACCTAGGTCCCTCATTCCCTGGTCAAGAGCTGTTGCTGATTTAGAGCGCGTAAAGGGTCTTGTAGAGGACCGGTCATTAGCTTGCATTATTAGGTTAAAGTCACCACCGACCAGGCATCGGGCACCAGACGCAGCTATTTTCAGAACTAAGTTGCTAAAGAAAGTTGGGTCATCATGGTTAGGACCGTAAATATTGACAAATGTGAATTTTACCATATTCAATAAAAAATTTACTAAAATAAACCTACCATTTTTGAATATGTGTATTTTTTAAGCGAACATTTGTAACTCAAAGTTTGCTTCTGGGGGGTCCCTGGAACTAAATATTTTGAGATGGGGGTCCATGGCCAAATACATATAATTTTAGGGGTCCTTCACTTGAAAAGGTTTGAGCACCACTGCCAAAAAACCTTGAAATATTCAAATGGCACAAATTTTCAAGATTTTTCAAAAATAGCAGATACAAGCTCGCTGTGCGCTTGTATATCTGTTATTTTTCAATAGTTAAAGCACAGAATAATGCGTAATAATGCGTTCATGGGGGGCCCGCAGTGAATCCTTGTACCCATGCAGGGCCCAGAATTTGGTGTGACACCCCTGGTCTCAACCACAACCCTTTACAGGGGTGGAAAAAGTAAAAGTATCAATACTGCAATGTAGAAATACTTACTTTTTTTTACAAATAAGAATCTGGATTTAAACATTTACCAAAAGTAGAAAGTATTCACAAGTTTTCAAATGTATAGAGAAATCTATATAAGAAATCTTTTGAATAGAGCCGATCTACAAGCTCACAATGCGTCGTCGCATCTGTGAGCTTGTAGATCGTCTATTTTCAAATGGTCGAAATGTATAGGGCTGAAGTGGTTAATGTATGTTTTGTAATAGTAATTAAAATCTACAGTTTTCAAATGTAGTGGAGTAAAAGTACAACATATGGGTCCGAGATGTAGTGGGGTGGAAATTGGAAATACTCGAGTAAAGTGCAAATACCTCAAAAAGTACAGTAAGTAAATGTGCCTAGTTACTTTACACCAGGGTTCTTCAATGTTTTCAGGCCAAGGACCCCTTAGTCGAGAGAGAGAGATGAGCCAGGGACCCCCACAACCCAAAGATTCCATATAGTTTCATTGTTTGACAGTACAATTATCAGTGTATTTTGTGTTCATGTAAATCTGTTCATGTAATTTGTGTTTTAACCACTTGAACCATCAATACTGGCCTACTGGTACGCCCACCAGACCATGAGAGTCAAATGGGGTGGGAGTATATCAGCCCCATTTGGGGTTAGCAATGGAGTCCGGCAGGGGGGAATTTTAAGTCCCATTTTATTTAATTTATATATGGATGACTTATCTGCTCACTTGAGAGGTTGTAATACTGGTTGCATGGTTGGGGAAACTCTTGTAAACCACCTGATGTATGCTGATGACCTGGTGGTCCTGAGTCCCAGTAGTGCTGGTCTACAGCAGCTCCTGGACGTATGTTCTCTGTATGGTGTAGATCATGACATAAAATACAATGCCAGCAAAAGTGCTGTTTTAATAAGTAGAACTAAAGAGGACAAGCGTCTTAATTTTCCTGTATTTAAATTATCAGACAATAATCTGGAAGTCTGGAATAAAATCAAATACCTTGGTCACTTCATTACTGATCAAATGACTGATGATGATGATATCTTCAGACAGTGTAGAAAACTGTATGCTCAAGCAAACACTATTGCTCGTAAGTTCAGTCAATGTTCTACGAAAGTGAAGGTGTCATTGTTTAAGACATACTGCACACCGCTCTATACTGCTCACCTTTGGTCATCTTATAAGAAATCTAGTATGCATAGGCTGCAAGTTGCATATAATGATGCTATGAGAATACTCCTTAAAAAACCCACTTTTAAGAAACTTAATATTTAAATTCATGAAACGGTTGGATGTATCTACTAACGGCATCATTGTGGCACTTTCAAGCCCACATATGAGCAGTGCACGCTATACATCCAGACTAAGGGTACACTGGTTAAAATGCCTGTGTGTTTTTCCTGTGGGCTAAGATATGTACTATTTATTTTTTACATCTTCTTATTGATTTTTTATTGCCTGTTGTGTTTCTTTTATGTATGGTTTAGTGTTTTATGTCTTGTACCCTGTTCTATGGACCTGAGTCCGCTAATAAAGATTGAATTGAATTGAAATGAATACTTAATAAACTTGACCTTTCATTCTGTACTTAGTCTTCTCTTTTCCCCCTCTATACCCAACCTCTTTGCCGAAAATAGCCGATCTACAAGCTCACAACGCCTCGCAGCGCGAGGCGTTGTGAGCTTGTAGATCTGCTATTTTTGGCTAAAGTTCTCAGAATATGGACGCTAGGGTTCAAGTGGTTAATATAGAAAAAGGAGAAAGATTTGGAGGACCCCCTGTAGTAACTCTAAGGACCACCTAGGGGTCCCGGACCCCCTGTTGAAGACCCCTGCATTACACCACTGTTCTTTGACAATAAGCTCCATCTATAAAGTCCATGGGAAATCCTGTTGAGCAGGCGGCCCAGCATTTCTTTTGAATTTCTGAAGTTGTGTACATGTCGTTCTGTGCCCATCAGCAAGTTGTGCTTAAAGCCAGGTTCTTTACTGTCAGTCGTTCCAATCAATTCGGTGGACCTCTCTCAAATAGCTTTTCCCAGAGAGGCAAACTGATCGTCAGTCCACCTACACAGAGATGGTGACCTAGAAAAAAGGGTTCAGCTTTATTTTTGAGCTCTCTCTCTCTCTGTGTGTGTGTGTGTGTGTGTGTGTGTGTGTGTGTGTGTGTGTGTGTGTGTGTGTGTATGTGTGCGTGCGTGCGTGCGTGCGTGCGTGCGTGCGTGCGTGCGTGCGTGCGTGCGTGCGTGTGCGTGCATGCATGCGTGCATGCGAGTGTGTTTGTGCTGTGCGTGTGTGTGTTTGTTTG
The DNA here is from genome assembly GCF_963921795.1 of Nannobrachium achirus. Classification (NCBI taxonomy): domain Eukaryota; kingdom Metazoa; phylum Chordata; class Actinopteri; order Myctophiformes; family Myctophidae; genus Nannobrachium; species Nannobrachium achirus. The sequence goes on from NC_137825.1 coordinate 53,245,988, forward strand.
TATCATTGATTAATTGAAGACTCTACTAGAGTTTTGCATATAGGAAAAGGTACAGAACAGTACAGTTCACTGGTATAAGGTCAACTAAGAGGATAAACACCACAAGAAAGCTTTTGGGCTTGTTTCAATTGGGGTCCCTTTTTACAACTCATACTCATGCAATATTAAAAAACAGACAAATAAAACATAATAAAATGAGGAAAATAACATCATTACCAGTTTCAAGTTGCAGCCACCTGTAAGTGACTTTTCAGAGCGGTTTTAAAGGAGAGTAGGGATTTACACTACTTTAAAGGAGTAGTTCACCCCCAAAATGACTGTTTTTCTATTGATTAGTCACGCCATGGAGACTAGAGTTCAATAATATTTGTAGTTTTTTGTCGCATTCCTAAGACAAAAATGTGATAACAATAAATTTACCCCCATTCGTTCCGGATGGGGACCCGTTTCGAAACGGGTCCCCATCCGGAATCAATGGGGGTAAATTTACTCGAATCAAATTGTTGTCTTAGGAATGTGACAAAAACCAAAAAATATTATTGAACTCTACTCTCCATAGCATGAGTAATCAATAGAAAAAAAGTCATTTTGGGGGTGAACTACTCCTTTAAGGCCGTCGATAGGGCATTCCACATTTTTGCGGCATAGCTAGGAGAACAAATGTAACCCTTTGTTTGAGCCAAATCTGGGTTGGACGTGATTAGTGGAGGTGTTGTAATTGTGAACGTCCTTGACGTTTTTTGGAATTATTTGATCATGCAGTGTCTTAGTGGTGTGGTACAGTATATTGTATACACCAGGCCCATTGCAAGATGCTGTACTCCCAAGTCCCAACCCACACTTACAAAATGATCTGTGTGTGCGTGCGCGCGTGCGAGCAAGCGCGCACGTGACAGCTTTGTTTTGGGTTTGAGTCACATCTGCACACAGTCTTTGCCGGCCCTCATCAGAGCGATGCGTCGAGAGCCACCCAGCAATAACAAACAAAGGGAACGACGCTCGCAGGGGTGTCGCACCAAATTCTGAGCCCTGGGGTACAAGGATTCGCTGTGTCGTTTTGTGCTTTAACTATTGATAAATAGCAGATCTACAAGCTCGCAGCGCGGCACCGAGTGCCGCGCTGCGAGCTTGTAGATCTGCTATTTTTGAAAAATCGTGAACATTTGTGCAAGTCCTTGAAGGTTTTTTCGAAAAACCTATATGTTTATGTCAGTGGCGCTCAAACTTTTTCATGTGAAGGATATCTATTTGGCCACGGACCCCCATCTCAAAATATTTCGTTCCAGGGACCACCCAGAAGCAAAATTTGAGTCACAAATGTTCGCTTAAAAAATACATTATATTCAAAGATTTGCACACATTTTCACGACTTTTCAAAAATAGCAGATCTACAACCTAGATGTTGATGTTGTATATCAGTGGAAATAAGCTTAGTCTTTTCATGGATCTCCTTTTAGTAGACCTTGTACCAGTGAACTGTACCGTCATGAAACTGTACCTTTTCCTTCTAATAAAGTCTTCAATCAATCAATCAATCATTCTTCAATCAATCAATCAATCTGCTATTTTTCAATAGCTAATGTATAAAATAATTAAAGCCCCTCCACCTTGGGCCCTAGTAGGCTAACTCAGTCCCACTTTCCCCGCCGTTGTGACGCCCCTGACGCTCTCCTCCAATGACACATCTCCGGAGAGGGAGAGAAAGGGACAAAAAAAAAAAGACAACACTCCAGTGACGGCTGTTTGGTGTAGAAACAAAAAAACCCACACATGATCAAAAGATATGTGGATGGATGCGCTCCGCTTCGTGTAAGGCTATGCCTATGCATGCGTGTGGGGGAGAGAGAGTGGATAATTGGATTTGGCGTGACCTTCTATTCCTCTCCCCAAACCCCCCCCCCCAAAAAAAATATTCCAATGTGTTTGACGGGGGATAAACAGTTCTGCCAGTCACTCCCGGCGGTGTGGAGCAGGGGTGTATGACAAGAGTCCGAGTGAATTACTGCTAAAACCTTCGCAGCGTGGCGTATTGATTTTATGACAGGGCTGGAAGTATAGTGGCAACTCCGAGAGTGACGCGACACTGTGCGTGCTAATAAGGAAGGGTGCCCTAACCCTAACCCAAAAGAAAAAGGTCCGGGCACCTCCCTCGCTGTATTAACCAATGGGCCGGTGGAGCCGTTGCCAGGGGCCCTTGGCTCTCAGGGGCCCTTGGGGGAACTGGGCCGTGTGGTCATTGACAAAATTAAATGTACACGTTAATTAAAAACCAGTAAGACTCCCTAAATCGGGAGATAAACGACCGCCAGGTCGCATAGAAAAAACTTTAGAAGTCAATGGTAACCAATCAGGAGGGAATATGGAAAATGGGACAGATATATGTTGATCACATGACTGTAGAGATACTGTGTACCACTTTCCGTGATTTTAGGGCAAAATCCGTGGGAGCAGTGTCCAAAAATGTGTCTTGCAAGAATCGGCCTGATGGTGGCGCTAGAAGAGGGCCATGTGAGATATGAGGTGGAAGTTGTGGTTTGGCAGGCAAGGAGTGTGTGTGCAAAGTTTGGCATGGATCGGGCAACGGTGGCGGAGATATGAGTAGGGGTAAAGTGTGACATGACGGACAGACAGCCGGTGGAGGTTTTGATAGTAACTGCGACCTGATGGTCGCAATCAAATGTGTGGGCCCCTCCTCTGTCGTCTACAGGTGCTTTCTTGGCCCACAGATGATCATCATGGCTTAAAATCCGAGCTGGGTAGTACGCGTAGGGAGGGAGGGGTGGCCCCTATAAAATTATCGTCCAGGGGCCCTCCCTGGGGTTAATCCGTCCCTGGCCGCTAACATGGGCCGCCAAAAAAAATCGAAAGCCACAACTGGGTAATGTTTGATTTACTAACGGCGTGCCATTTATACCTCAATCAGGAGCCTTCTTAGCATTCCGGTGCTGCACAGAAAGGAACAAGGATGTAAATTGTCGCCCTGACAGGAGGAGACTAGCGATGGCAGGAAGTACAATTTGGAGGCCGAGTCGTGAGTGATTACCAAATTACGGACATATCAATTATTATAGATGGCTTCATGGACGTCTTGGGGGGAGGGGTTACAATATGACATTCAAGGAGTAGTAGTTCACCCCCAAAATGACTTTTCTTTCTATTGATTACTCACACCATGGAGACTTGGGTTCAATTATTATTATTGTCTCAGGAATTCGACAAAAAAACGAAATTATTATTGAACTCAAGTCTCCATGGTGTGAGTGATCAACAGGAAAAAAAAGAGAAAAAAAAATCGGGGGTGAATTACTCCTTTCATATTGTGTGTGGGGATATTACCACCTGGCCCAGTACAGTCTCTACATTATGTCTTAAATTAAGTGGTGGGTTTGAACACTCCATTGAGTCTGTGTTTTCAGCAGGTATTCCGTGACCTGCTGTAGTCTTGTTGCGTCTTGTTGCGACACGTCACATCACGTCACGTCGCGTCACACTTTTCCTCATATCTCCGCCACCGTTGCCCCTATCCATGCCAAAAAAAATATACAGATTTAATTAATTTTCACAAAACTATAGTGGATCACAGGTTAGTTATGATAAAGGACTTTGTTAAAGTTCATTTTATGAACAATTATTTTCCTGTCACACCATATGACGATTAGAAGCAACAAACTGCTGAATAAAGTCTGATTCCAATAAAATGTCTAAAAACAAAATGTGTTTCCATAAAGTTGAGAATGAGTAGAACAAAAGTAAATAATTTTTATGCCTGCTATTTAAAGTTTTTTTTAAAACAATTTTTTTGGGGCGTCACGTCACTGACCCGTTTATAAAGTATTTTGACAGGTACTTGGGTATCATAGTGGTGTAGTGTATCTTGTACACCAGGCCCATTGCAAGTTGCTGTACTCTGTCATCTACTCTGAGCCACCCCACTCTTAACTGGTGAGTAGCGGTGAGGTGAGTCTGATAGGGAAGGTTAAGCCCTGATGGGCTATACCATTGCCTTCTAAAGTTTGTGTTTGCGACGACGGTCGCTTATCTCCCGATTTAGGGAGTCTTACTGGTTTTATGCCTGATGCAGTATCATCTATGGAGGAATGTGTCATGTCTGCACTGCATCTCTGCCATGCACGCCGTCGAGGAACCCCTGCAGAGACGAACGTTCCCATGAGCCACGGGGCAATGAAACTGACTGTATTCTTGACTTAATTTATCCGGACATTTAAAGTGTACTTCTATCTGCTCTATATTTATCCATTACTGTAATGAGGCTGCCGGGAAACGACGCGAGACACAGTAGGGCCTGTTTCTCCTTGAACCCTCTCTGAACCGCCTCGCGCATTTAATCAGTGCCATCAATCCATTGATTTGGTACCACGATCAATCAAATGATCAGCCGTTAAATCTGTCCGCCTGTCTTTTCCGTCTATATATCGATCCATTGTTCCTAGACACCGACACACACGCACATAAAAAGAAAAAAATATTCTACCCTGGGGTTTTGGAAAATTTAAAAGAATCCACTGGAACCACAATGCAATAGAGTGTGTCATTCAGCCTCTAGGGGTGGGACGATAAGCGATGTTATCGTTTATCGTGATGAAAAAAAAAACACTTCAGATAATCGTATCGTGGAGATTTCATTTATTGTGATATCGTCCTCCGTCATGCAGTGGGATCAATTCACCTTTTATTTGCCGAGCTGCATATTATATCCGGTACCACTTAAACCCTCTGATACTTCTACCACTTTTTGTGGTCACATGTTCAGATACTGGATTCTGATTGGCTTAAAACAGTGGTAAATCAGTCAACAACCTTGAGTTGGCTCGTGGACCCCGCCCACTGTTGTGTTGCAGTTGATTGTAACTAAATAACCTTGCAAGTTACAACTGTGTTTTCTTTCATTTGTGGTAGAAGTGGTAGAAAAGCAATTTACCATTCGAGGGTTGTGGGTTGTTGGCTGATTTACCACTGTTTCAGGGTTGTGGCACGAGGCGAAGCCAACAGTGGTAAATCAGCCAACAACCCACTCCCTCTCCTGGTAAATGGCTTACTTCTAATATATGTACTTTTTTTGAGTCTTTCAAATGTCTTTGCCAAAAAATAGCAGATCTACAAGCTCACAAAGCGTCGCCACACGACGCTTTGTGAGCTTGTAGATCTGCTATTTTTTGGCAAACGTTCTGCCTCAATCTAACGGATTTGGATTATCGCAAAAAATATTGTAAATCGTGATTTTCTTTTGGCACAATAATCGTGATACGACATTTTCATATCGTCCCCATCCCTAACAGCCACCCATACCCCCGGCGTGGTAAAGTAGATATGTGCAAGCAGACAAAAGGTTCTGCATCAGTCTGCCATGGTTTAATGGCACCGGAGTGAGTAGGCCCAAAGCCCAGTTTCCCTGAGAATTGATTATGGCTTGTCAGCGCCACTGGCAGCCCTCTTTATTTATCATGAGGCCATATTCCCGCGATCCTGGCAGTGCCGTGGCAGGTGTGAAGGTCAACAAGAGAGCCGTATTTTAATCAAAGATTGGAGGAGCTAAAAATAACGTCCCCCCCCCCCCCCCTCCACACCATGTGGAAACGTGAAAAGGCTCCATGTTTGTGGCCAGGGACGTGCTGGCCATTGGGAAAAGCGGGACAACTCCCGAACGGCCGGTTCATTCCCGGACGGTCCAGGCCGGCCATTAGGAAAAAAAAGCCTTCGTCACTGTCGGGCAGAAACCTTGTATCTCAAAGTTTCAAATTTGTACATTTTTTCGCAAAGCATGAAGCCCTGCTTCATCAGACAAGGCTGTCATACAAAAGTAGTGAAAACAGCAGATCTACAAGCACATAACGCCTCGCGGTGCAGATCTACAAGCACACAACGCCTCACGGTGCGAGGCGTTGTGTGCTTGTAGATCGGCTGTTTCCACCCGACAATGACGAAATATAACTCATGTAATTGGCCCACTGGCTTGTCACTTGTCATGATCTGAAATGGCAAATCTTCGAGTAGCAGCAGCACTATAGCGCACAATGAGGGCCTCTACAACTCTTTTTCTCTCTGAATCAGGGGCCCAGCATGTCCCTGTTTGTGGCCATTTAGATGTGGTCGTTGTTATGCATAGGTGTCAATGGATGAGCTCCCCTAGGCCTAGAGAATGCTATATCCATTTATCTGGGACTGTGTGTGCTGCCTGCGACGCACACCAAGTCAAACGTATAGGCCAGAGACCGATCGAAAATAACAATTAAACGGTGTCCTCCTTCACAAATATATTCTTCCCACCAAAATGAAACCTTACCCGGGAATTAATGTGATGGGGTTTGTGTCAGGCCTATAGAGTGACTCATCTATGTGCGTGTCACAGACACACAGCGTGTGTGTGTGTGTGTGTGTGTGTGTGTGTGTGTGTGTGTGTGTGTGTGTGTGTGTGTGTGTGTGTGTGTGCGTGCGCGAGAGAGGGAGAGAGTGTGTGCGAGCACGAGTGATTGAGTGGGCAAAGCGAATTAGTGAAAAGCTCAAACGCAGAGGCAGGAGACAAGTTAATGACCACGGATTGAGCGGAGGAGGTCCCAGGGTTCGATAAGGCCCCCTGTCAGGTTTGCCTCCAGGGACGTGCTGGCCATTGGGAAAAGCGGGACAACTCCCAAACGGCCGGTTCATTCCGGGCCGGTCCAGGCCGGCCATTAGGACAAAATGAGTTTCAAATTTGAAGATTTTTTCGCAAAGCAAACCTTGCTTCATCATACAAGGCTGTCGCACAAAAGTAGTGAAAACAGCCGATCTACAAGCACGTAGATCAGCGCTATAGAGAGAGATCTCTCTCTATAGCGCGCAATAGACGGGTTTCTGGTCCACGTCACGTTTGATTCGGTACCAAAATTAGCCAATGAAACCAGGCTTAACCAGCACTCCCCAAAACAACAGGTTTGGAGATTGGACGGACTGATTACATGATACAGTCACCTGTGCATTTAGTCTCAATGTAATGGAAATACAATTTATATTCCCTTTCAGGCTATTGATCTATCGATTATTGAGTTATCGATGATTGATATAGATTGTATATCTAATATTCATCTTCTGTTATATTAATATATGACTGTATGCTGATGTTATGAATGCATGGGAAGTAAATTAATATTATAATATGTCTTATGAGTTTAGGCCTCAGTGTACTGTGTACACGTAGTTATGCAGCAGCAGGCTCATACAGTGAGGTCAAGTCCAATAGCTATTCCCTTGTAGGCAAGCGGCAGACCCAGACAGCAAGACGACAAGTTAAGGTGTTATGAACGCAAGGAGAATGTTTCTTATATCAGGCGTCAGTATTCTGACTAGGGTAGTGACTACACTCTACACACTACAGCCTCGGCATAGAGCAGAGGGCCTTCCATTCTCAGTCGATAAGACTGGAACACATGTTCATGCAGCATTGGTCAGGGTAGTGTCGCCGCTCTCAGTCGCTGAGCGTTGAGCAGCACATTTCATAGTTAGGCAGAAGTGACCTTCCATACTCAAGTGTTGAGAGAACAAATCTTTTGGTCAGACAGAAGGAATGTCAGTCCTCAGAATTATCTTAACAATGTGTATGTATCCTTGCAGTATCTGTATTTAAGCTGCCTCAACATCCAGATCGGTGTCAGACTCCCGTTGCCTTCCGAGACAACTGGACCCTGTCCACCTATCCTTCTTTCATCTCTTTTTCCTTTCTCCTCTGTTCTTTCTATTCTTTACTCTCATCTTCTCATTATTATATTACATAGGAATCATTGTGATATTATTGTCATCTGTTTTATTGAGTAAATATGTTATAGACATATCAGTGTCTAACTCTTCATTCTCTCACCGAGGAAATGTTCAATTTCCACAACACTCAATGTTTGTAAACAAGAAACCCGTCTATGAGGGCCTCTCCAACTCTTTCTCCAGGGCTGAATCAGGGGTTCAGCACGTCCCTGTTTGCCTCAATTGCCTGCCTCCCAAGGAGCCAGGAAACGTTTCTGATTGCTCCTGACAGAGGAGGCATTGTCTCGGGTTACAGTTTACCCCACAAAATGAATGAATGATGGATGCGTGTGATCAATGTGGCGTAAAGTGTGAATGTTTATGTACTGCTATAGAATGACTCATACAGTATGTGTGCGTGTCACTGTGTGTGTGTGTGTGTGTATGTGTGTGTGTGTGTGTGTGTGTGTGTGTGTGTGTGTGTGTGTGTGTGTGTGTGTGTGTGTGTGTGTGTGTGTGGGTGTGTGTGTGTGTGCGCGCGCGCGCGTGTGTGTGTGTGTGTGTGTGCATGTGCGCTTGTGCATGGCACAGCCATGCTCTTAGTGTGGGTTCATTGCTATTCATCATGGTTTGTTTGTGTTTGTGTGCATTAGTTTGTTTCACGTGTGTTCTGTATGTGGGTGTGTCTGTGTTGCATTTATGAATACGTACACGTGTGTGTGTGTGTGTGTGTGTGTGTGTGTGTGTGTGTGTGTGTGTGTGTGTGTGTGTGTGTGTGTGTGTGTGTGTGTGTGTGTGTGTGTGTGGGCCTGCACAACGTACATGAGCAGATGGCTCCGTACCTAATGAATAAAGTGATAAATGAACCAAATTTGATTCTTCGTACATGTGACACAAACACAACGTGCTCGGCGTGAGCTTCTTTACTGTCAACACAGGTTTGTTCTGGCCTTCCTAGTATGAAGGTTTGATTCGCTCAGGAAAATATATTGTCGGTGTCGGGTGGAAACCTTGTATGTCCAAAACCTGAAGCGGCTGAGTCTGACAACATGGCGTCCGCACGCAACACGGCCGGAGCCCGAGATTTCGGGAGAAATGCAGGCCTTGCGGTCGCTAATTGCCAAAGACATGAAAGCAATGATCGACAATGCCCTTGCACCAGTGACACAGTCTCTGTTTTAAAAATGAACTAAACTAGTGAAAATAGCAGATCTGCAAGCAGTTGTGTGCTTGTAGATCGGCTGTTTTCACTACTTTTGTGCGACAGCCTTGTATGATGAAGCTGGGCTTTACTTGGTGAAAAAACATACAAACTTGAAACTTGGAGATACGAGGTTTCTGCCCGACAGTGACAATATATTGTTACGTAATTTACTTGAGAGTGTTCCCAGCTCAATAGATGTGTTACCTTCTAAACCCAACCACTTAATTCAATCTGAAGCCTTTAAGCTGTGCGTGCAGTTGTAAATGTGTGGTCCTGAATTCAAGGTCCAGTGCCAAGAAAGTGTCCCCACGTTTTGTCGGCATACTTTGAAGTTGTATTTTGTCGAGCTAAAGGGAAATTTTTAAAGTATTTAGTGTGAAGAGAGATATACAAAAAAGCTCCTTTCGGTTGATAATACGCAAGGTTACGTTGAGCTTTTTGGGGCTTCGGGTGATTTAGTGATTACATTATTACAACAACACTATTATTGTGAATTAGGTCACAACAGCAAGAGATCATTTATCAAGCTCTCTTCTGCCCCCTTATGGTGGATTATGCTCCAAACATGATGGTTGTAAGAGGTGAGCCTGCTGCATGACTTTGATCCCATGCACTAAATCTCACCAAAATGTCTTTCTACTGTTCAGAATTGTAAAAAATGTGGCCGTAGAATGACCTAATTTCTTTCCTTATCGCAGGAGTGTGTGCGATAGTGCGGTCCGGGGGGCCAAATGTGGCCCCAGGACAAAGTTTATACGGCCCGCGGCTTCATTCCTAGATTGTACTATAAACAGCCTAGTCTTGGAGGATTTCCCTTGATACGTGGGCTTTTGGAGACATAGGTAACCTCCTCCATCTTTGTCTCTGGTTACAGGGAGGGTGCTCATGTGCGTCTGGCTGTGACACCCTTTCTAGTTTATTTTCCCAGTTTTTATTTTCGCACTGACTTTTTTGACACTGCACTATTAGGTTGTGTTAGTAGTTTGGGGTATTTTTGCTTGTGTTTGACATGACAGTGAGATACTTGTTGCACTAACTAGCATTGACTGCTATGGTCAATGCTAGTGGTCAACAAACCACGAGACCTATGGAAGTTGCTTAACAACCAATTAGGCTTAAAACCTAAAACCATATGCCACAGCATAAACATCAAAACGGACGCCGCTCTCATTTCTGACAAATGTGAAGTGGCTACCCATCTTAACAAAACTTTTACCACCATGGCCCATTCACTGGTTGAAAGACTGGTTGCCCCATCTGGGCGGTATGGTGTAAAATTTGTTAAGAAATTCTACAATAAACTGGGCGTCAGAAAAGACAGTTTTAAACTTGCCACAGTGACAACTGATGAAGTGTTTAAAAAACTGAGCGCCCTACCTCAACACAAGGCCACTGGCCTTGATAAAATTCCAGCTAGATTTCTCAGAGATTCAGCCGCCACCATTGCTCCAATCATTACCCACATAATTAACCTTTCCATCGAACAGGGTAATGTCCCACAGGACTTCAAACTAGCAAAAGTAACCCCCCTGCATAAAAAAGGTAGCAAACTAGACCCTGGAAACTACCGTCCCGTTTCCATTCTTAGCTCCATATCCAAAGTCATGGAGAAAATAGTCTACGAACAGATTGCAAGATATCTCGATGAGAATAATCTGATTTACGAGTTCCAATCTGGATTCAGAAAATCTCATTCCACCGACACATGCCTTCTCTATTTGACCGACCAAATCAAACGCGAAGCGGATGACGGCAAATATAGCGGCATGGTCATGATGGACCTCCAGAAGGCATTTGACACCGTAAATCATTCTATTCTGATTGAGAAACTAAAAGCCATCGGTCTTGACAGCGCAGCAGTGAGTTGGATGCAATCTTACCTGGTGGGGAGGGAACAGGTGGTGGAGATTAACGGTACCCTGTCCCCCCCCCAGGGGCGCAGGAGGCATTTTAAAAGTGAAGGGGACACATCTGGGAGGTATGTGCGCGCGCATAGCGCACGCGAAAATTTTTGGGGTATCCCCCCCACTTTTGGTGATATCCCCCCCACTTTTGCCCCGAGGAGGGGGGGACATATCCCCTCCACTTGAGCTGAATTACACAGTTGTTTTACGCAGATTTCAAGGCATTTTTTTTCTTGTTACTGTATCCCCCCCACAGTAACAAGAGGAAACGTAACTTAAAATGTGTTGACAAACGAAATTGCATTTCCATTATGCATCTGTTCAAAGGTACTTACATTGTTGCTTGATTTAAAGAACGACGTTATCGTTTTTTGTTTTTTTGACTGAGAATGATGTGAGACTAGCCTACACACACCAGCAGCAGGTCCAGCACCTGCAATGACGGTCTCCTTCTGCCACTGCCTGCCTGCTTGTCACTATCGCGTTGCATTAATTAAACTCATTCAGAACAGCTGAGCTGAGCTGACTGCACTGCACTGGTGGGACTGTGCCTCTAGAGGGCAGTAATACGCCTTGAAATGAGAACTACTCAGGGCCCAATTAAGAAGGCGGTAATTAACGCCCGTGCTAAGGAGATACCGACTGCCGACGATCGCGTTTGACGCATGAATAACGCTCAGCAGCTGATTATGTGATTTGCGATGATCGTAATTGTGCGCTCACCACGTGAAAAATTATTCATGGGTGTGTTTTCATGGAAACGTGTGAGGAAACCGATGGCATGACCGCTGTAGGTACATTCACCAATCAGAAGCTTGTCCGTCATTCCATTTAACTGGCATAAAACCAGAGGATGGGGGGGCTAATGCTTATTCACATATCACAGTGATATCATGCTTGTAAATATCTCACACTCAATAAGGTCTGTTTTATTAGAACCTACATTGTTTGCGTATAGAGAAAAAAAGGCGAGAAAGAGAGAGAGAGAGAGAGAGAGAGAGAGAGAGAGAGAGAAGGCTATATTAATATAATACTTTTTTTGTCACGTCCACATATCTATTTGTCTCTCTCATCTCATGCCAGCGTGTCAGTGTGACATAGGCTGGCCTTGTTGAGTGAACAATGGACGCATAGTGGCCTATTAATTAATAGGCTACGGAACGGCAGCCTCCTGCCAAAAAAAAAGGGAATCTGATGGAACCAGTAGCCTAATTAAACGAAATAAAACATATCCCACCTGATTTAGTTTGATATTGAGTACAGTAATAATAAATACATTTCATTTATTATTTAGAAATTTACATTTGTAAAATTAGACCAAAAATGACAGAGATGTAAAAGAATAGGGCTGTTTAATTACTTAATTCAGCGCCTAGTTAATGGCAGCCAGACGGCTGCTGCATGTCCTTGAACTGTAGCACATAGGCCTACTGTACATGTGTGTGTCAGAAAAAAACATATTTAGACCTAAAAGCTGTCAACATGCCATGTATAGCCTATAGTGCTTCGAGAGCTTTTTTTCTTTTCTTATTTGGCTAAATTGGCATGACGCATCGCGATCAGCGATCACGCATCTATATGAAGCAAAGCAAAACTGCAGATTGATTCCTCATAGATCGGGCAATTATGAAGCGATTTTAAAAATTTAAAGAGGTCCTGAACACTGGAGGGGATATCCCCCCCACCCCAAAAAAGTGGAGGTGTTAATCCCCCCCGTCCCCCCCTACCCCCTGCGCGCATGCCCCCCCCCTCCCAGTAAGCTGTGGTGTTCCTCAAGGTAGCATACTGGGACCTCTGTTGTTCCTAATATACGTGAACGACATGGCATCTGCTTGCGACTGCAACCTGTTCCTGTTCGCGGATGACTCGGCTCTCCTAGTCTCGGGCAAGGACCACTTGCAGGTTGAAAAGACACTTAACTCTGAACTAAGTAAGATCTGCACATGGCTTAACGACAACAAATTATCAATTCACCTGGGAAAAACGGAGTCCATCCTCTTTGGATCAAATCATAACCTCAAAAAAGTCGAGAACTTCACAATCAAAGTGGGTGACAAGGTCATAACACGAAAAAACGAAATCTCTTACTTAGGATGCATCCTTGAAGCTAATCTTTCCAGTGAAAAGATGACTTCTAAAGTAATAAATAAAATCAACCAACGAACTCGTTTCCTACAGAGGATCGCCCCGATGGTCAATTTCAACACACTGAAGACCATAGCTGGTGCAATAATCCAGCCCCTCTTTGACTACGGAGTCCACGTATGGTATCGTGACGCACCACAAGCCCTGAAAACTAAACTCCAAACAGCCCAAAATAAACTAATTAGGGTCCTGCTTGGCCTTCCCTATCAGACTCACCTCACCGCTACTCACCAGTTAAGAGTGGGGTGGCTCAGAGTAGATGACAGAGTACAGCAACTTGCAATGGGCCTGGTGTACAAGATACACTACACCACTATGATACCCAAGTACCTATCAAAATACTTTATAAACATTAAGGATGTCCATAATTACAACACCAGAGGCAGCGCCACAGATCACTTTCAACCCAGAGTCAAAACCAACAAAGGGTCAAACTCTTTTTTCTGCTATACCACCAAAATGTGGAAAGCCTTACCGAAGGCCATAAAGGAGTGTGGATCACTAGCATCTTTTAAAATTGCCCTGAAAAACCACTTACAGGCAGCAGCCGTTCGCAACTGGTAAAAAATGAACCTAGCCCAACCCTACCCTCCCCTGCCCCTTCTTTGTATATACTGTTTGTTTTAGACTTACTGTCTTCTTTTTTGTTTTTCTTTACATATCTACTGCATAGTACTGTGTTCTATTTGTCTGTCATTCAATGTTATATGAGATACTTCAATGGTCTCCAGTGGAAATAAGCTTAGTCTTTTCATGGATCTCCTTTTAGTAGACCTTGTACCAGTGAACTGTACCGTCATGAAACTGTACCTTTTTCTATGCAAACTTCTAATAAAGTCTTCAATCAATCAATCAAAGTCACTTTTGATTTGGACACTGTACTATTTTGATAGTTGTGCTTTATGTATATATATATATATATATATATATATATATATATATATATATATATATATATATATATATATATATATATATATATGTATATATTATTTGTTCCCTCTCTTGATGTACCTTGCTCTTTACTGTACTCTTTTTCTTTTATCTTTATCTTTTTCATACTTCTCTGTAACTTTGTAAATAACCTTATACTGCTGTGCTGCCTCTGGGCAACAGATTTTCCCCCTTGGGATAATAACGGTATCTATCTATCTATCTATCTATCTATCTATCTATCTATCTATCTATCTATCTATCTATCTATCTATCTATCTATCCAACTTCCTGCTACTGAGATTCTGAGCTGGGCTGACTTCCGGCCCGGAGATATAATGGTTTCTATCCCAGAAGTTCTTCTCGCCCCCCTAGAAGAACTCCTGGGAACTCAGATTATAAACGGCCTGCCAGCACTGTCAAACAAGAATATAATAAGAGTATAATTTGTCAGGATTTCTTATTCCCTGTTGTCTCATTATGAATGGTCAAAGAAAGGCTATTTTATTGTATTTAGTAGCACGTCTGGTTACATTTGGTAATGTGAAATAAGGCTGATTTTTGTGATTTGTTCAGAGCAGACACCTGACTAAAGACCATTGGTATTAAATATTGATGATGCCAGTTAAATAAATGTTTTAAATGAGATGCATATCGTCAGTGTCGGGCAGAAACCTCATGTCTCCAAATTTCAAATGTGTACTTTTTTTGGTAAAGCGAAGCCCTGCTTCATCAGACAAGACCGTCGCACAAAACTAGTGAAAACAGCAGATCTACAACTGTAGATCGGCTTTTTTCACTAGTTTAGTACATTTTTATAGATGACAAATACAAAACGAATGGTTTTGGACATACAAGGTTTCCACCCGACAACGACGACATGTATGTGACCGAAAGTACATTATGTCAGAGATGTAGTCGGGCCCTTGGGTGTTTTAATATTTTCTAATGTGGCCCCCTTGGAAAAACGTTTGGACACCCCTGCCTTATTGGCTATTAATACCAGAACTTTTGAACCTATCACAATGGGACTTTGCTACTTTGGCTCAAGGTAGAATACAGGCTTATAAGCAAATGAAAATGGAATTGGTATAAGATAATTAAGATGCCCTCATAAGACGTATTACTTCTCCAAAGTGAGTGACACCCACATAGCCACAACAGAGAGCGACCATAATCTGGCACTACCCAAAATATAGAACAAGCATGGGACAATTCTCATTCTACTACTACTGCCACCAAAATGTGGAATGCCCTGACAATGACATCATCCATTACAAGACGTCAATCACTGGTTTCTTTCCAAATTGCCTGAACAAAATCTATCAGCGTGCCACGAGGGGAGGTAAATGGAAATTCCCATCAAAGGGTCGAGGTGTCATTCACTGCTGCCGTTTTTTCCCTCCTCTTCTTTGTACATAGTGTTTTGTACATAATGTATTATTGTGTTTAGTTTTTGTGCTATGTCGATGAATTGAATTCTATCGTCACTTATTGTGAGTTCTTCAATGCTTTGCCAAAAAAGGATATTTAGACGTCAATTGGGTATGGCAGGGGTATGCAGCTGCCATACCCTGGGTCCAGGGGGGGAAATAAAAGTTATGAATAAATATAAATCCATGAATGTCTCTTTGCCTATCTGTGCTGGTTATTATGTTGTTAAATTACAGTAAAATAACTAATGCAAAATTTAACAAAATGGTCACTTTAACAAGGTATATTATAATTATATTCTCCACACTTGTATTCTCCGCATCTTGACAAAATGGTAAATTCCCAGGTTCTGTAGGTCAGCTAAGAGTTAAGAGTTAAGATCTGTTTATTTGACAGGGACCGTGCTCATTAATGGACATGTCAGTTTTCACTTCAATGTAAATGAGCCAGAGTTAGCCCGCCGTGGGCTAATTTTCATCTGTAGTCCCTGGACCCCCATTGGTGGTGATCAACCCCCCCAATCCAACCCTTGATGCTGAGTGCCAAGCAGGGAGGCATCGGGTCCCATTTTTATAGTCTTTGGTATGACCCGGCCGGGGAATTGAACCCCCGACCTCCCAGTCTCAGGGCGGACACTCTAACCACAAGGCCACTGAGCTGGTCAGACAGACAGACAGACAGACAGACAGGATCCCCATTGGTGGTGATCAACCCCCCCAATCCAACCCTTGATGCTGAGTGCCAAGCAGGGAGGCATTGGGTCCCATTTTTATAGTCTTTGGTATGACCCGGCCGGGGAATTGAACCCCCGACCTCCCAGTCTCAGGGCGGACACTCTAACCACAAGGCCACTGAGCTGGTCAATTCACAGGTGCAATTCATGTGGCATGTTTACTAACATGCTAAATTTAGCTGCACTTGAACAACAATTCCAGGCTGCCATATCCAGCCCAAGAAACCGTAGAAACCTGTGTAAAAAAACTGTCAAAACCCGTTTATTTCGGACATTGTGAAAATAGCCGATCGTGAGCATGTAGATCTGCTATTTTCACAATAGAACCGTGTTATACAAAATGTAATGCCTCTTTTCCATGAGGACTCCCATCTTTGCCATACCCTAGCTTTTGCTGAACTGACGCCACTGTATTCAGAGTCAGAGTAACTGTCAAATATGGCCGCACATCCCAAAAGTATAAGGCAAAGCTGACAGACTGCTTACGGAACACAATCATTTATTCATAGCCCACAATTCACAAGAGACCGATCATTTAAGACGGTCATTCTAGGCCTTGATCAGAGCGAGGCTAGACTTGCCAAAACAAGTCAGCATCTTAAGCAATGACTGTAGCCTGCCATGAATAATGTATTGCACAAAACGTGGTGTGTCATGTTGTATGGAATGGGCTATAGGGGGAGGACGGGGTAAGATGAACCACTTTTTGCTTATGTTGCCCTGGAAGCAACATAAAGTGAGATGGCAGTAAATTTAAAGCATCTAGACATATTTTAGGATGTCTGCTATAATTTGAGCAAGTAATTGTCTATGACAAAGGACCATAACAATATGACTTATTAAAAAAAGTGGTAATTTGGTTCAACTTGCCCCAGGTGAGGGGTAAGTTGATCCAAGTAAAGGGGTAAGTTGACCCACGTGACAAAATGACAACTCATGTGTATAGTTTTAAAGATAAAGGGGGTGGTTCAACTTACCCAGCGGTTCATCTTACCCCGTTCTCCCCTATACAATAATTGTGACTATTTGTTACAGCGTAATGGCGTCTCAGTGGCGAGAATCACAGTGTGACTAACTGGCTCGTCCATTCGCTGATTACACCCAAATTTCACATGACACTTTCATTTGGTTATCCGATAAATTCAGTGAGCCTGCTTGTGACAGTCGCCCTCCACAGCAGGTAAAACCTTTCAGTCACTCAGTGAAATCAATGTGGTGTGGCCATAGTAGAGTGGTTAGTAAACCCACTTGGGGAGCCAGAGCCCCTGGTTGTCCCAGGTACGATTCCAGGCCAGACCAGCAATGTGTCGATGTGTCCCTGAGCAAGACTGTAGATGAGCTTGTAGATCGGCTATTTTCGGTAAAGAGCTGTTTGGTGTAGAGTCGAACAAGAGCAGAATAAGTAGAGTAAAAAGTCAAGTTTATTAGGCTCAAGTGGTTAAATATCTGAAATCACAAATTGACATGAATCCAAAATACAATGATGATTGTGCTGTCAAACAATGAAACCATGTGGAATCTGTGGAAAGTTTGTGGGGGTCCCTGCTTCATCTCTCTCTCAACTAAGGGGTCCTTGGCCTGAAAACGTTGAAGACCCCCTGCCATAATCGCTTCCCGAGCGCCGCACAATGGCTGCTCACTGCTCCTAGTTGTTATAGGATGGGTAAACACAGAGGACACATTTCTTGTATATACCAGTAAGACTCCCTAATCGGGAGATAAGCGACCGTCAGGTCGCAGCGTGATTTTAGGCCAAAATGTGTAGGAGCAGTGTCCAGAAAGGATTTTGAAAAAATCGGCCTGATAGTGGCGCTATATGGGACAGATGCATGTTGATGAGATGAGTGTAGACATACTGTGTACCGATTTGCGTGATTTTAGGGCAAAATCTGTAGGAGCAGTGTCCAAAAATGTGTTTTAAAAGATCGGCCTGAAGGTGGCGCTAAATGGGACAGATCCATGTTGATGACATGAGTGTAGACATACTGTGTACCGATTTGCGTGATTTTTGGGCAAAGATTATAGGAGCTGTGTTCATAAATGTGTTTAGCAAGAACCGGCCTCATGGTGGTCATGTGAGAATTGATCGGGTGGAGGTTGTGGTTTGGCAGGCAAGGAGTGTGTGTGCAAAATTTGGCTTGCATCGGGGCAACGGTTGCGGAGATATGTGCAGGGGAAAAGTGTGACGTGACAGACAGACTGACGGACGGACGGACTGACAGACAGCCGGTGGAGCTTTTCATAGTAAATGCGACCTGAAGATCGCAACTATGTGCAACTGGGACAAAAGGAGTGGGGCCTATATTATAATTATTGTGGGTTCGCTTTAGTGAGCACACACTAGCTTCAAATCTTGTTCAAATTTCAACTTGTTCAGCTTTATGCAGTTATTATTTCTTGTACTTGTATACTGTCTACTGACTCTAATCTTTATAAATTCTTATACTTTTTGAGATTTCTACTCGGGCTTGAGCTGAATCGAAAGTCTGTCTAGGGACGTGTACATTTTCTACAGTTTCCGCGGGAACCACTTTACTAATATTATTATGTTCATTTATCTCTGAAAAGTGAAATGGTGTAAAACTATTTTTTACCCAACACTCAGGATTTGACTTTGTAGGCCATACATGGGCAACTGGCGGCCCGGGGGCCACATGCGGCCCCCATCTTCACTTAATGCGGCCTGCAGGAATTCTGACATATTATTGGTTTCAGCTGTTTAATTATTTCAGTCTACTGTATAGTATCTTGATGACTAGTATAGCCTACTACTAATCTTTTGTTTTATGTCCAATGCATTTGTTATTTAAGTTCATAAAGTAGTAAGTAACATAAGCAACATAAGAACCTGTACATGCATTTGAAATTAAAATTTCTAATTAAAAAGCTTGTAGATCGGCTATTTTTGACTGTATATGTATTGCGGCCCTCTGGAGTGTGTGAAAATATAATGGCCCTCTCCAGCATCAAAGTTGCCCACCCCTGGAGTAGGCTGTATATTGTGTGAATGTGTGACTATGACTATCCTGTGATGGAACATGAAAAGATATCGCCTGGGTTTCAGAGCCAAGGCTGTTGCATAATACATGTCCTCCTTAGGCAATGTGCCCTCCCGTCCCCTCTGTTCTCCCGCAACCAGCGACTGTCCCCCCAATTCGCGCTTCCATCCCTCAAACCGCTGACATTCTCAGATGACGTGACCACGGCCGACCCTATATATCCAACAACAAGTCCATCCAGCCGGAAATGAGAGAGGGAGAGCTAAAGCACAACGATCTGGAAGTTGAAGAACTCGAAAGGCACCGACCTCCGCGTATTTAGCAGACGCCTTTCATTCGGATAGGCTACTTGAACTAGTTTTAAAAAAAGTCACTTCCCCGGCTCGCCGATATTCAATGTTATGTGAGCTCAAGTATCAAGACTCAAGAGAGGCATAACTCACTGAATTCAATGAAAGGACAAAACCGTGGACAAACCCAGGGGCGTCACAAGGGGGCGAAAAGTGGGACTGAGTTACTAGGGCCCAAGGTGGAGGGGCCTTAATTATTTTATACTTTAGCTAGTGAAAAATAGCAGATATACAAGCTCACAGCATGGCACCGAGTGCTGCGCTGCGAGCTTGTAGATATGCTATTTTTGAAAAGTTGTGAAAATGTGTGCAAATCTTTTAATGTATTTTTTAAGCGAACATTTGTAACTCAAATTTTGCTTCTGGGGGGTCCCTGGAACAAAATATTTTGAGATGGGGTTCCGTGGCCAATACATATAATTTTGGGGGTCCTTTACATGAAAAAGTTTGACATAGAAACATAGGTTTTTCAAAAAACCTTAGAAGGTTTTGAAATATTCACGATTTTTCAGATTTAAAAAGAAATAGCAGATCTACAAGCTCGCAGCGCGGCACTCGGTGCCGCGCTGTGAGCTTGTAAATCTGCTATTTTTCAATAGTTAAAGCACAAAGTAATGCGGAATAATGCGTTCCCAGTCTAAATGGGTTAAACCCCCTCCCCCTATGAAGAACATTATGGGGGCCCGCAGTGAATCCTTGCACCCAGGGCCCAGAATTTGGTGCGACACCCCTGGACAAACCCAACCGTGCCTTGCACACAGCTTTTGAGCCAATTAGCCTCGGGTCAGTGTCATGGATGTAGGTCGGTCTGGCCATATAGCATCAAACAGGGCCAGCTGTTGACACATTGTGCCCACGAGGTACCTCTCTCGACACAGTCGACAGATACCTCTCCTCTGTTGTTGTTGTTTGTGTGCCCGGCAACCCGGCTGACTCTTGTGGATGAATACAGTTTGCTATGCCTCTGCCAATGACAGCCGTGGTCTGAGGTGTTATGTTTTTGGGTTGCCCGCCCCATATCCCTGGCAATAACTCAATAATTCATACATGAGTATGAATGTATAATAGGATAAGAAAGAAAAAAAAGACACACAGACACTGATGTATTGCAAATTGGAGACATACTGTAGAACCATTGTTTTTCTAATTGAATTGAATTGAATGTTATGCTAAAGGTTAATACATATGTTATTATTATTATATTCATATTAATATTGTTATATTTTCAAGAAGCTGATTCTTTGATGCACTGAAAGCATTGCACTTCAAACACGCCCTTGCTTTCATCAGTTTTCATTGATGCACAGTTTCTTTCTCTGTGATATGAGTTGTCAGAACAGCCGCCTTGTGAAATGAATCAATAAATCAATGATGGTGTCAAGCCTTTGGTTCTTTTGCTCACAAGATTTATGGTCGAGTGTGTGTGTGTGTGTGTGTGTGTGTGTGTGTGTGTGTGTGTGTGTGTGTGTGTGTGTGTGTGTGTGTGTGTGTGTGTGTGTGTGTGTGCGTGTATGGTCTTACGTTCTATGGAAATCTGTACTTGTACTCCTGTGTTTCAATGTTCTTCGTACAACCCCATGGGAAAAGGCATGCAGACATGCTGAGGAAAATCTAGGTTTCCAAGCTGCCTTGGTCGTGAAATAATCCATCTTACATCTCTCGACAAGACGAGATGAGATAAAAGAAAATGTATTGATCATCCCAGAGGGGAAACTGGGTCATTTCAACTCAGGTTGAAGATATATTGATGATGATAGAGCGATAGTAGAAGGAAGGTGGGGAAAGATCTTTCCCCCCAAAAAAATCTTCAAATCTAAGAGCAACATAAAATGCACACTATGACAGTAGTCTGCTACTTTTTATGATTTTCTGTGACACTGTTGTAAGATGTAAGTAGGGTGTTCATTTAACTGCACTGTCGAGGTGCCAACTTGCGCCACCCGCTCAAGCAGGCCACAGATGGCCTACTTGTCTTGTGCACAAGCAGTCCGCTGCTGGCCGTTGTCCCTAATGTCTTCTAAAAGAGAAATAAAACGCTAGCACACTGAGGGCTCATATGCGAACAAGTGCTTTTATTGCACCAAATACTTGGTGCAATAAAAGCACTTGTTCGCATATGAGCCCTCAGTGTGCTAGCGTTTTATTTCTCTTTTAGTATCTACCCGTCGCTGAGCACCTGCCCTACTTGGGTTAGGGATGTGCATGTCAGTTTCCTTTTTTCATGTCCCTAATGTCTTCGCCTGTTAATGAAGACATTACCAAGAGCTCTCTTATATACCAAACAATGCTGACATCATCACCAGGAATGCTGGTCCCTCATTGGCTGTAGAGAGACACCTACATGCATACATACAGTACATTCCCAGAATCCCAGCCGTTTCAGGGCTACGGACATCAAAAAACCCAGTCACCTACATACATACCCAGCCGATTACTGTACTTGCGCACTCTGCTTGCGCAATAATAAGAATTATATAAGACGATAAAATGTTAGCAAGTGTTGGAGAGACAGCCTCAACTGGGAAAGGCTATCCTGAAGAGGTGTGTTTTGAGTGTGGTTTGAAGGTAATGAGGGAGAGGGCGTATATGTGTCCCTTCTATGCCCATATATGGAGATCCGCAGTTTACTATCAGAACCGTCACATCTTGAGTTTACGTACAATTATCTGTACGTACGTATGGGTAATGCTTGTCTTTTTTGTTGATTGACTCTCACACTCTGACATCACTGTGATGTCAGGGGAACCAAATCCCTTTTATTGCCATATATGGAGATCACTGATGTCCACATCACTGTGACATCACTGTGACTCTGTGCCACACTGGCCAAGTCATAGAAGTGCGAGGTCGCTTTTCACCCTTAGGCGTCTTACTGGTTATTAGTGTGGTTGCCTGTAGGGCAACCAGACTATTGTTCTAGTCCGGAACAAACAGCGTAAACATAGCCAATCAGGAAGCAGCAACATTATTACGGTCAACATAGCCAATCAGGAAGCAGCATTCTCATACTGATTTCACCAGATGTCTTACAACTCCATATAAGGAGCTTGTAAGACATCTCGCTGGTGACATCAGTATGACGGGCTCTGATGTCACACAGTACACAGATGGGCGCTATATAAAGGGTGGGTATCGCCCCCCTGGTTGAGATGCCAGCCGAAGCTCTGCACCGACACGGCTCCTATAGTCATTCATTGGCCAGCGCTTCCGGAGAGACCACATAGCCTGCCAGACGACTTGGGATATCTGGCCTTATGTCACGGCTGGCTCAAGCAGTAACAAAACGAAGGGGAGAGGAGACATGGCAAAAGTGTAACAAAGTGTATTTATTAAAGATAGGCCTAGGACAATAAACCTAAATAAGGTTGTCAACAGCAACCAAGGCAAAAAGGATCCTATGAAGTGTGGAGTCAGTGATCAGTGGTGTAAATGTGTATGAGTGGAACATGGTGTAGTGCAGGGTGTTGGATGGAAAGTAAAGCTAGAACTAACTTAACAGAACAGAACAAGGGCATGGCGCAAAGGCTGGTGGAGACATCTGCCTCCTCCGGATCTCTCCTTCAGAATGGCATGGGCTGGCTTTTTATAGACTCCTGGAGGCACCGGGCCCAGGTGCTCTCCAATGAGCCATTAGCCCAACGAGCCAATGAGGCCCCACCCGGCTCACCTATTTGGAGACAGTCAGCAAGGCAGGCACACCTCTAATGACAACCTACATGTGTGGGGCATCACAACCCAAATATCTCTGAGACATACCTGTAAAGGACGAATCTTCAAACCCTAAGAGAACCTCTGACTCCTTCCACATCACAGTCCATGGATAGCAGCAGCTCTGACGATGAACCAGTGGCCGCTCAAACTGCCAGATCTGTAGCAAGCCGGAAACGAGGAGATGACACAGACGAACCAAAGTCTTACCACAACGTTAACTCAGCCATGAAAAGTAACGACAG
The DNA here is from genome assembly GCF_963921795.1 of Nannobrachium achirus. Classification (NCBI taxonomy): domain Eukaryota; kingdom Metazoa; phylum Chordata; class Actinopteri; order Myctophiformes; family Myctophidae; genus Nannobrachium; species Nannobrachium achirus. Next base: position 53,269,371 of record NC_137825.1, read on the forward strand.
ATCTGATGACTCATGCAGGAAAGTAAACCACATATATGTAAACCGTGTGGTAAGAGTTTCCGTAAGTTAGGTTTGCTCGTATCCACACTGGAGAAAAACCTTACCTCTGTAAAAAGTGTGGCAAGAGTTACAATCACTCAAGTAGCCTGAATTCACACCAGCGTATCCACACTGGAGAGAAACCTTTCCATTGTAAACAGTGTGACAAGAGTTTCAATCAGCCAGGTCCCCTGAAGCGACACCAGCTTATCCACACTGGAGAAAAACCTTTCAGCTGTAAACAGTGTAGTAAGAGTTTCAATCAGTTAGGTAACCTGAAGACACACCAGCGTATTCACACTGGGGGGAACCTTTCCTCTCATAGGTGGAGTTTATGGGGGGGGGAGGCGGTGCACTGACCCCCACCCCCCATGGCATTTCTGAGCATTTAGGAAAAGAAAGTAAGTCTCTAGCCCATTCCTGTCAAGAGTCATGATTTTTTTTTAAAGAATTAACCAACTAATGCTCACTGGAGTCTAGGTTTCTCCCCCCTCACACAGAGACCAGCTGGCGACAATTGTGTTGATTGATTGGAATGTTAAGAACATACCTGCAATATCCGAACTGCACTCAGTTACACATATATTAAGAAAATAACGTATTTTTTTCAAAATTTTGAAAAATAATAATTAAAAATCAAAGCTCGGTTCGGTGAATGTTTATTCTATGTGTTCTAGAGCTATGAACTCTGTGTTCTAGATCTATATTTCTATGTGCTTCAGTTCTGTTTATGAATTCTGAATGATTTTATCTGGAGGGCCGAATTGTCATGTGAAGCTTGACCAATCCTCAATTCTGGACGCACGGGTGAAGCTTCAAAGTATGGTCTCATTGGACATTTTTAATCATCCAATCATCAGACCGGGACGGACGGTACACACATATTCTGGATGTACGGGACAGATAAAACCTGTTCATTCTGGTCCTGGACTGGAATGACCATATATGGACATGTTACGGGACACACAAAGCCACTCCTTAGAAGCGGCTTTCACCGCTTCAAAAAGGGGTTTTAAAAAATGACATTTTTTAAGTATTATTATTCACTGATATTCCCTTATTGTTCATTACTTGAAATAAAATCAAATTAAAAGAATTATTGTCCTGCATCAAACTCAAATGTTTTGTAGCCATTTAGAAATTATAGCAGAGATTATCAAATGGTTTATTCTTATTGGCACTTCTTAAACAAATATCTCTCGTACCAAATTTCTTGTAGGCTGCAACTGTGATACCAATATTGAAAGTAGCTATTTTATTTAATAATGAACACAATTTGTAAAATGATACACTGCTATACTGCTCATACCGGACATACTTGTACTGTTTTATTTGGTACACTAACGTGGTCGTGGACTGTGTGATAAGTTGACATGTTGTTGACATGTTGCTGCACAAGCTGTTTCAGTAATTTAGAACTTCTGAAGAGACATCAGCTTATCCACTCTGGAGAAAAACATTTCAGCTGTAAACACCGTGGCAAGAGTTTTAGTCAGTTAGGTGACCTGAATATCCACCAGCGTATTCACACATGGGCCCCTATTTTCAGTCTTGGGTCAATTACTTTGAAAGTGTAATTTGTAGAATTACATGTAATTTGCCATGGCCGTAATTTGATCCAATTCACCCTTTGTCGAGTCTCGCCCGTTGTCCCGCCCCTCTTCACACCCATTGGTTGCTGTGTCTTGGTGGGACACTCGGTGGGACACTCCATCCACTACCATTTTAATTCAGTTGCTTCGTATTGTTATTCTGTGTGTTCAATTCTAATTTAAAACTTGGTTTCAGTAAAATGGAGCGGCTCAGTGGCAGTATAGTGACTCAGCATGTTTTTAAATGTTTTTATTTCTCCAAAAATTTTGTTTTTGCAAATTCAACATAAAAAAAAGGCAGAACCAGGGCGGGACAAGGCAGATAAAGCCTGCTGGTTGGTCAGTCAGGGACCAACCAGAAGGCTAACAAAGGGTGAATTACATGATTATCCCTGGAGAAATGTAATTTGCAAAATTACAGTAAAATTTAAAAAGTAATCAAATTACTTTCAATTACTTTTTTTTTCTTTTTTTTTTTGAGAGAATGTACATGTGCTGAAACAAAATATAATGTCCCACAAAAAAGTCACATGCCAGCAGAAATATACCTTTCAAGTGAGTTTTAATTGAACAAAAGGGGGCCTAGTTACTAGTTCTATCTATGCCACGTTGGGCAGACCATGTGCTTTATGTATGACATATAATTGGCTACTATATAATAAAAACAAACTGTATGACATTTGATCGTCAATCTCAGTGTAGTCCCACCAGTATTTACTATACGCAGTATACTGAAACTACAATGTACAGCATATAGGTATAATTGTGACCGAAGGTCGCAGTTTAGTATGTCAAACAGCACATCATGTGTCCGTCTGTCTGTCTGTCTGTCTGTCTGTCTGTCTGTCTGTCTGGACGTGCACGCCTATTTTACGGTCTATGGGTTTCACTGTGATGTCAGGGGAACCACACTAACAGAATCCCCTTTCCTGCATATGGAGATCCCTGATGTCATCAATATTAAGCCCTATAACAGGACTTCATATAATGCCCATAAATGGAGGCCACATCGGCCACATACCACGCTAACAGAATCCATATACGGCCAAGACAGATAGCCAAGACAGCTTATATCTGTGTGGCTGGTTCTACAGACAGGGATCTCCATGTATGGGCATAAAAGGGATTGTATGTATGATGTCAGATGTCAAGGACTTTCACATAACGAATAACTGAGTAAGCATGTTTGGGCTCTCACAGCATATCTCCATATACTGATATACAGTACATGGATCTCCATATATGGGTACCAGGGGTCTCCGTAACTAGTCTGATATACATCACTTTGCAGATGGTCAAGACATGGTGCGACCGTCGCTTGTCGCCCTGAGGCGTCTTACCAGTGTAGTATAATGTACCCTCTAACCATAAGAAATAACAGTCCACTTCTTCCTTTCCAAAGGGGGTTTTGGTGGTACAAGATCACAGCAATGGTAAAATCAAAATGAATATATTAAGACAATTTCATGTTGATGTTATTGGCCAATCTTGTAATTGAGTTATTGAGTAATTAAACTTCAAAAATGACCCAAAAAAATGATTTAATTACTTGACGCGGTACACAAATATGAATGCAATTCAAATTACAGCAAAAAAAAAAAAAAGTAATTCAATTACATGTAATTACAATTTTCCAAACACTGCCTATCGCACATTAAAAAAATATCAATTTTACGCTCTTTGCACCATGAATCCATACCTCCCTCAATTCTCAAACGATTTAAAAAAAAAAAGTGAGCTAATTAGCCTGGACTGCACCATTCCAATCAAGGGGTCTGGTCTAAATGTCGAAACATAAAAAGACCCTCTGACATCCTGACTATGGTCCAGCCCAATCTAGACACAGTCCAGGCTATCAGGCAATCAGACTCAACAATAAAACGTCATACTATTGCACTTCAATTCAATTCAATTTCAATTCAATTCAATTTTATTAAAGTGTCAAATCATAACAAGTTATCTCAAGACACTTTACAAAGGCTAAAGAGCCATGAGAGAGAGAGAGGAGAGAGGGAGAAACAAGGGAGAGACAAGGGAAAGACAACAAGGGGCACACGCACACACATACACAGGTCCCGCATGCGTATGTACAAGAACGAACGAACGAACGCACACACACACACACAAGCGCTGCATGCGCACGCGTGTGTAGGGGGAGGGGAAGGGGAGGGGAGGGGGAGGTAAGGGTAGGGGGGGTGGGGGGAGGAGAGAGAGAACCCGAGCAGAACCTGTACCTGTGAGGTACCCCCCCGAGAGAACTCGAGTGGATACCTCACAGGCCCGGGGCCCCCACCCTGAGCAAGCAATTTGCTACAATGGTATGTTACTAAACATTGCACGTCTCATGTCACTAAACATTACTCTTAACATTGCATTTACAACTAGAAATACTGTTCATATGAAACAGTGTGGGCTCGCAGGGGCGCTGGAACTCCCAAATCCCAAGGGGAGCTGAGCCTGGAGGAGTTCATGCGTGCGGCCAAAGGCCGCACGCCGAAAAATTCACGTTTTTTAATCCGGTTTTGGGTTATTTTTATTACGGTTTCGGGTGCTTATTCCCAGCACAACGGTGTAACAAGGAGCTGTATAGTTACTAGTTATTTTAGCACACAGTGCAACACACAGCACGCATGCACACACACAGTCACACACGCACACACTACAAAATCGGGTATTATTTTTGTAACAGTTTTCTACTGTTTTTTATTCCCCATATACAACAGTGTTAGTTTGCAACAATGAGCCTATAGACAGTTTCTAGTTCTCAAATAAATAGACTCTGGTGTGCCATCAAAGCGGGATTTAAATTTGACTTCCCTTCTGACCGGAAGTGGCAAGGTGACCATGTGATTAGGTCACCATGTGATAATCAAATACCTTTTTTCAACATATTTTATTCCCCAAAGTCAAATACATTATTGTTTTAATATAGCTCTGTGTGTGTGTATATATATAGGCTTATTTAAAAATAAAAAAAAAGAAAAAAAAATGTTTTTTTTTTTTCTCCCCACCACCAGGGGAGCTGCAGCTCCCTCAGCACCCCACTTCCAGCGCCCCTGTGGGCTCGCATGTAACACCATGTATGGGCAAAAAGATCTACTCTTTGGATGCACCTCATTGGCTAAGGGCCCTGCCTTTGTACTGCCGAGGAGAACTTGACTGATAGATTACGTCATTTTTGAGGAGAACTTGATATAGATAAATAATGAAGATAACATACGTGTGCTCGCTTCCAGCAAGCCCACAATTAAAGTGCCAATGCAAAATAGTCAATAAATAAGGTTTATGTGCAAATGTCAGTAACAGAGGACCTCTCTGTTATATAATATGCATTGGCACAATCCACTCTCATATAGGCCGAATATTATTCCAGTGTGAGCGTGCCCTAATGCACCCTTTCCACAAGTGAAGTCTGCATCCATGCAGACTCACTGTATTGCCACTAGAGGGCAGTAAAAGATGGGAGAAGCACTTGGGAAGCAACCCTGTCTGTTCTACTAATGGCAGTGATGTAGACTTTTTTTTTTTCTTTTTTTTAATTATAATGTTATGCCAATGACTAATTGCCTGGCTGTTGACATTACAAATCTTTGAAGACTAATGTTATACTCTCATTGTTTAATATAGTTCCAATTTAAGATGTGCACTCATCTTGGTTCTCAAAGTGAGATCTGGGGACCCCTTGGGGTCCTTAATAAATATAGCATCAAAATCAGTTTACTACTTTAACCCTACAGTATATAGGCCTATTTGGGCTATTTAAAAACATATATTTACGTTGATCATGCATGGGGGCTCCTGGCACAAATACAATTTTGATGGTTGTCTGCAGCCAAATTTGAATTGATAAGTCCTGGAAAGACACTATGTGATTGGCCAGTAATCACTTTGAGGGGCGCCAGCGTACCTTCCCCACTTTTGCATTTTTGTCTTTCATTTTTTACACGTGGCTCCAATGAACTGCAGCGGTGAATGCGGTAGGCAGGTACGTGCTGGGCCCCTGATTCAGCCCGGGAAAAAGAGTTGGAGAGGCCATCAATTTTATTTATTTATTTGTTATATTTCGTTGTTGTCGGGTGGAAACCTTATATGTCCAAAACCGTTTGTTTTGTATTTATCATTTTAAGAATGATTTAAACTAGTGAAAACAGCCGATCTACAAGCACACATGTGTGCTTGTAGATCTGCTGTTTTCACAACTTTTGTGCAACACACTTGTATGATGAAGCAGGGCTTTGCTTTGTTGGCCGCACAGCCCCCAAAATGGAACGAAGGCCGACATTTTATTTTTAATCTTTTCCTAATGGCCGGCCTGGACCGGCCGGGAATGAACCGGCCGTTTGGGAGTTGTCCCGCTTTTCCCAATGGCCAGCACGTCCCTGGCGGTAGGCCTACTTTTGGAGAGGTGCCAACCTCTCCTTAATTTTCAGGCCCGTTGAGAACTCTAGCTCCAGCACTCCAGGCTGCAATAACCCCACATATGCACCTGTGTCACCTCAAGAACTCAGGAGGGACCCACCCAATACCTCCCCAGCGGAGTAAACAGGAGAGAGGAGTTTAGCCTTGGCCAGGAGGAGGAGATGGGCACATTGGGCAGTGATTTGGCCACCACTGCCGACCCGCCATCGGGAGGGTGTGGTGGTTCAGGGTCAAAAACACCTATCCTATCAATCAACGACTTGCAGAAAATATTAGAGAGGCAGGGGCTGACATTTCTAAAAGGGCCTTCTGGTGAAAATATCGAAATTAGCAGGCCTCCAAGCTCACAAGCGCGACGTGTTGCTTGATACCATCACACTGAACTAAGCACGTAATCAAATCAATTGACCATATTCACACAGCGGCCATCTTGCCATTAAGACTTCACCCTTTGTCAGCCTTCTGGTTGGTCTCTGACTGACCAACCAGCAGGCTCTATCTGCCTTGTCCCACCCTGGTTCCGCCTTTTTGATGTTGAATTTGCTAAAACATAATTTTTGGAGAAATAAAAACATTTAAAAACATGCTGAGTCACTATACTGCCACTGAGCAGCTCCATTTGACTGAAACCAAGTTTGAAATTAGAATTGAACACACAGAATAACAATACGAAGCAACTGAATTAGAATGATAGTGGATGGAGAATGTCCCACCGAGACACTGCAACCAATGGGTGTGAAGAGGGACGGGACAATGGGCGGGACTTGACAAAGGGTGAATTGCCACCCTAGTTGCCCCCGTACAGTTTTCAATGCAAATTTCAAACATGGCCGCCAGGTGACTATGGTCAATACAGGAGATGTGGCGTACGGCATGGATTTCTACACAGAGAGGGAAATCTTTCAACATAAGATGCTGCATTCAAGTTCAGGAGAGTTTGGACAGGGCAATTATCTTGCATGCTGGGGGGGGGGGGACATGAAAAGGTTTGAGAATTAATGATCTATTGTCCATCATCAATCATCAATCCAGTGGTTCTCAAACCTTTTTTCATTTCAAGAACCCCCATGTGCTACTTAAAGCAGATTTTATCTTTTTTTTTTTTTTACAAATGGCCATAACCTATTTTCGCGATGTTTCCGGAAGAGCAGGCCTCTCATTCTGTGGACCTTAATGCCCAAACTGATAGATAAAACAGAAATTAAAAGTACGGTATGCCATCACAGGTCATCTCACATCTTTGGGTGACTGAGTCCCCGGCTATAGGGTAACTTTTAGCCAATGAGGAAGCAGCATTCTCGTGGCGTCACCTCTATAGAGTAACCCCCAAAACATTATAGAGTAACCCTAAAAACTTTACACAGCAGCCCCGTTGACTTGAATGGGAAAACGGTAACCGTGTGTGTGGGTAGAAACACGTGAGCTTGTAGATCGGCTATTTTCACTAGTTTGGGTCCCTCGAAGACATCATTTTTGGGTCTCAGGCTAAAAGGTTTGGAAACCAATTATCTAAAATATTGTTGCTTGGTTCATAACGGAAGGACATGTTTTATTGTCACCACCAGGCAGACACCAAACAGGAGGCCATTGCTCTAACTCAAAGGAAAGAGCCGAAGGTCAAGGATTGGATCAAGGGGCTGTTAAGTATGACATCATTTTGTAGGCAGAGGAGAATTTCTGCCCCCAGTTTCCGTGAATCTTTTTACTATTTTTACTATTTACACATTTTTCTTCTCTTCTTTGTTGTTGAAAGGAAAGTGTTAGAATTATACTTTAGTCGTTATTTCTGTCTCGGATCTGTTGAAATAGCGAGGGACAGAAAATGCTCTGGGGGCAGAGTTCTCCTCTGCCTACAAAATGATGTCACGGCTTAAAAGCCCCGATGCTCTCCTGCGTGTTAGATATGACCACCTCAGCTGTGTAAAGCTGAAACCCATTGCAGGAATTATAAATGTTTTTTTTTTTTTTTGATAAATAATTTGTGGTTGCTATAGGCAACACGCTATTGTTCTACGTCAGATATTTTTTCAAGTGGGTGGAGGTGGAGAAAAGTGGGTGAATGTGTGGGTGAAAGTGGGCAGAGTTGGGTACTTACTTACTTAATCCTCTTCGTCCCAAGTGGGACATAAGGCTTCAACGATCTGCTTCCATCGGGACCTGTCTTGTGCTGCATGTTGTGCCTCGCCCCATGTCAGGTTCATCTCCATCAGCTCAGCTGTTACAGTTCGTCGCCAGGTTGTTTTGGGCCGGCCTCTCTTTCTTTTCCCTGCGGGGGTCCATCTGAGAGCGATCTTTGGGATACGATCCTGGGCCATCCTGAACACATGCCCGAGCCATTTGAACCTGCGGCGCTTGATCTCCAGCACCACGCTGTTGCACTTGGTCACCCTGTGTAGCTCCTCATTAGATATTCTCGCAGGCCAGAAGATGCGGCAGATTTCCCTGAGACATCGATTGTGGAATGCATCAATCTTCTTCATGTCACTTGTTGTGACTCGCCAGCATTCCGATCCATACAGCAGCACTGACTTCACATTGCTGTTGTAGAGTCGGATTTTGGTTTTCAGCGAGTACTGCTTTGACTTCCAGATGGATTGGAGCCTAACAAAGACACTGTGAGCTTTCCCCAGCCTTGCCCTGATGTCTTTTTGAGTTGCATTCTCCTTACTAACAACACTTCCCAGGTAAGTGAATTCTTCCACATAGTCTAGCGTGTGCCCGTTCGCAGTGATTGGTGTACCTGGAATGGCATTAATGCACATGACTTGTGTTTTGGAAGTATTGATGTTCAAACCTGTTTGTATGGCAAAGCTGTTAAGTCTGTTAGTTTTCTCCTGCAGATGGGTATGAGTTGAGGAGAGCACCGCAAGGTCATCAGCAAAGTCAAGGTCTTCTAGTTGGGAGAACAGAGTCCACTGGATGCCCCTGGGTCTGTCGGCTGTTGTTTTCCTCATGACCCAGTCAATGGCCATCAGGAAGAGGAGGGAGGACATAATACACCCCTGTCGTACGCCAGACTCTACTGCGAACCACTCTGATGGTTTTCCGTTTACAAGGACACTGCATTTGAAGTGACGATAGAACAACCCCATAAGTGAAACCATTTTGGGAGGAATTCCATATGATCTCGCGATCTTCCACAGGGTGTCACGGTGCAGGCTGTCAAATGCTTTGCGGAAGTCAATAAAGTTGATGTACAGTGCGGTGTTCCATTCAATGCACTGCTCAATGATGTTTTTTAAAGCAAAGATCTGATCTGTGCATCCCCTCTCCCTCCTGAATCCTGCTTGTTCTTCTCTCAGGGTCTGATCAACAGCGGAACCAATTCTGCCAATTAGGATTCTGCAGAAAACCTTTGATGGTATCGACAGCAGTGTGATTCCACGCCAGTTGTCGCAGTTTTGGTGGTTTCCTTTCTTGGGGATTTTGACTATCAGACCCATGTCCCAGTCTTCAGGTATCATTTCCTTCTCCCAGATGTTTTTGAATAGGTCTGCGAGCACCTTGCTTGAGATATTAAGGTCGGCCTTCAGCATCTCTGAGTGTATTGAGTCTATGCCGGCAGCTTTCCCGATCTTCATTGCTTTGATGGCAAGTTTAACCTCTTCATTAGTTGGGGGACTGGTGTCAACGTTGAGGACATCCTCTGCTGGTGGAGGGTTAGCAAGGGTCATCTGGCGGCAGGCAGTTCAGTACCTCGCGAAAATGTTGCGCCCATCTCGCAGTCTGCTCTTCCTCTGTCCTGAGGATGTTGCCGTCCTTGTCTTTGACAGGGGCTGTTTGGCTGGTGTACTTGCCACTGAGCTTTTTCGTGATGCTATAGATTGTACCCATCTCGCCTTTCGCTGCAGCTTGTTCAGCTGTACTTGCCATGTCCTCTACAAAGGCCCTCTTGTCGCTTTTGGCGCTCTTCTTCACCTGTCTGTCCTTTTCCTTATAGGCTTCTTGGATTCGCTCTAGAAGCCTGGGTGATTTGGTACACAACATCTTTGCCTTCAGTTCTTTCCGTTCCTCTATTTTCTTCCATGTGTCTGGGGTTAGCCATTCCTTGTTGTTCCTCCTTCTGTAGCCTAGGACTTTGGTGGCTGTCTCTATGTATAGCTTTTTGATGGTATCCCAGTCACTGTTAATATCTGGGTCTTCTACAGAGTTAGCAAGAGCACTAGAGCGTTTCCTCAGCTCCACTACAAACTCCCTGTTGGTTTTGGGGCATTTTAACTTAGCTACATCTAGATGTTTCATGGTCTGACTCTGCTTTGCCACTTTTCTTAGTTTCAGCTTGATGATGGCTGTTACAAGATAGTGGTCAGTGTTGGCATCGGCTCCACGACAAACTCTAACATCCTGAAGTGACCTGCGCCACTTTCCATTTATCATGATATGGTCAATCTGGTTGATGGTAGAACCATCAGGTGACTTCCATGTGAGCTTGTGGATTGTTCTATGTGGAAAGATGGTGCCGCCAATGACACAGTTGTTGTTCATGCAAAAGTCGACTAGACGTTCGCCATTGTCATTCATGACTCCACACCCGTGCCTTCCCATAGCTCTCTCACAATTTGAGTTATCGGCTCCCACCTTGGCATTTAGGTCTCCCATGATCAGAAGCATATCATGCTGAGGAACTATGGAGACTGCCTGCTGTAACTCCTCATACCAGTCATCTTTAGTATCCTCCTCCGCTTCGTTGGTTGGTGCGTAGCACTGTATGATGGTGAGTTTGCAGTGCTTGGAGTTGAAGCGGGCCCTGATAAGCCTGTCACTGTAGGGTTCCCACTCTAACAAGGTATTAGCCTTCTCCTTTGTGATTATGAGGGCCACGCCTCGTGCGTGTTGATCATCATGCCCAGAGTGGAGGATAACTGATCCATCGCTTGTCACTTTGCGTCCGGAGCCGGTCCATCGGCATTCGCTAATCCCCAGGATGTCCAGTCTGTATCTCTTCATTTCGCAGATGACTTGAGCTGTTTTGGATGTCTCAAACACAGAGTTGGGTGTAACGCGTTACAAAGTAACGCGTTACTGTAATAATACTACTTTTTTCGGTAACGAGTAGTGTAACGGTACTACTCCTCCGAAAAAATAATAACACTACAAATACTGCCTGGTCGCGTTACTCGCTACTCGCTACTTTCGTGCCTGCAGTTTCTGCTTCTGCCTTCAGCAGGAACCGATTGTAAACATCATCACTTGTCTTTTAAAACATTGGAACTGCCATTTCTCTAAAATAACTAACCAAAGAAGAGGTAATCAAACACATTTGATTGTCAGCGCAGCAGCAGGTCACGGTGACACTGTGGCAATCAAGCCGCAGCCAGCAGCCACCCGACATTTGATAACCATCGCATATAGATTAATACAAGGGACTAAAAACAGCAAATCCCCCAAATACGGATATTTATAATATCAAGCAAAGAAATGAGTTACCTTTTGCCCATGAGAGAAAGGGAGAGAGAGAGAAAAGAGAAAAAAAAGAGTGGCACGGCAGCGCATCACGAGGTGCGCAAAGCCGACGTTTGAATCACAGCCTAGATTAATATCCTACACGTGACAAGATACATTAAAACCCCCAAATAGTGAGTATTAAATATCCAGCGAGCCACAAGAATGAATTAGCCTACTGGAAATGTACGGTAGGCTGAGAGAGAGAGGGAAAAAGAGCACCTCACCTTTGCTCTGAGACTCTGACATGAGCTGATGATGACGGACAATTAATAATTCCTTATGCAAAACCATCGCTGTTATGTTGCTTTTTTAAGCAAATGGGAAGTTTTCCGCTGCTAGAATTAGTTTGACATTGTTTTAGTGCTTCTGCTGCACACGGAGTCATCTCATTGTAGTTCCATCACTTTCGCCCGCTACAGTAGGGTAGAGTGGGGGAATAGGCCCCCCCTGGGGTAATAAGCCCCCCAGCTGTATTTGACTACAGAACTACCTACTTACTAATACAAATTATAATAATTACTATGACCTGCTGCGCTCTGTGGGGGGAGAATCTCCGCCAGGTCATGTCCACCCCTGGACTGGAAAATTCATAGGAGCCAAATGGAATGAAATCTGCTTAAACTGACTGACATATGGATACAGAACTATAGGCTATATAATGTCAGGTGGAAACCTTGTATGTCCATAAATAAATTAATAAACTCATATGTGAGCTAAATAAGGCCACAGGGGCTCAGAAATAATTTAATTATTATACTTTTGATTAATTATTATAACTTCGTATTATTAATATTATTATTATTATTATTAGACTCATTCAAATGACCACCAGTGAGCCCTGCTCACTTCATTGAACAACATAACTGTATTGTATTAGATATTATAATAATATATAATAAATATTTAATACATCTAATATATGTTGCCAATGCATCTCAGGCTTTTTTATGGAGTAACGCAAAAGTAGTGTAACGAGTAGTGTAACAAGTTACTTTCTCCAGGAAGTAATGAAGTAGTGTAAGGCACTACTTTTTTCAGAGGTAATATGTAATATGTAGTGCACTACTTTTTGGAGTAACGGATCCCAACTCTGCTGGTGCGGACATTCCATGCACCTAGGCGAATTGTAGTTTTGGGCCCGAGCAGACTGGTTTTCGCTCTCCTGACTTCCTGCTGGAGGATTTCATCAGAAGAGGTCATGCCGCCAATTGGTTGGCTCCAGTCTACTGCTAGATCCGTGTCAGTGTTTTTCGTTAAAGTTTCCGTAACAAAGATGTTTTTAACAGGGTGGGGTCGTTGGCCCCACGCCCAACCCCCAACTTGGAGGACCAGTTGCTGATTTTTGTCTGGACTCTACCCGGAATACCTGCCCGACATGGTTAAACCTGCTGGGGGCTAGGCCCCCGTCGGTATAGCTACCCGGGTCACGGAGACACACAAGCTTCCCCACCACGACAAGGTAACAGCACAGGGGAAGAGTTGGGTGGGGGGTGCGTGAAAGTGGGTGGAGGTGTGTGGGGTGCGTGAAGTTGGGTGGAGGTAGCTGAAAGTGCAGGGACGGATTAACCCCAGCGATGGCCCCTGGCCGATAATTTTATAGGGCTCCCCCCTCCCTCCCGACGTGCACTACCCAGCTCGGATTTTAAAGGAGTAGCTCACCCCCAAAATGACTTATTTTCTACTCACACTGCATGGAGACTTGAGTTCACTAATATTTTTAGTTTTTTGTCGCATTCCTACGGCAAACTTTTGATTACAATGAATTTACCACCATTGATTCCGGATGGGGACCCGAATGCATTTGGGTCCCCATCCGGAATCAATGCGGGCAAATTTACTATAATCAACATTTTGTCTTAGGAATGCAACAAATACAAAAAAAATATTATTGAACTCAAGTCTCCATGCCATGGTGTGAGTAATTTTGGGGGTGAACTACGTACTCCTTTAAGCCATGATGATCATCTGTGGGCCAAGAAAGCACCTGTAGACAACAGAGGAAGGGCCCACACATTTGATTTTTAGTTAACGTGTACATTTCATTTGAGTAAATTGTCAATGACCACGTGGCCCAGTTCCCCCAAGGGCCCCTGAGAGCCAAGGGCCCCTGGCAACGGCTCCACCGGCCCAATGGTTAATCCAGCCCTGTGAAAGTGAGTGGAGGTGGTGGAGGTGGATGTGGATGGATGGAGGAGGGAGAAAGTGAGTGGAGGTGGGTGGGGGTGGGTGAAAGTGGGTCTTTCTCTCAAGTTCAGTGTTTCTATGGTTTATATAGTGCATATTGCAGACATTCAGACATTTGGGCTAAAAGTAGGCCTATAACAAATCCCCAAATCCTGCGGACTTTAATATCGTTTCCATTTTGGTCTTATTATCATTATTATCTTTGTTATCACTATTATCATTATCATTATGTTAACATTACAGGTCCCACTGGACCTGGGATATGTTTCCATGGTTGTATTCAGTTGACTCAGTTGGCTGTTAGTTGGTCGCTGTTCCATTTGACAGCAGTAGAGGGTAATGTAGGGCAACTCCAACCTCCAGCCCAGACAATAAAAACAAGGCAGAGCTGAGCTTTCCCAGTTCCCACCACGACAGCATCTCAGCAGCGTTCTGATGTCAGCGAGCAGGCATCCGAGAAATGTGTGAATAATAGTCTACAGCTCTAAGCAGCGACCGGGGGAGAAATATGGATACATGGCCGCCGACCTGGGACTAGTAGGGAGGGATGTAGTTGCAAGGATGCCACCCAACTGCATCTCTCGTGTGCTCCTCTGGGTCTCCATCTCGGCCAGTCTCTTCACGATCGGCCAGTCTCTTCATGATCAAGGAGCATTCGGTAAGCTCGCCATACGGGGGATATGCAGCACAACGACACGATGGGAGTGGTCTTTCATGTCAAGGACCCCTAGAATTCTATGTATTTGACCGCGGACCCCCCCGATCTCAAGATATTTTGCTCCAGTAACCCCCAGAAAGAAGGATTTGAGTCAAAAATGTGATCTGCTATTTTCTGAAAAATCATGAAATATACGAGCCTTTTTTTAACATGGCTTTTGTTGACAACCCGTCGATTCTCGCGTGGATAATAACAAAGGCATGTGGGCGTTGTGAAAATACATATTTGAGGATGTGTATTCAACAAAAGAGCAGTAATATAGCCTATAGGCCTACTAATAAATCCACTGAATGGTTTTGGTATAAACCGCTCCGTTAACCCATAGCCTATATGAATTGAATAATATTGAGTTATTGACTATAGCCTATATAGTTCGAAATATAATTTCAAATTTCAAAGTCAATTTCAAGCTAAATAGGCCTACGTGTTTTTAACATGGATATGAATAGGACTATATGAGTCGCTTGAGAATCTTAATTCTTTATGACGGCTTGCCTTTATGTTGGTTCTGCCTGTGATATTCTTTCATGTAGCAATAATTCCAGGCCCCACTGTAATATGCAGGCCTTCGTGTAAAAAATTGCTTAACGACAGTGTAATATGCATGGTGGGGTGTGGGGTGAGTAGCCTATTAACAGTAGGCTATATATGTCAGTTAAAAACAACAACAAACAGCATAAAATATGCTATGAGACAACAATGGTCCACGTTGGATTGAATGCAATGGCATGATGAAAAATGCTGCACCTATACTGTGTTTATAACTGTTCCAGTAGGCCTAAACAGTCAGTCTCCACTGTCAATGGAGGCATGCATTTTGTATTATGAAATGGTTTGAAACCGTTATGGGCTTATGGCTATAGCCTATACTCTACATGCTATTGTACACAGTAAACAACAAGAGGACAATCTGATTGTCTAAGTGCAGTCTTGTGGAATTTGTGGGTCAGCAGCATGGCCCACGGGGCACATGCATGGTTCAAGAAGAGGAGGTGGGGATTTTAATAGACATCTTTGGCCTTTACCAATCCAATTATAATTCCCAACAAGTTAATAGGGTAGTGGTTCTCACACTTTTTCATGTCAAGGACCCCTAAATTGACACTTATTAGCCCACGGACCCCCATTTGAAAAGGAATGCCAGGGACCCCCATATAAAGAGAAGATTTTTACGGCTCTATAGCAGTGATTCTCAACCATTTCAATTTCAAGGACCCCAGTTTGACATGCATTTTAGGCTACGGACCCCCATTTAATGGCTTTTATATCTCTGGGACCTATTTTTCTTTTTAATGTAAAATCAATGTTAATTTATCTGTGAGAGTGTACAAATGAAAATGTCATTTGGTGTTCCATTTGCTCTCAGAGTTACATACGCTTAAGGGTCCATTTGGTTCCTAGCTGAGGACCCCCTGGAACTGCCTCAAGGACCCCACTTTGAGAACCAATGGATTCTTTGTTCTTCAGAAATCACTACTGTAAATGATTGATAAGAGCGCTATAATACTAAAAGCAAAAGTTTAGTTTTCCATGTGGCGTTTGAATCTGCGTTGTTTCACTCACACTATTAGCTGCATTACATGCACTTTGGGTGATAAACCTATACTGTAAGATGCAGCCAAACAATTCAAGGCCATTAAGATTTTGATTTGACCATTATTTGTCAGTCTTTCTCTCTCTCCAGTGGAGCCTCTTCAAGCAGCACTGTGCAGTGGCGTCAGTTCAGAAAAAAGCTAAGGTATGGCAACATGACTGGTGTCTTGACACCAGTCATGTTGCCATACCTTAGCAACAGGCATGATACATTTATTTTAAGAAGTACATTCAATTTTCCCCCCCGTTTCTACGGTTTCTTGGGCAGCTAAACTTGGCATGTTTTAGTAAACGTGCCACAATTAACAATAATGCATTGCACCTGTGCGTCTGACCTGTGGAACCTGGGAATATACCATTTTGTCAAGATGGGGAGAACAGTGTGGAGAATATAATTATAATACCTTGTTAAAGTGACCATTTTGTAAAATGTTGCATTTGTAGTAGAGATGTTACCGATCAATCGGCAATGGATCGGATCGGGCCGATCAAAGCGTGATCGGCGATAATCGGTGGTTTAGATCAAAAGGTAAATTCACCGATCCGATCCGATCGGTGCATCCGATCAACCAGCCGTTCAGTATGCCCACTTGAGGCCATTTTGGGGTATTGATTTCCACAGTGCTGAAGGAATAATTAGTTACTGCTATGATAATAAATACATACATGTATGCTGGTAAATAACTATAAGGCAAATATATAAATGAATTCATGAGTGAATTAATTAATTAAAGTTAAAACATTAACATTTAGACAATATAAATAATATATAAATAATAACTTGATCGGATCGGTGATTGATCGGTATCGGGTGATCAAACTTTTGTGATCGGTGCTCGGTGATCGGTTCCAAAAAACCTGATCGGACCATCCCTATTTTGTAGTTATTTTACTGTAATTGAACAACATAATAACCAGCACAGATAGACAAAGAGACATTCATGGATTTATATTTAAAATTAACTTTAGTTTTCCCCCTGGACCCAGGGTATGGCATGCAGTTGCATACCCCTGCCATACCCAATTGACGCCCCTGGCAATGTGTTGAGTGTTCAGTCCATATTGAGGAAATCCTCTCCATGTTTTACACAAGGGAGCTTTCAATGCCCCAATTATTGTGAGGGAGGAGAGCACGCGCGCGCAGGGGCGTCACACCAAATTCTGGGCCCTGGGTACAAGGATTCACTGCGGGCCCCCCATGAATGTTAACTATTGAAAAATAGCAGACCTACAAGCTCACAGCGCGGCACCGAGTGCCGCGCTGCGAGCTTGTAGATCTGCTATTTTTGATTGTTTTTTTGAAAATGTGTGCAAGAAACCTATGTTTCCATGTCAGTGATGCTCAAACTTTTTCATGTGAAGGACCCTCAAAATGATATTTATTTAGCCACGGACCCCCATCTCAAAATATTTAGTTCCAGGGACCCCCCACCCAGAAGCAAAATTTGAGTTACAAATGTTCGCTTAAAAAATACATAATATATTCAAAGATTTGCACACATTTTCACAACTTTTCAAAAATAGCAGATCTACAAGCTCGCAGCGCGGCACTCGGTGCCGCGCTGTGAGCTTGTATATCTGCTATTTTTCAATAGCTAAAGTTACTAGGGCCCCTCCACCTTGGGCCCTGGTAACTCAGTCCCACTTTCCTACCCCTTGTGCCGCCCCTGCGCGGCGCGCGCGCGCACACCGCCATGCATGCATGCCTCAGTATCTACACACACACACACACAAATGACACACACACAACCTACACTAGTGTCTGAATGCCTCCATTATCGAGGCGACTGTCATCCAAACGTTCTGCATCAACGGGTTTGAACTGGTGATGATGAGTGGGGGACCTTATGGTAGGGGTCTTCAACAGGGGGACCGGGACCCCTAGGCCTGGGGGTCCTCGGAGTTACTACAGGGGGGGCCGCCAAATCTTTGTGTGATTGGATCATTCTTTTAATTGAACTTGAACCCTCGCATCCCTATTCTGAGGAGAACCTTAACCAAAAATATCAGATCTACAAGCTCTCAACGGCTCGCGCTGCGAGCCGTTGAGAGCTTGTAGATCTGATATTTTTGGCAAATAGGTTTGGTGTAGATGTAAAAAAGAGCAGACCAAGATTACAGAGTGAAAGGCCAAATTTACTAAGCATCGACGATTTAAATGTCTGAAAAACACATTAACACGAATTAGACTGATGACAGTCCTGTCAAACAAGTCTATGTATGAATATATCGATATAGGGAGGGAGAGACGGGGAGTGACATGTGGCAAAGGTAATCTGGATCGGGAATCGAACAGGCAACTCCGCCACGTATCCATGCCTACGTATGTGACAATGCCTAAAGTGGTATGCGCCCGGACAAGTAGGCCAGCGGGCGCCCCTCTGCAACACAATTTTATACAGCATGTACTGGGGGTCCCTGTTTTATCTCCCTCTCAGCTAAGGGGTCCTTGGCCTGAAAACGTTGAAGACCCCTCCCTGCCTTATAGCGCTACAGGGGATGATGATGGTCCATTCTAGGAAGCTAAGCACAACAAGCCACTTTAAAGCTTTTGGCAGGTCAATATATGCGTCCATGGAAACAGTCCCCCACTGAACGTGTATCAGTGTGGTCCAAGAGAAGAGGGGGGGAAACAAAATGTTCGAGGCTGTGAAAGATGTGCAAGGCGCATACAGTAAGACGACAGGGTGTGTTTATTTGATGGGTGTTCACGAGGTTGTCTGCAACGTGCAAATGCAGACATGGCTCCCGACTGGAGCGAGTCACGCTGCAATGCCCCCAAGGTTGTTGGTCGTTTTGATTGTTTATAATATGCTACTATAATTTACCCTTCCCTGTGTAGGCCATTTGGCTTAGTTTGAAAGACAGTAACTCACAAGTGACTTGGTAAATTAATATGGGGCATAGTCAAGTGTGATTACCGATCCGATTCTGTAATCGGACTTGCGCGAGCCATATCGAGGTCAAGAAATGTTTCTGAATGTGGTTTGTACAGAAGATGTCTATTCTGTTCCACCGGTTAATATTATGCAAATAAATGAGAATAATGTGCTGAAAAATGATTTTGTGTCTGGTTGGCTGGTCAACCGGTTCACATTCCTGGAATGGGTAGCATTAACAACAAGTAAAGTAAAAAGGTGTGTAGACAGAACCATGAGGTAACACGTTAAATTGCATATAGAGCGCTCTCTCCACCATCTTGCACAGCAGGGACGTGCAGAGAATGTTAGAGAGGCAGGGGCTGACATTTCTTAAAGGGCCTTGTAAAGGGCCTATCTAAAATAGCAGACCTCCAAGCTCACAACTTGTTGTGAGCTTGGAGGTCGGCTATTTTCGATGCTTGATTTCTAAACAGAGAGGACAATTCTTTCAACATAAGATGCTGCATTCAAGTTCAGGAGAGTTTGGACAACGCAATTCTCTTGAATGCATTGAGGGCATTTGCATTTCTTTCACAATAGTATTAATGTTCTGGAGAGGGCACTTTTTTTACAGACGGATAAAAGGGCAGGGGCTCAAGCCCCCTTTGATGTCTATGTGTGCACGTGCCTGTTGCAGAGGTCCAAGTAAGAGTCCAGGTGTTTGACAACAGCGACCTTTCCCCGCTGGCCGATGCGCTGGTGGAAATCCACGGGAACCAGACTCTCCTGGCGTCCAGCAAGGCGGGCAGCGACGGCGTGCTGCGAGTGGACTTCCTGTACCGCCCGGGGACGTGGGTCATCATCACGGCGTCCAAACAGGACTACGTCACCAACTCGGTGCCGTGGCACTCCAACCGCATCCCCTGTAAGTCACATCCGGTTGCCCCTCAAAAGAGAGCAGAACAGAACTGATTTAGGATGAACAGGCCATGGGGCTTGTCGGTTTTTGTACTTTTGCAGCACCCATGTGTCCTCACGCATCGCTTGCCTGTCTTTCACATGTCGCTTCAAGTAGATCGGCCCCGCTCCCCCGCCTCCCCGGTCGGAAATCTTTCAAAGAATCCAAACTAGAGAGAAGAAAGTGAATGAAATTGAAAGAAAATAGCACGACGCTCACAGAGGGGCAATGATCGCTTCAGCACACACAAAGCACATGCAAAACGCGGGCGAGAGAGAAGAAAATGAATGAAATGGAAATAAAATTCACAAAAGGCAAAACAATGATAAATAGATCAGATATTGATCAGCTTCGTCGTAACGTGAACCACGTTTCTTAGCCGATGTGTCAACCATTCCAAAAGCCATACGATTGGAAGTTATTGCTCTACACAACAAACTCAGAGGAACGGGGAGGCGGGGGAAAAGGGTGGATCTATTGGAAGCGACATGTGAAAGATAGTCAAAGCTCACCCATCATCCCCCGTTAGTGTGTTTGGATGACTCTGGCATCTCTCTCTCTCTGCTTCTAGTGTATGCATCTGTAAGCCTGTACCTACTGGTCCAGAGGCCAGGCACGCTTATTCTGTACGATGATGTCCTGCAACTGCTGTCCGGCTCTCCAGGTAAGAAACAAAAGCGGTTTTGAGAGGAATGCTGTGAGGGCGGGCGATTATTTTGGGACGTGCGGAGAAGTTGAGGTGCAGCGAGGCGAGCGGGCGCGGTCCCGTGAAATTCTCGCTCGCGTGCTCTCCTTCGTGGGCGCGCTCGCGGGCAGCAAGAGCTGGATTGTGGTCATCCAGCCGGGCGGTATTTGTGAAATACCGCCCGGCGTTCACTCGCGGAGCGATTGTGTTTGTGTCTCCACCGCAGTGCGATCCCTGCTGATCCGAGCCAGAAAGCCCGCAGCAACCGTGCCCCGTCTGTAAGGCGCTTAACTCACTCACTACCATTGACGAGATATGACAGATCATTTTATAAGGTCCCCACTACCAATGACGAGATTTGACAGATTATTGTTTTGTCTGTGTTTAATCGAGTCCTTGCTCTTGTCCCGCCTCTGAACACTGCATCCGGTTCCCGCTAGGCCAGGGTAGGCTTATTTCCGTATCCGAAGATTCTGATCTACGTCCAGGTCAATAGTGTTTACGTCCACAAAGGGTAGATTATCTCCGAATCTAATTTCCCCCGCGAGTTTTTGCAGTAAGCAAGCTACATTCAAACGAGCCTAGCAATGGAATGGATTATCGCGGTCACTTTTTCTTCGCCCAGCGTTTCAAGAAATCTTCCCGTCTTTTTGGACATCGTATAACACACTCTAAATGAATTTAATTCTGGTAGTGAATGAGTTAAGAGTTGGTGTCATTAGGTTTGTGTGGTCTGGTTCAAACCACATGCTTTGCATAGTTTCATCCGTCAGGTCAGTGACTTGACATTGTAGCACGCAACAAAAGGGATATTTATAGACATGCAGCTGCCAACAATATTAAGAAGGTATATCGTCACTGTCGGGCAGAAACCTTGTATCTCCAAGTTTCAAATGTGTACGTTTTTTTCGCAAAGCTAAGCCTTGCTTCATCATACAAGGCCGCCCGTCACACAAAAGTAGTGAAAACAGCAGATCTACAAGCACACAACGCCTCGCACCGCGAGGCGTTGTGTGCTTGTAGACCGGCTGTTTTTACAAGTTTAAATCATGATAGTTTAGTAGTAGTTTAGAATGATAGACTAGTTTAAAATGATAAATTCAAAACAAACGGTTTTGGACATACCGGTACAAGGTTTCCACCCGACAACAACGATATGCAGTATATTTATTTCTCTACGGTATGGGCGCTGTCTTGCATGGGCTTCCCTGCTCCCCTGGACCTTTTTTTTTTAGATTTTACAGCTCAACAACACTTAGGTGACCTTGTATTATTCACTGCCTCTGTCGCCATAGCAACAACTGGCAGCCCAGTTGTACCTTGCTACGAATCTTATTTATACATGCACCTCGCCTCTACCACTCATATACTAGTTGGAACAGATATTGAAAAATAGTAATAATAATTACAAATAAATAAATCACATTTAAACATATACATATATATACTGACGTGGAATCATTTATGGACTCCCATCTTTAAGTCTAGCGGAATTGGAAACTCTCAAAAGATCAGGTCACTTTGACTCAGATGCAATATAAAATGGTATAGAAAGATGTATTTACAGCGCTGTAACATTCACACATCAGACATGTTGTCACAGCAAGGCACAAAGATAGACTGACTTGTTCTACCCTGATGGTCCCTTCGTAACTAGCAGATCCGGTTCTAGACCGGATCCAGGCGGATATGGCAAGCATTTGCGGGAGCGGCCGGGATTTCCGGGAGGTTCAGTGCCACTCGCGGGTGTCCGGGAGGAGACGCTGATTTCCGGGAGACTCCTGCAACATCCGGGAGACTTGGGATGTCTGCATTTAGAACTAAACGTTGCTCTCAAGAATGATTTTGAAAACATTTGAAGCGAGAAATAGACAATGCAGTAGCCAAATATGGATTCTATTTCATCAACACTTCCTTGTTTGCGTTGAGACGACGTTGGGCTCTGCGGACGGCCACTCTCGGCCAGTGCAACAATTTCACTATACTGTAAGCAAGGACATATATATTTTTTTTTTTACTTGGGTCAATGTATTCATTTATTTCAGTAACCGTGCAATAAGCGGGATAACATCTCGCTCAGTGGTCATTATCGATTGATAGGAGCCCTTCAGGTTGATATGCATATCAACAACCTGTTGGGCTCCTATCACTCGATAATGACCGCTGAGCGAGATGTTATCCCTTACATAACACAAATTGGCTTCATCGGTGCACGGGACAGCAGTCACAGCATAGGGAGTGTCATTGTATCTCCGCAGGTGCAAGGAACCAGCCGCTGGTGCAACTCCAGCGGAAGTCTCTGCAGCTCCCGGCCAGCTCCAACTACACAGCCCTGACCGCGGTGTTGACCACGGCCACCAGCCAGTATGAAATAGGAGGTTTCCCCTACCTGCTGGGCCTCGAGACCAAGAGCTCAGGTGGGGCATCCGTTTGGGAAAGCAAGTGTGTGGATTATGTGAGACTGACATATAGGGATGGATGGGACAATATGATAAATGTCATATCACGATTATTGTGGCCAAAGAAATCTCGATTTACGATATCATCGCGATAATCAAAAAATTCCCAACATCCATTAACCTGCTGGGGCGGAACATTTGCCAAAAAATAGCAGATCTGCTATTTTCTTTTCTTTTTTTTTTTACTATTTTGCAAAACATTTTTTAAATACTTCAAATACATAGAAACCTTGTGAGCTTGTAGATCAGCTATTTGAAATATTTATTTATTTATTCAGAATAGTAAAAAATGGCAAAAGAGTTTGGGGACAAAAATAGGGCCCATAGTCTTTTGAATAAAATTCCTTTTAGTCACGTTTTAGTAATCTGGCATGTTTTAGTTTTAGTCTAGTTTTAGTTGTCTAAATATCGCAAGATTTTAGTTGACTAAATCTACAAAAATATTTCTTTATTTTGGTGGTGCCTTGATGATGCGTGCAGATCTGCTATTTGCAGAGCGCAACATCCGAGCGCAACGAAACATAAGATGACATGTCTTTTAGTTCTACCGGATCTCATCTCCACTTGTTCCCCTAACATTTTAATCTAGTTTTTATTTGTTGATGAAATTGTCAATATAGTCTTACTTTAGTCATAATACCTTAGTCTGTTTAGTTTTAATTTAGTTTTCGTCAGTGAGAGCCACGGCTCGTAGTCGACGAAATCAACACTGGGTCAATGGTACATTACGTGTCCCCGGACACACACAGTGTTCAATGAAAAGGAAATTCAGCATCAGTGGAAAATGTGCAATCATCTGAAGTAGTGTTTGCAGACCTTGGTCTACGGAGGTAACGTTAGACACTTTCCTTGTCTTGTTGTAGCTGGAAATATACAGTAGAACATGGTGATGTAACAGACAACAGCCAGGGACACTATTTCAACTATTGGTTATATAACAGAAATTACATAAGAACACAGAGAAGTTCTGCGGCGGCGAGGAAGCTATGAAAGACTCTTTTATGTTTTATGTTCTGCGGCAGGCACGTGCACACATAGACATGAAAGGGGGCTTAAGCCCCTGCACTTTTAACCGTCTGTTAAAAAGTGCCCTCTCCAGACCATGAATGCAGTTTTTTCTATGGTGAAAGAAACGCAAATGCCCTCTTTCCATGCCATACCAAAAGGCAGCATTCAAGAGAATTGCCTTGTCCAAACTCTCCTGAACTTGAAAGCAGTATCTGAAAGATTTGCCTTCACTGTGTAGAAATCTATGCCGTACGCCACATCTCCAGTATTGCCTTTTTTATGCTTAGTTTAGTGTGGTATCAAGTACTGAAAATAGCCGACCTCCAAGCTCACAACGCGTCGCAGTGCGACGCGTTGTGAGCTTGGAGGTCGGCTGTTTTCAATATTTTCACCAAAATGCCCTTTTAGACATTTCAGCCCGTGCCTCTCTAACATTCTCTGCACGTCCCTGTTCTGGGGCAGGAACCGGATGGACAGACCTGACAGCGTTGGCAGTGGTCAGCATCCAGCTCTTTGACGAAGATGGCAGCGCCGTTGAGGTCTCCGATCCCATCAACGTCTCCGTGCCACTGCCCTCTGATACCCGCAACAGGGTCGCCACGAGTGTACCGGCCTGGGTGTACGAGCCTAAGACGGGTAAGTGAAAGAAATAAACGTTGTTTGTTCCACGTGTGTCCTTCAAGATGGGGGGGCCATGATTCTTCCCTCCGCTAAAAGATCAGGTATTATGATTATACTAGGAGGAAGATTTTTTCCAAAAAGCTGTACAGAAAGTGTTCAAATTATGTTTTTATGTGGTCACACCCACTAGTTCATTAAGTATGCCTGGTTGCCAGGTGGGTGGTGACCCAGCTGAAGTTAGCCACACCCACAGTGTTGGGTGTATGGTAAAAGGGGAGGGGATGAGTTTATGATTGCGACCGTAGGTCGCAGTAATACGATGAAAATCTGCAGATCCTGTCAGAGGGTAACGTCAGAGGCCGGGTCTTCCTATCGCCAAAATAAAAGTCTGGGTTTCCGAGGCTAGAGGCAGGGTAACACAACAAGACAGCCTGTTCAACTCCATTTTTTTCTAGAACTGCCGATCCAACCAATATGCCCATATCTCCATATACATGGATCTCCATATATGGTTATCGGGGATCTCCATATATGGGTAACTGGTCCGATATACAGTATATTAATAATGAATTCCGTCCTGTGCGAATTCAGGTCCAACCAGGGAAGCTCCCCCTATCAGGTGTTAAGAAGCGGCTAGCTCACTCCTCATGCACTGAATGAAGCATGAGCTCAGTTCGGGGCCCTCCCCAGGCGTGGCAGAGGGAGAGCAGAGCCCAGGATTACAGCTTAGGCAATTGGCACTGGGTGAAACAATGGGTTACAAAAATCGTGTGATAAAAATGATTAAAAAAAAAAAAGTGTTCTGTGGTTTTGGTTTAACCCATTTAGGCCTGAACACATTATGACGCAATATTTTATGCTTTAAATATAAAAAAATAGCAGATATACAAGCTCACAGCGCGGCACCGAGTGCCGCGCTGTGAGCTTGTAGATCTGCTATTTTTGAAAAAGTCGTGAAAATGTGTGCAAATCTTTGAATATATGTATTTTCAAAGCGAACGTTTGTAACTCAAATTTTGCTTCTGGGTGGTCCCTGGAACGAAATATTTTGAGATGCGGGTCCGTGGCCAAATAAATATCATTTTGGGGGTCCTTCACATGAAAAGGTTTGAGCACCACTGACATACAGTAGTAGTCTCTCAAGAACAGACTAACTGAGCTCCAGTTAAATGAAAAGGACCTTTTCTTTGGCGATGGCTGGCCAGGTTGCTGACATAGAAACATAGGGTTTTTAAAAAAAAAACCTTAGAAGGATTCAAAAGACACTTATAGAATCGGGTCAAAATTCTAATTTTCACGATTTCTCAAAAATAGCAGATCTACAAGCTCGCAGCGCGGCACTCGGTGCCGCGCTGTGAGCTTGTATATCTGCTATTTTTTTATATTTAAAGCATAAAATATTGCGTCATAATGTGTTCAGGCCTAAATGGGTTTAAATGCGTATGCTTTTCCTGTATGATTTCCAGGGTTGTGGATAAGGAATGGCACCGGGTACATCAAAAAGGAAGGCACGCAATTCATGTGGAACGTGGTGGTGCCTCAGATGGGGTATTGGTTGGCTGCCTTTCCGTCGTCTTCAGGTACGGACTCACTCCTCAACTCATTAGCTTCTTTTGTGCTCGAGGTCCCTTCACGTGTCTTGAAAATAGGGATGGGACGATAAGCGATATTATCGGTTATCAATCATGATAAAAAACACTCACGATAATCGTATCGTAGAGTTTTATTTTATCGTGAAGTCGTCCTCCGTCATGCACTGGGATCAATTCTCCTTTTATTTGCCGAGCTGCATATCCGCTACCACTTAAACCCTCTATTGGTAAAATGTACTTATAATACTTATAACAAGTTGTGAGCTTGTAGATCGGCTATTTTTTGGCCCCAGGATAATGGATATTGGGGATATGTTGATTATCACGATAATATCGTAAATCGCGATTTCTTTGGTCACAATAATCGTGATATGACGTTTTCAGATCGTCCCATCCCTACTTGAAAATGGAACTACCGTATAAAAGACGAATATCCGCCTATTACAGTAACATTGCATTTTGCAACGCACTCATAACTTTTTGCAAGAAGAGTGCCTCTTTGATGAATGTCTTATTTTCTAGGTAGAAATTTGTCTTGTAGCCGGGGAGCCACTGTGCCAAAATGAGAGAAGACCTGTGATGTGACATACTCCAAATTTTAGTTTTTCCTATTCATTTGGTCAATAAGGTATACAGAATGAGAGGCCTGCCCTGCTCTGCCGGAAACACTGCGCGAAAAAAAGTTTCCCATTGACTTCACTATACTGGAAAAAAACACACCAAAAAAAGTAGCATGTGAGGGGTCAAACTAAGGGTTCTTCATGATTCTGAATCCATTGCAAGCATTTGTTTTGCATGAAAAACATTCCTTGGGCTAGATTCCAGCCTCTCAAACCTGTGAAAAGTGAGTCATCACTTTTCACCGTTATTTTGGTCCGTTTTCTAGCCCAGGAATGTTTTTCATGCAAAACAAATGCTTGCAATGGATTCAGAATCATCAAGAACCCCTAGTTTGACCCCTCACATGCTACTTAAAGCATATTTCTTTTGGTGTGTTTCTTTCCTGTATATTGAAGTCGATGGAGTGAATATACAAATGGTCATAACTTTTTTTCGCAGAGTTTCTGGCAGAGCAGGCCTCTCATTCTGTGTACCTTAAAGTTATACCATGTAACTTTTTTTATAAAACAAATCTTAAAATGGTCCTAGCTGTTAAATCGCTAAAGTTTTAGAACCCCCACTCCGTTATTTTCAGCTTCTAAAGCCTTCTCTTTATATGTTTTCTATGATCCCTGCCCGGGACCGGTTTTCACGGAAAAATTGCGTCATCACACTACCGGCCAATCACAGCGAGGGTTATACACTGCCGGCCAATCACAGCGCAGAACATACACTGCCGGGCTCTCTGGTGGGTTTAGGAAACACGCCTTCAGGAAGTACACTGCAGTGTTTACACTGGAGGAGTCTAGCATGTAACTCCCCAACCGCTGCTCGTAGAAGGACACGGGAGACCTCATTGAAAGCGTCTCGGCGAGGCGAGGCGGACGCGGTGGTCTGACGGCCCGGTCCGCGAGCGAAAAACGGACGAAAAAAGCAAACGCGACCGCGGTTTGCTATACTGCTACAGACCACCAGTTGAGCAACTTACACAGTATAGCTTTAATGACCAAATGAATAGAAAAAATCACACCCGTGTGAACTGAGCGGTGGTTTACCCACCTCATAGATCATGTGTACCGATTTTAGTGACATTTGAAGTAAATATGTAGGAAAAGGAGCAAAAAGTGTGTTTTGGAGAAAATTCAAGATGGCGGAAAATCTATCCTGGCGCAAATGGGCGTGGACTATATGGGGAGATATGGGAGATCTCCCCATATAGTCTCCCCATATAATGGGAGATATGGGGAGATGCGTCTTGACCCAAGGAATCCAGGGAAAAAAGAATTTTAATTTTCCGATCTACGGTTCAAGAGTTACGGGGCAAAACGTAAAGTGGGCCGTTATAGCGCCACCATGAGGCCGAGTGATGTAATTATTTTTCGATTCATTCTTAAAATCATTATGAATCTCCTCTCCGAGGTTTGAAACTGTAGCTCCTATGGTTTACGAGAGAAAAATACTTGAAAGTGATTTCTTGCATTGTCCCATTATAAGTCAATGGGGACAATTAAGCGTCGTTTTTTGCCGATTACGTCGGCATGGTAAGGCGGAACGAAAGGTAATAGCACACCATTCCCAGCCGAGCCGCACATTTTGATGTATATATTGCGCGAGTGGCGTAAATGGTGCGGCACTAGTTACACGCCGAAGTTTAGGCTACAGAGACGGACGGAGACAGACCCACACACACGGCCACGTATAGGAGCGTTGTGACCACCGCTCAAAAACAAAAATAAAAAGTATGTCATGACGTCACAGGTAAAACCCTATTCTTTGAGCTTTTGGGCCTTTGGCTCCCCGGCTATTGGGCTCTCGTTTTTCAGAAGGCCAACAGTCCTAGCGTTGCGAGATGTTCAAACCTATCAACATTCATTATAATTGAGCACTCATACTCCTGTGCATGGGGACATTCTCTCATCCAGGAATATTCCACTCTCATCAGCATCAGTATATCGTCACTGTCGGGCAGAAACCTCGTATCTCCAAGTTTCAAGTTTGTATGTTTTTTCACCAAGTAAAGCCCTGCTTCATCACACAAGGCTGTTGCACAAAAGTAGTGAAAACAGCGTTGTGTGCTTGTAGATCTGCTATTTTCACTAGTTTAGTTCATTTTTAAAACAATAAATACAAAACGAAAGGTTTTGTTCATACATGGTTTCCACCCGACACCGACGATATTCCTCTGTGAATATCATCCTTCCATTCCCTCAAGTAACCAAAGCACTTTGTGGCGTGAACTTTGAGGAGGGAAGTGTATCTGAGTGGGGATGTGTCTGCCATGGTTTCTACCAGGCAGTGGTGTAGAGAGCAGTGGTTCTCAACCTGTGGGTCGGGGTCCCCAAATTATGTTGGGGGGGTCCCCAGATGATTAACTTAATGTGCAATGTTGATTTCTCACACACACACACACACGCACGCACGCACACACACACACACACACACACACACACACACACACACACACACACTAGGGCATTCACGAATAGTGATTTTTAGTATTCGAATTATTCGACAGGACTGGCCAAACTGTCAAATATTAAGTAAGCAAGAGGCGAACATTGTGAAAATAGCCGATCTACATGCTCACAACGCCTCGCGTTGCGAGGCATTGTGAGCATGTAGATCTGCTATTTTCACAATACTTATCTGCGGAACCGAGTCACATTAAATGTAATACAATTCCAAGTGCTTGTCAGGGTGGGGGTCCCCAGTTCAAATATGTATATTTTGGGGGTCACGGCCTAAAAAGGTTTGAGAACCCCTGGTATAGAGCAGTAAGAAATTCATCCACCATTGGGCATTGGTAACTCATTCTTATGACTTCCTATCTAGCCAAGTTTTATAAACTATATATATTTTTAAAGAGAGAGAGAGAGAAAAAAAAGCGAATATTCGACTTCGGTGAACAACGTCGAATAGTGACTTTGATATTCGAATAATCGAATATTTGGTAAATGCCCTACTCCATAGACACATACAAAACAGAAAAAGTACAAAACTATGGCACCACCTCTTTAAAGGACAACTTTGATTTTTTACAACAAGGGTTCATATTTTAGATTGTAATTAGAGAAAAGAAAAGGTGAGTGTTAAAATGTTTTCATTTGCTTCGTTCTATTGTTTTATCGCGTTTACCGTGCTAAAATGTGGGGCATGCGTACGCATGGGGGCATGCGTACAAGTGGCTAAATATGTCTTTTTAGACACAATAAGCAAGCAGTTTCTTAATTGCTATTTACAGTAACACTTCTAGCCCCCATAAGTCACATCCAACCATGAAAGGTTGCGTTGTATCTTGGGAATGGGCTTATTCTGTGTAAAATTACATATTTAGCCACTTGTACGCATGCCCCCAACCACTGACATAAGAATCTCTGAAACAATAGAAAGAAGTAAATTAAATAATTTTAACACTCATCTTTTATACTCGTTAATTACAATCTAAAATATGAACCCTTGTTGTAAAAAACTAAAGTTGTCCTTTAAGTACAAACCGTGAGTCCTCTCTCCCACCGCTGCTTTCCAGGCATGGGTCTGGGCCACCCGGGCCTGAGGGACATCACCACCTACCACACCCTGTTCCTGCTGGCCATCCTGGGCTCGCTGGCCCTGCTGGTGCTCATCCTGCTGTGTGTGCTGCTCTACTACTGCAGGTGTGGCGAGCGTAGGCGCAGGTCTCACCTTAACGCTTCTTATCCACGTGCTGTTGAGATCACTACAAGCCGTTAAAGGGATATTCCACTTTCAACAGGGAGCAGTGGTAGGGCTTTTCTCCACATACACACCCATTGTAACTTCAAACTCCATTTTAACCATGATAGATTCATTAAAAACACCCATTATTTTATTATTTTTTATCTGGAGACTCATTTTACGTTCCTAATACGTGAGCAGGCCGTGTTTTTTCGATAACTTTTTTCATTTATTTTTAATAATTATTTGGAAAAATGGAAAAAATGAAATACAAAAAAATAATTATTAAAAATAAATGAAAAATGTTATCGAAAAAACACGGCCTGCTCACATATTAGGAGGGTAGTATGAGTCACCAGAAAAAATAATGTGTGTTTTTAATGAATCTATCATGGTTAAAATGAAGTTTGAAGTTACAATGGGTGTGTGTGGGGAGAGGCCCTGCGCCTGGAGGGCCTGGTAACATTTACATCAAATATCTAAATATTCAATCAAGCTAATTAAAAACTGTTCAGGGTGTTCATAAAAGCCTGATTAGATGATAAAATTACCAAAAGTTTTTTTGAAAGTGAAATACCCCTTTAAGACCACTTTGACCATCATTCTATGCTTTAACTATTCAAAAATTGCAGATTTACAAACTGACAGTGCGGCACCGAGTGCCACACTGTGAGCCTGCTAATTTTGAAAAATCTTGATATTTTTAGCAAATCTCAAGTATTTGCTTCTGGGGGCAGGGTCCCTGGAACAACATATTTTGAGATGGGGGTCCACGGCCAAATACATCCTTGACATAAAAAGGTTTGAGAATCACTGATTTCGAAGAAGGATTTAGAAGACATTTATATAGATCACGATTTCTAGAAAATAGCAGATCTACAAGCTCGCAGCGCGGCACTTGGTGCCACACTGTGAGCTTGTATATCTGTCACAGCACTGCACTCGCTGTGAGCTTCTATATCTGCTACAGAATTAGCTTCGATTTATAATGGTGACGATCACAGAGTAAATATTCATACACTATATTCATATTCTTTTTATACTTTTAACTATTAAGGCTGATCATTATTTAGTTCTTTTATGGGGATTCCAGTAAGTTCTTGTATTAGTTTTCTGACATTTGGTGTCTACTTTTCAATTTTAGGCGCAAGTGTCTGAAACCACGCCGACAGCAAGGCAAACCCCACTCTTCCAACCTGAACGGGGCAAAGAGAGACCAGGGCACGTCCACCTCGCGGCTGAATCTCATCTGCGGAGGCCACGTCGAATCCGGCCCTTCCAACGATTCCGGAAAGTCGGACATGTCCCCGTCGCGAGACTACCAGAGCTCGAGGGAAGACTTCACCAAGAACGTGCCCGCTCACAAGCTGCGGCACTCCAAGGGGAAGAACGCCTCGGGCCCGCAAAGGGGCGAGAGCTTCCCCATGAAGGTCACCCGGGCCACGGAGACCAACAATCTGGACAACCCTTTGCTGCACGAAGACTACGGCCGGAGCTACAGCCCCATGGAGGACAAGGAGTCCGACTATCACCGACACCACAGCGCCAACGACAATCGGGGCTACTCGTCCGATCCGCCGTCCCCGCCGCGGCTGACCTTCCAGGTAGGCCGATGTGGTGATAAATATATTGTTGAGACGATACAATGTCTCCACCATGTGCCCTTTTCAGAGATATCGTATATAACGTGATAAAAAATCCTGTTGAATTGAAAATACCAAGATTCATTGCAGAATTCATTCATTCAACCTGTATTTGTCTAAATCAGTAGTTCTCAAACTTTAAAATGTCAAGGTCTCCCTTTAACGGGTCCATTTGGTTTCATTTGTATACTGTCAGAGTTACATACTTGTAAGGATCAATAGGCTCTATGCACAGAAGCCATTTTGGCTAGTAGTTGGATGGTCTTCTCACTTCCTTCAGAGGTGTTACCAATAATACTAATGAAGGCTCTGTTCCATTCTGCTCAAACAGAGTCAGGGTGCTGATATTGTGCATGTTGGCTCACTAGAAACACTCTGCTACACCAGTGGGTCTCAAAGTGTGGCCCAGGGACCCTCGTGCTTCCTTGGGGGTTTCAAATGACCCCTTAAAAGGTGTTACTCTGAGAGTGTTCAAATGGAACCAAATGCAGGCGTAAAAGGTTTGAGAACCACTGTGCAACATGAAATGGAACAGAGCCTTCATTAGCATCATTGGTAACACCTTTGAAGGAAGTGAGAAGACCATCCAACTTCTCTCCAAAATGGCTGCTGTGCATAGGGCCTATTCAGACCTCCCAAAAGGAACCCAGAGAGTCCCTGGACCCCACATTGAGAACCACTGGTCTAAATGATCTGTTACTCCTTTTTCTTTTAGTTTTTGTTACCTTGTACTGTAGGTGGTTGTACTGTTAAAGAACCATTTCACCTCTGGGACAACCAGATCTTATTTTATTGTTATTTTATTGTGTTTTAGTTATTTTAGTATTTCAGCATGCTACAAACAACAATAAAATAAGATCTGGTTGTCCCAGAGGTGAAATGGTCCTTTAATGGACAACTTTAGTTTTTTACAACAAGGGTTCATATTTTAGATTGTAATTAGAGAATATAAAAGATGAGTGTTAAAATGATTTAATTTACTTCTTTCTATTGTTTTAGAGATTCTTATTTCAGTGGTTGGGGGCATGCGTACAAGTGGCTAAATGTGTCATTTTACACAGAATAAGCCCATTCCCAAGATACAACGCAACCTTTCATGGTTGGATGTGACTTATGGGGGCTAGAAGTGTTACTGTAAATAGCAATAAAGAAACTGCTGACTGATTGTGTCTAAAAAGACATATTTAGCCACTTGTACGCATGCCCCCATGCGTACGCATGCCCCACATTTTAGCACGGTAAACGCGCTAAAACAATAGAACGAAGCAAATGAAAACATTTTAACACTCACTTTTTCTTTTCTCTAATTACAATCTAAAATATGAACCCTTGTTGTAAAAAACCAAAGTTGTCCTTTAAGTAACTTGAAAAATAACCATTAAAAACCAACATGAAAAAGAATCGTGATAAGATCGTCCGTGTGTCGTGATACAGCTTGTGGAAAATATTGTGATATTGTATTTTTCCATATCGCCCACCCCCACCCCTTACTTCCAGGGATACATGCCGAGCCAGTCGGACAAACCCCCGGAGTACTCGGCGGCGGCGGCGGACAACAACCTGGCGCGGCCCACCTCCCTCAACACCCAGCCGGGGCAGATCATCTTCTGCCACTCCCTGGAGCAGATGAAGGAGAACATGTACCGCAGCATGGTGCCCACCCTGGTCATCCCGGCGCACTACATGCGCTTCTCCTCCGACTTCTCCGGGAAAGACGACAAGGACCCCAAAGACCAAGACAAGGACGGCGCTCAGACGGGGGGCGGCCCGCAGCACCACCACCACCACCACCACGCGCAGAAGCAGGGACACCAGCAGTCGCAGCAGCAGGGCGGCTCCCAGGTAGGGCTGCAAACTAACGGTTCTTTTCATAAGCGATGAATTAAATTATTATTTAACCCATTTAGAACGGGTACACATTATTGTGTATCATTATTTTAAGCTTTAACTATTGAAAAATAGCAGATATACAAGCTCACAGCGCGGCACCGAGTGCCGCGCTGCGAGCTTGTAGATCTGCTATTTTTGAAAAATCGTGAAAATTAGAATTTTGACCCGATTTTGACCCAGCGATTAGTTGCCGATTGGATTGAGATTTTTTTTTTTTAAGATTTGTTTTTGGGCTTTTTTATGCCTTTATTGATAGGACAGTAGACTGACAGGAAATGGGGAGAGAGATGGCAAAGGTCGTCCGGATCGGGAATCGAACCGGCGACGCCAGCAGGCATCATAGCCTAGTATGTGGTATGCGCCTTGACCACCAGGCCAGCGGGCACCCCATGGATTGAGATTTTTAAATTAGTTTGCAACTAATTCATCAATTCGATTACGATTAACCGATTAATAATCCATTTGATTATGATTAACCGATGAGCCGTTGCACCCCTGATCCCAGGGCGACGACTCGGAGGAGCCCAGCTGGGCCTCGGACTCGCCGGGCGGCGGCGCCATGACCTTCCCCGTGCTCTTCAACGACTCCACCATGGCCCAGATGAACGGCGAGCTGCAGGCCATGGCCGAGAAGAAGCTGATGGAGCTGGGCGTGAAGCAGCACCCGCGCGCCTGGTTCATCTCCCTGGACGGGCGCAACAACGCCCACGTGCGCCACTCCTACATCGACGTCGGGAACGACCTCAGCGGGGGCGGCGGAGGTAGGGGTGGCTGATATGGAAAAATACAATATTGTGATATTTTTTTAAACTGTGTCACGATACACAATCTTATCACGGTTATTTTTTATGTTGTTTTTTATAGTTATTTTTTAAGTTACTCAACCAACTACAAGGTAACAAAAATCTTTTGGGGAGGTCTAAATTGACCCTTACAAGTATGTAACTCTGACAGTATACAAATGAAACCATTAAGGGGAGACCTTGACATTTTAATGATTGAGAACTACTGATTTAGACCAAAATGCAGGTTTAAATGATTTCGGCAATGATGTATTAACAATTAACAAACAGGATTTTTTCATAAGGCTCCCTCATTGTATCACGATATATACAATATCTCTGAAAAGGCATATCGTGGAGACATTGTATCGTGGAGACATTGTATCGTGGAGACATTGTATCGTCTCGACGATATTTATCACCATATCGCCCACCCCTAGGCGGAGGTCCCGGCAGCGGCATCCGAGACGTCAACCTGGAGACGCCCCAGGAGGCCCACGAGCGCAAGGTGGCGGCGGCGTCCCACCGGAAGGGGAAGGACGAGCGCGGCGGCGGAGGCGGCGGCGGTGGCTGGGGCACGGGCGGCAGGAAAGGACACGGCGTCGGGAAGACCTACTCCAAGCTGGCCTACCCGGACCACAGCGAGCCCAGCAGCAGCGAGGGCCGCCCCGTGTCGCCCGAGGAGAACTCCCTCACCCCGCTCCTGGACGAGGACCCGCCGTCCTCCCGCGGCTCCACCATCCCCCGGCGGGGGACGCGGAGCCGCGTCAACAGCAGCCGCAGCAGCAACAACAGCGAGAACCGCCGCGACTCCATGACCAGCCCCGAGGACGACTTCAACGACGACAAGGACGAGAACAAGAAGAGCCCGTGGCAGAAGATCGAGGACAGGCCTCTCATGGTCTTCCACCCCAAGAAGTAATGATAGAAACTTCAATATCAATAGTGGCCCCCAGCCACTCCGTGGCTTGGCCACTAATAAAGCATCTTTGTTTTGGGGTCGAACAAATGGAGCTCTTTTTTCCTCCCCCGGATTTATACCTTGTTCTGCAAGCTCACAACGCGCTCCGCTGTGCCGCGATGTGAGCTTGTGGAGCCGCTGTTTTTTTTTTTTGGTGTATAAATCTCGCTTTACAATCCTCGGAGTGGGAAATTCCTTGATCTCTTCAAACGTGGACGATGAGGAAAAGGAGAGTGTCGTTTCAACAAAGCGAGATCACAATAAGCACAACCATGCTCCGCTGGCCAATGGTCGGGTCTCTCTCTCAGTCTCGCTGTCATCCACCCCCATTGGTTTTCACTCGTATAGCCTGAAACCTATCCAGTTTGTTGTTAATCCTATCACTTATATATACACCACTAGGGCTGTCACAATTATTACATCATTTTCTAATCGCAATTATTTGACATAATCACGATTATTTTTCATAATCGTCATAATCATTTCCATGTTGAGAAATGTCCATATATTTATTTAAAAAAAAGTAAAAAATAGTGGAAATAGCAGATCTACAAGCTCACAACTTGTGAGCTTGTAGATCGGCTATTTCCACTATCAGTGTTCTTTTTTTAAGTATAAAGTGCTCAAAAATGTCAGTAATTTCTTTGTATATTTAGGTTATGTGTCATATCTGCCATGTGCAACTTCAAAGCCTAAAAGCCAAACAGAAATGTAATTGTCAACGACAAAAACACAATTAAATCGTTAATCACAATTATTTGAGTGACAATTAATCGTCATAATGTCATAATCGTTACAGCCCCCATACACCACTCAACCAATGTCTGAGCCATTGCATAAACTGACTTTGGAAATAGCCATCGCAAAGAGCAAAACACGAGTTAGGAGGAGAATAAAGCACTTACAGCACTGAGTGATCGTGCGATGATTCGTCCAGCGTTTGGAATTGAATTACGATTTTATACGAATAATTGAAGCGTAGAGAGTTGAAAGTAGACGTGCACATGTGTTTCCATGGCTACTCTGCTGCCATGTGTTTGTAATTAAGACCAAGGTTTCCCAAATGACGTGCACAGAGAGGCCCCAAATATCTCCAGATATTGTGTGTCGGTTGATTACTTTTGCCTTCAATCTTTTTTACGTGTAACCGCCACAAACACACACTCCACCTTACACACACACACACACCCACACACACACACACACACACACACACACACACACACACACACACACACACACACACACACACACACACACACACACACACACACCCCTACCGTCAACGGTTCATTGAGACGTCAACGTTCATTGTGCATTTTGCTCCTTTCAGGGATGTAATTGGTTTCCTCTTTCTTCTACTACTGTGTCTTCGTGGTGTAATTGATTAGTCCCATGGTTAATGATTTGCAACGTTGTTCCTCGCGTTCGACTCTACCTTGTCCTCTCGTGTAATTCATTGACTTTAAGAGTAGGCTACCACTGGCCCCAGGGGCGTCACAAGGGGTAGGAAAGTGGGACTGAGTTACTGGGGCCCAAGGTGGAGGGGCCCTAATAACTTTATCTATTGAAAAATAGCAGATATACAAGCTCACAGCGCGGCACCGAGTGCCGCGCTGCGAGCTTGTAGATCTGCTATTTTTGAAAGATTGTGAAAATGTGTGAAACCCTAACCCTGGAACTAAAATTTTAGATCGGGGTCCGTGGCCAAATACATAATCATCTTGGGTGTCCTTGACATAGGTTTCTTGCACACATTTCCCTGATTTTTTTCAAAAATAGCAGATATAC
Source organism: Nannobrachium achirus (assembly GCF_963921795.1). Taxonomy (NCBI): domain Eukaryota; kingdom Metazoa; phylum Chordata; class Actinopteri; order Myctophiformes; family Myctophidae; genus Nannobrachium; species Nannobrachium achirus. The sequence continues at coordinate 53,306,905 of NC_137825.1, forward strand.
AAGCTCACAGCGCGGCACTCGGTGCCGCGCTGTGAGCTTGTATATCTGCTATTTTTCAATAGTTAACATTCATGGGGGGCCCGCAGTGAATCCTTGTACCCAGGGCCCAGAATTTGATGTGACGCCCCTGACTGACCCTACGGTTCTGCCAAATTACTGCATTTCCGCCTTCCTACTGTTGTTGAGACCTTTTCCGCTACCGACAGAGGATTTCGTCGTGATGTTCCGTGTGTGTAAATAGACTCCCTGGCATCTAAAAGACCACTTGGTAATAGGAAGCTTGCATGTATTTGAATGTACGAAATAAGCGGAAAGGCACCGAAAGTTCCCACGATTCTCTGGGCCCCCTGAACAGGTGACACCCTAATCCCCCCAATAAGCGTGTATAGGTTCAGCTTGTAGGCGTGGAACCTGGAATTATTTTATACTTTAGCGATTGAAAAATGGCAGATATGCAAGCTCACAGCACGGCACCGAGTGCCACGCTGCCAGCGTGTAGATCTGCTCTTCTTGAAAAGTCGTGAAAATGTGTGCAAATCTTTGAATATATCTTTTTTTTTTTAGTGAACATTTGTAACTCAAATATTTGCTTCTGGGGGAGGTCCCCGATACATAATATTTTGAGACGGCGGCTAAATTAAATTCTAGGGGTTCCTTGACATGAAAGGTTTTGGGTCCCACTGGCGTAGAAACGTGTGTTTTTCAAAAACGCACGTTTTAGTTTTAGAAGACATTCATAGAATCGGGACAAAGATGTTCAAAGACTTGCACGAATGTTCATGTTTTTTTTTCTTTTTTAAATAGCAGATCTACAAGCTCGCAGCGGTTAATGTTACTCACAGTGCTGCCTATTCAGTTATCCAAATATCTACTAAAGCGATATTCCTATAGGCAGCGCCACATCTCCATTCAGAAACATTGCCATTCAGAAGATTGACTTCCATTATTCTAAATGGAGCTGTCACCTAAACCTAACCTAAACCCTAAAGCCCGTATCATAGTCGGGTCCGCGGTGGAAGGCTTTACACCGCGGTGTAGTCTTTTCGAGTCTTTTTGAGTCATGAAACTTCAACGTTACATTACATCATTCCTCACGGTGGAGAGCTTTCCACCGTGAGTCCCAACACATCTCTCTGTTTTTACTATCAGACAGGCAGGCTCTACACCCCGTTCACTGATTGGTCGACCTGAACCGGTCTAGACGGGGTAAAGGACTTCACCGTGGGCCGTGACTATGATGGCCTGCACTTATTTTCTGACTTGAGGTGGAAAAGTTTCCACCTCAAATTTACGGTGGATAGGTCTCCACTGTAGACTCTGATACGGGCTTAACCCTAACCTCAGTGGGGGTATTTCTGAATAGGGATGTTTCTAAGTGGGGGTGTTTCTGAATGGAGGTCTGCCCCCCCCTCTTCCTGTAAGTGCCTTCTTTCACATAGGGTTCGGTGATAGGCATGCAGGTTCTTTGTTTTTTTAAATGCAGTTAGTGACAATGTCAACATAACTAACCTGTCGGATGCACACTAATAAGCACACTGCATTTATGGAATAACACACGTCACTCTGGGGAGCATGCCTGCCAAAATCGATGACAAATTAACTTGTTTTTGCACCTAATATGTCTTGGTATACTCCTCATTTCTTGTACCCTCCCCCCCCCCCCCCCCCCCCACCAAACTTGTAAATGGTATGAACTTGAACTATATGAGATTTTATGTGTATATGTGCATGTAATATGTAGAATAGGGTGTTTTTAAATGAAACTTTTTTGAATCAGTCCAGGACTTTTTTGTTTTGGCACAGAATAATGACGTATCATCAGAGCATTGAATTTATTATGTTGCCAAATTAACTTAGCTAAGTTTCACCTCGATTCACTCCTAACAAAATCCACTTCCGGTCGTGAATGTTTACAACGATAACACACTGACCAACATGCTCCCACTTGTAGCTGTAGCTTCATCACTGCCTATGACGCATAAACGACTGTGAACTGTTCAGCTATATAGCGTCGTTGTCGGGTGAAAACCTTGTATGTCCAAAACCGTTCATTTTGCATTTATCATTCTAACAATGATTCAAACTAGTGAAAACAGCCGATCTACAAGCACACAACGCCTCGCGGTGCGAGGCGTTGCGTGCTTGTAGATCGGTTGTTTTCACTACTTTTGTGCGACAGCCTTGTATGATGGAACGGGGGATTACTTGGTGAAAAAACATACAAATTTGAAACTTGGAGATACAAGGTTTATGCCCGACAGTGACGATATCACATTCATTGATTATTAATAGCTTTCCTATACTAAAACTAAAGAGAACAAAATGTATGTTTTTTTTTTTCAATCGTATAACATTTTTGTTGCGGTAAGTCAAGTTTTGGTAAAGGGAGAGACATGTTGATGTTCAAATGAAAATGATGGAAATCCATAACCACTTTCAACCTTGCATGCCTATTTGGGGCATCATTATACTGTAGGTGAAATTCCAATCATAAAAAAAAGGGCAATCCACAAGTTCACAACGCGTCGCCATCCAATTTTTGCTATTCATCATAATGACAAAGTATATAGGGCTTAAGTGGTTAAAGACTGTGTAGAAGTCATGTTGTCCTTTTCACCATTTTGCTTGCTGTTCTTAAGCCTCATGTGTCAGTAGCCTCCGGTACAAAGCTGAAGGTGTGTCGTAGGTTCCAAGTGTGGAGATCAACCCAGTTCTGAGTGAATTGCTACTGAGTGGTTCTGTCGTTCTGCTGTAAATGTACCTTTTTGGAACGGGTACGACGTTAGCTACTATTAAGTTGTGCAATCGTGGCTTTCCCCTGCTGGTCTTTGTTTATTTAGAGAAAGGTTTTCTTCTCGGATGACATTTTCTTGAATGATGTTTATGAACTCGTGATATATGGACAGTTTTACAACGGGACGGCTCGGCAACGGGTTTACACCAAATGCTGAGTGCTGGGGATCAGGGACGTGCTGGGCCCCTGATTCAGCCCGGGAAAAAAGAGTTGGAGAGGCCCTCATTGCGCGCTATAGAGAGAGATCTCTCTCTATAGCGCTGCTGCTACTAGATTTGCCATTTCAGATCATGACAAGTGACAAGCCAGTGGGCCAATTACATGAATTAGGCCTATATTTCGTCGGGTGGAAACCTTGTATGTCCAAAACAGTTTGTTTTGTATTTATCATTTAAAAAATTATTTAAACTAGTGAAAACAGCCGATCTACAAGCACACAACGCCTCGCGGTGCGAGGCGTTGTGTGCTTGTAGATCTGCTGTTTTCACTACTTTTGTGCAAACAGTTAAATTGTTACTTTTGTGCAAACAGTTGAATTTTTTCATAATGGCCCGGCCTGGACCAGCCCGAGAATGAACCGGCCGTTCGGGAGTTGTCCCGCTTTTCCCAATGGCCAGCACGTCCCTGCTGGGTATATATGACGGTCCTGATGGCATTCTGGAAACATGCTGATTTCTGCTTGGTTCCTGATGTATGGCCTGTTTAATACAACACCTACTTTGTAGGCCGACATATATGCGTTGAAAATCATTTGCTTCATGAATCCTGGTCGGTTGTTTGTAAACTGTACATTGATACTTTCTGTACTTGGAACAAGATAGAAATAAAATGGTTTACACGGTCATTTCACTGTTTTGTGACTTTATTTAATAAGCGCTGTGTTGAAAACAACTCAAACTATGTTTTAGGCTGCAATATATCGCTAAAACCTTTTATGTGTTTACCCGTATTTTCCGGATTATAAGGCGCACCGGACTATAAGGCGCACTGTCAATGAATGGTCTATTTTCTAACTGTTTTCATATATAAGGCGCACCGGACTATAAGGCGCACATAATAGACGCTACCGTCGCGTTATGCATCCAACAGATGGAGCTGTGCTAAAGGGAATGTCAATGTCAATGAATGATCCATATATAAGGCGCACTGGACTATAAGGCGCACTGTAGTTTTTTGAGAAAATGAAAGGCTTTTAAGTGCGCCTTATAGTCCGGAAAATACGATACTTTTTAAAACGCATCGATTGACCGCAACTATTCAACAATGACCCAAATAGACCGTTTGTCAGCCTTCTGATTGGTCCCTGAGACTCCCTGACTGGCCAACCAGAAAAAAACATTCACTTTTTGCTATCGGGGGTGGAGTTTGTGCAGTGGAGATTCTGGAGAATGTTAAATGTGGCTTTCAAAACTGTCCGCAGTGCGCGACACGGCGATCGCCCGGTACGGCCGCGATCTCGGCCGTGATCTCGCTCATCATAATGAATAAGCTTCAACAAACTAGTTCACATGGACCATATCAATGGTCTAAGAGTCACGATTGGGTACATATATTTTAAATGGGCAGAATTATGAAAAGCCAGCCTATTATGTGAGGTTAGGATTATAGTTCTGTCCTCTTCCTACCCAGGATGCAATGCGCGGTCTATTCTCTTTCTGATCCAGAGGATTAAACTAATTAAAACATTTATTTTCGGGGGGAAAACTACTGTTTTGCTATGTAATTACTGTACCTTTGTCTTCCCTTTTTATTAATATCACCTAGATGTTTTTCCTTTGGTACTTTATATAGCTGTAATGAGGCTATGAAGGGGAAAAAAAATCCCATTCACTGCCACTATAAAAACAATCTGCCCAGGGTCAAATGTCCTATCATAGTAACAGGGCAGAATGGGGCGGGATTTGCAAAAGGGCTTATTATGTTCAGAGGTGACCTGGATCCCTGGTTGAGCCTATCAGGCCCAGGAGCCCAAACACCAGGCCAGAACAGACGAATTAATGCAGAACACGTCCCCAGAACCTCTGAATGACGCCATATTGTAGTTTAGACAGAGCCGAACCGAAATTCGGCAATCGGCTCTGAAGTGGAGTAGGCCTATATGCATCGGCCCTAATTCAAGATGGTCAGAATGGGATCTCCATGTATGGGCATAAAAAGGGACAAGGATGGCCATATATGGAGCGTGACATGAGGGGTGACTGACTGACTGGCGGGCGGAGGTTGAATAATAAAGATGTTGCACATCAAACAATAATAGAAAAATGGTTCTGGGTATTTTTAAAATACTGATGACAGCACTTGATTAGGTGGTATTGGTGTAGTTGTTGCTGAGACTCTACTACTAAATTACTGATTGATCCAATTCTATGCATTTCAAGAAGAAACGCCTGGGTCAGCCCCCTTGTAACTGTGGTTCACCACATTTTAATTGTAATTCTGCGCATATAAAATATATCTAGCCGCTCAGATATCTTATTTAGGCCTATGATACACTGCCTATGATGTAATATCACAGCCATTCTAGGATAACAGTCAGTGTAGGCCTACATGTTAAAATCTCAGTTCTTGATTCGTGTGGTTCATGTGGTCTCCCTTTAAAAACCCAGATCCCATCGCCCGGAGGGTCGCTCTGTGATTGGCCACAATGGCCAGTGGGCTGTCACGGGAACTGCATACTGGAGCCGACATTGTCCTACCAACTAGCCAATCACAGTGCTGGTGTCCTTCCAGGCTATGAGAAACTAGATCAGTGGTTCCCAAATGTTTTAGCCTGGTGTCGGTAGTTGTTAAAGTGATCCCTGACTAAAACAACAAATATGCCTTTTAATACATTATAATTGTCCTCTATAACTACAATGTAAAATTAAAAACACCTTCAATATTTTATTTCTTCAAGAAATAGCTAATCTTTCACTCAACAGGAGAAATGCCTGTCGCAAGTTGATGATGTCATAAATGTCATGTGTGATCTAACACTATGGAATTTATGGAATGCATGTGCAAAAAACACATTTGAAATATTGAGTTGATGCTCATATTAACCATATGAAGTATTAAGTTTGTTTTTATTTGCACATGCATGCCATAAATTCCATAGGGATAGATCACACATGACATTTATGACATCATCAACTTGCGACAGGCATTTCCCCTGTTGAGTGAAAGATTAGCTATTTCTAGAAGAAATAAAATAATTAAGGTGTTTTTAATTTTACATTGTAGTTATAGAGGACAATTATAATGTATTAAGGCATATTTGTCGTATTAGTCAGGGATCACTTTAAACATTTGTTTTATTTTTTATGAAATTTCTTAGATTTTTCTTTGATTTCTTTATGAAATCATGATTTATTTATTTTTTTTATGTTCTGAAATAATAATAATAATTCAAAACAAAATGTAGTTTCAAGTGTTTTTTATTTGAACAAATGTCATTATTGAAGGAGTAACTCACCCTGGATGGGGACCCAAATGCATTTGGGTCCCCATTCAGAACCAATGGGGGTAAATTTACTATAATACATTTTTTGTCTTAGGAATGCGACAAATACCAAAAATATTATTGAACTCAAGTCTCCATAGTGTGAAAAAAGTCATTTTGTGGGTGAACAACTACTTTAAGACACAAACAAAATTATATAGATGTATGCAACAATACATGCTCTTTTTCTCACAAAATCAAAACAAATGAAATGAAAAATACACAAATTAAACAATGAACACAAATAAAAATATATATAATAAAAGGAAACACAAAATTAAGCGACCCATGAAAATGTGTCTGTGACCCACAAATGGGCCCCGACCCAGAGTTTGGGAACCAGTGATCCACATGGGTCACATGATGCAGCGTGTCATGTGATTGTTCAATTGTGTTGTGGAGAAACTGCCAGTCAGACTCTGTTGTGGGAAGGATAAGGATAATAGATACATCTTTTACTGCTGGATCGACAGGTTATATATACATTTGAAGCAAGGAAACGGCTGACACAACACAACATGTGCCATTTGGAGCTGATGTGCTGATTACTGAACACACGAGGTAAGAAGTAAGGCTGCTCTTGTTGTTTTGCAACACGATGCTGCTGACGATGTGTCACTCAAGCCCCCGGCACGGCACGGCAGGTTAGTTAGTTAGCATTATTATTAGCCGCCTAGCCTAGCCTATACATCTTTTTGCCTTTACAGTGTATATCAGAGGTCTTCAACAGGGGGTCCGGGACCCCTTGGGGGTCCTCAGAGTTACTACAGGGGGTCCATATTCTGAGAACTTTAGCCAAAAATAGCAGATCTTTGGTGTAGAGGCGAAAAAGAGCAGACTAAGTACAGAGTGAAAGGTCAAGTTTATTAAGTATTGACGGTTCAAGTGGTTAGATATCTGAAAACACAAATTGACATGAATCCAAAATACACTGATGATTGTGTTGTAAAACAATGAAACTACGGTATATGGAATCTATGAACAGGTTGTGGGGGTCCCTGCTTCATCTCTCTCTCAACTAAGGGGTCCTTGGCCTGAAAACGTTGAAGACCCCTGGTGTATATGAATGAATGTTTAAAAGTGTAGTAAAAATACATCCAGTTAGAGTGTCTTCTAATTTGATTATAGTCAAATTACAGCCTGCACTGAAAATCAATGTCAGATATAGGGTCTCTCTTGATGACTTGATCGCACTTGTGATCTTGTGATCAGTGGTGGAACTTATTAATTAATTATATTGATTCAGCAATATAGAAATTGTTACAAAGGGTAGGATCTTTCCAGGTTTTGAGTCTGGTTTCAACACTGCCTTGGCTGCACCGGTCAGAGTGCGAAGAAGAAGAGTTCCAGATGGTTGTGATTTATAAAGTTAATGGTTTTATTCTATAAAATAGATAAAAAGAACATACAGTAAATGAAGAGAACATAGTTACAGTAAATACATATAAATAGCAACACAAGGTCAATACTCTATAAGGCATAAGGACTACACATAAATACAATTACAACTCAAGGTGAAACCATAAGCCAAGGCTCGACATTCAGGTAAACCTTTCAAGTCATATAGGCATTAGGCAAACAGTACAAGTCATATAGGAAAACATTGAACTCACTTCATTGACCATAAACAAGGGCAAGGCTCTTCCAGGACAGGGCTCTCCATGAGTGTTGTTGCTGCTGCCAAAGAGAAACTGAGTGACTGAGCATTGGGGCAGTATATATAGTCACCAGGTAACTGATTTGGGCTGAGTGGGTGCAGGTGTGGTGAATCAGTGCAGGTGAGAGAATGGGTGGAGCCAAGTCAGTGATGTGCCAGGGGGAGGGGGAGTGTTGGTGACCAATATGAAACTTTTGTACAGCCGCCCCAAATACGACAGTATTTACAAATCTAAAAAGGTCATATTGGTGATGAGTGGTGTCGCAGCCCCATGAGCACGGATTGGGGCTGGGGGGGCTCAGGTGGTGGTGGACGAGGGGGCCCAGGTGCTGGGGGAGGCTGCGGAGGCCTGGCTGCAGGAGGGGGAGGAGACTGAGGAGGCCTTACAGCAGGAGAAGGAGTAGGAGACTAGAAGGGTGCCGGACTGCAGGAGGCGGAGACTAGGAGGGAGCCGGGCTGCAGGAGGCGGAGACTAGGAGGGTGCCGGGCTGCAGGAGGCGGAGACTAGGAGGGTGCCGGGCTGCAGGAGGCGGAGACTAGGAGGGTGCCGGACTGCAGGAGGCGGAGACTAGGAGGGTGCCGGACTGCAGGAGGCGGAGACTAGGAGGGAGCCGGGCTGCAGGAGGCGGAGACTAGGAGGGAGCCGGGCTGCAGGAGGCGGAGACTAGGAGGGTGCCGGGCTGCAGGAGGCGGAGACTAGGAGGGTGCCGGGCTGCAGGAGGCGGAGACTAGAAGGGTGCCGGGCTGCAGGAGGCGGAGACTAGAAGGGTGCCGGGCTGCAGGAGGCGGAGACTAGGAGGGTGCCGGGCTGCAGGAGGCGGAGACTAGAAGGGTGCCGGGCTGCAGGAGGCGGAGACTAGAAGGGTGCCGGGCTGCAGGAGGCGGAGACTAGGAGGGTGCCGGGCTGCAGGAGGCGGAGACTAGGAGGGTGCCGGGCTGCAGGAGGCAGAGACTAGAAGGGTGCCGGGCTGCAGGAGGCAGAGACTAGGAGGGTGCCGGGCTGCAGGAGGCGGAGACTAGAAGGGTGCCGGGCTGCAGGAGGCGGAGACTAGAAGGGTGCCGGGCTGCAGGAGGCGGAGACTAGGAGGGTGCCGGGCTGCAGGAGGCGGAGACTAGGAGGGAGCCGGGCTGCAGGAGGCGGAGACTAGGAGGGTGCCGGGCTGCAGGAGGCGGAGACTAGGAGGGTGCCGGGCTGCAGGAGGCGGAGACTAGGAGGGAGCCAGGCTGCAGGAGGCGGAGACTAGGAGGGTGCCGGGCTGCAGGAGGCGGAGACTAGAAGGGTGCCGGGCTGCAGGAGGCGGAGACTAGGAGGGTGCCAGGCTGCAGGAGGCGGAGACTAGGAGGGTGCCGGGCTGCAGGAGGCGGAGACAACGAAGGAAGCCCGGGCTCCGGAGGAGGCGGCGCCCTGGAGGAGAAGTAGTGGTAGACATCATGGGCTCCTCTCCAGCCATGCAATGTTGACATTCTCGGCGTCGAAGGACCATGTTACAAAGGGTAGGATCTTTCCAGGTTTTGAGTCTGGTTTCAACACTGCCTTGGCTGCACCGGTCAGAGTGCGAAGAAGAAGAGTTCCAGATGGTTGTGATTTATAAAGTTAATGGTTTTATTCTATAAAATAGATAAAAAGAACATACAGTAAATGAAGAGAACATAGTTACAGTAAATACATATAAATAGCAACACAAGGTCAATACTCTATAAGGCATAAGGACTACACATAAATACAATTACAACTCAAGGTGAAACCATAAGCCAAGGCTCGACATTCAGGTAAACCTTTCAAGTCATATAGGCATTAGGCAAACCGTACAAGTCATATAGGAAAACATTGAACTCACTTCATTGACCATAAACAAGGGCAAGGCTCTTCCAGGACAGGGCTCTCCATGAGTGTTGTTGCTGCTGCCAAAGAGAAACTGAGTGACTGAGCATTGGGGCAGTATATATAGTCACCAGGTAACTGATTTGGGCTGAGTGGGTGCAGGTGTGGTGAATCAGTGCAGGTGAGAGAATGGGTGGAGCCAAGTCAGTGATGTGCCAGGGGGAGGGGGAGTGTTGGTGACCAATATGAAACTTTTGTACAGAAATTCTCTGTAAAAGTCTGGAATTCTAAAAATGAACTGGAGTAAAAAGTATGGAAGTGTCGGCATCAAAATGTAGGCTACTTTAAAGCTAAAGCACCAAAAGTAAAAGTACAAAATGTTTGAACATAGCAGATCTACAAGCTCAGATCGTCTATTTTCAAATAGCCGAGGTATAAAATAGGCCTAGATAGGTTAATGTATGTTTTATACATTTATAAGTTATATCTACAGTGTAACTATAGTAGGCTAACTAAAGTTTTCAACAAAATGTAGTGGAGAGTAAAAGTACACCGCACTTAAAGTTGTACTATGTAACTTTTTTTATAAAACAAATCTTAAAATTCTCCTAACTATTAAATCACAAAAGTTTTAGAAGATCCGCGCCGTGAATTTCAGCCTGTAAAGCCTTCTCTGTATGTAAGCTGAGATCCTTGCCGTGGACCGGATCTCGCGCCAAAATTGCGTCATCACACTACCGGCCAATCACAGCGAGGGTTATACAACTGCCGGCCAATCACAGCGCATCTTGAAGTGGGGTCGCTATGGCAGCCATATTTGTTGTCGCCCGTTTGTACCATCCCTTCTCTAGGTAATTTCGCCTACCAGGCAGGGTGAAGGAGTCCGTATCTCTGGAATTACTGAACGCACAGGAACAAGGGACCCCTTAAAAGATAGATCTCAGCGAGGTGGAGGCAGACGCGGGGGTCTGAAGGTACGAAAAACGTCCGAAAGACGCGGACGCGACCGCGGTTTGCTATAGGGCTAATGACCACTAGTTGGGCATCTTACACAGTATGGCTTTAAATACGTACATCTAGTTACTTTACGCCACACTGCTTGTGATAGAGCATCGCAGTGAGGTGTCGGAAGTAAACGTCCCATTCATTTTCACCATAGGGTTTTTCATTATCAGCCACAAAGTCGTAGCAATTCAATGTACAATTACCACTAGGCTGGTGGTTGTAAAATGGTTCCTGTAGAACCCCCGAGTATGTATGCAATCACTCTAGTTTTAGTAAAAAACACGTTTTAATCAAGATCGCTCGGAGAAGAACTGCATTACCCATACTGCTAAAAATGTACATCCGGTGAAATCGACGTCTGTGATTGGTCTAGCTTCTTCTTCTTTCATGTATCTTGCGGTTACCGCGGAAGTAGTTTACTACCCCCTGTCTTCCCGGCGGATTATTGCACTTCAGCAGAAATCTGTGAGCGAGTGTCTTTCTTTTACAAATATGATGCACTATGTTAAAGATAACGATAAGAGCGTCCACAGAGATGAAAATCACTACATGTCAGGCCATATGCTGGCCTGGATAACTAAACTGAGCGTGATTTAAGGGATATATTTCAGGAAACAAGTGTCATTAGCAATGCATTCTGGGAGTGTAGTTTTCCGCAATTTTTAAAATAATGATGTACACAGTCTTGTACCCTGTCCTTTTTTCAGCTTTTGAATTAATCGTTAAAAAGAATATTGTCATGATTCCTCACCTGCCGAGGTGGCTTGTCCGAGGCTTAAAAACGTTTAAATAAATACTTTATGAAATGTCTATGGAAGAAATGAATGAAGAAAACGCTTCCGACCCCAGAGGGAAGTCAAGACGGGGTGGGGCTTCAACTGCGATGCTCTATAGAAGTTATCAAGTTGTTTTCTTGTGCCCTGTTCATTCTTCACAGGGAGCATGCTTTGCAGCTGAGTGTGTAGGTGAATAACAGCTGAATTCCATTTCCCTGTCTCCGCCTGCACACCTCTCACAATGGTAAGAAAAACACTTGCGCTGTATGTGGGTCACACAGCCTTAACCCATTCAGAACGGGTACACATTATTGTGTATCATTATTATGCTTTAACTATTGAAAAATAACATATATATTTGGAGTCAATATGAAGTCAAATCACATTGTGCCCTTTTGTTTTTTAGTTTTGTTTAACTGCTAGATACACAGCAGAGGAACTAAGGGTGTGATAGAACATAACCGGCCGCTCCCAGAAGCAAAGATTTTGAGTTATGAATGTTCACTTTAAAATGTCAAATTATATACAGTATATTCAAAGATTTTTTTTTTTTTTTTTAATAGCAGATCTACAAGCTCATAGCACGTCAATCTGTCCCGCGCTATGAGCTTGTATATCTGCTATTTTTGAATAGCCAAGGTATAAAAGATAATGGTTAAGATAACTCATCTACAAATTAACCCCATGCATTGTTAGGCAAAGGTATGTATTTGAGACATTGTCAATGTCTCAAATACATACCTTTTTATATCAATGATTGATATAAAAATGTCCAAGGCTATAGTGCTATGCATAGATAAAAGGGGACATGAACCTCATAGTAAAAGCTTTAGTAAAACATTTCTTTATTGTGGTAAATACTGTGTATGCTAGGGGACCTGGTGGCCAAATACTCCAGAAACCACAAAAATGGGTAGAAAATAAGATATGGTACATTTTATTTTCCATACGTCACATATATAGGCCTGTCACACTATTACATCATTGTCCACTCGCAATTATTTGACATAGTCCCAGTTATTTTTTCATAATCGTTTCCATGTTGAAAGATGTTCACATATTTTCATTTTAATTCATTAATGTTCTATTTAAAAGTATAACATTGTCAAAGATGTCAGTAATCTCTTTGTGTATTTAGGTTACGTGTCATATCTGCCATGTGCAACTTCAAAGCCTACAAGCCAAACAGAAAATGTAATTGTCAACGACAAAAACACAATTAAATCGTTAATCGCAATTACATTTGAATGACAATTAATCGTCATCGTAAAATGTGATGATCGTGACAGCCCTAGCCACATACTGTAGTCTCCTCTTACCACAAAACCACTGTATGTTGGCTACGAGTCGCTAGTGATGTTTGTTGCCTCACCAGACCCTGAGGGTGGGACTCCTGTGCCTGGCTGTGGTGGGCCTGTGCACAGCTCTGATCTGTCCTGATGGTGGCATGTGTGAGGACGGGAGCACCTGCTGCCAAACCCCTGACGGAGGATACGGATGCTGTCCCCTACCAAATGTGAGTCTTTCCCAGAACATCCAATGATGAAGGGGGAAAAAGGTACAAGTATTCATTGGAATGTGTGACTCAGGATGGGGACTGTCCCATAGGTCGAACTCCCGTTTGGTCGAACACCGTCGTCAGGTTAGCTACTCACCAGCGTCGTCAGGTTAGCTACACACCAGCGTCGTCAGGTTAGCTACTCACCAGCGTCGGCAGTTTAGCTACTCACCAGCGTCGGCAGGTTAGCTACTCACCAGTGTCGGGAGGTTAGCTACTCACCAGCGTCGACAGGTTAGCTACTCACCAGCGTCGGCAGGTTAGCTACTCACCAGCGTCGGCAGGTTAGCTACTCACCAGCGTCGTCAGTTTAGCTACTCACCAGCGTCGACAGGTTAGCTACTCACCAGCGTCGACAGGTTAGCTACTCACCAGCGTCGGCAGGTTAGCTACTCACCAGCGTCGGCAGGTTAGCTACTCACCAGCGTCGTCAGTTTAGCTACTCACCAGCGTCGGCAGGTTAGCTACTCACCAGCGTCGGCAGTTTAGCTACTCACCAGCGTCGGCAGGTTAGCTACTCACCAGCGTCGGCAGTTTAGCTACTCACCAGCGTCGGCAGGTTAGCTACTCACCAGCGTCGGCAGGTTAGCTACTCACAAGCGTCGGCAGGTTAGCTACTCACCAGCGTCGGCAGGTTAGCTACTCACCAGCGTCGGCAGGTTAGCTACTCACCAGCGTCGGCAGGTTAGCTACTCACCAGCGTCGGCAGGTTAGCTACTCACCAGCGTCGGCAGGTTAGCTACTCACCAGCGTCGGCAGGTTAGCTACTCACCAGCGTCGGCAGGTTAGCTACTCACCAGCGTCGGCAGTTTTGCTACTCACCAGCGTCGGCAGGTTAGCTACTCACCAGCGTCGGCAGGTTAGCTACTCACCAGCGTCGGCAGGTTAGCTACTCACCAGCGTCAGCAGGTTAGCTACTCACCAGCGTCAGCAGGTTAGCTACTCACCAGCGTCGGCAGGTTAGCTACTCACCAGTGTCGGCAGGTTAGCTACTCACCAGCGTCGGCAGGTTTAGCTACTCGCCAGCGTCGGCAGGTTAGCTACTCACCAGTGTCAGCAGGTTAGCTACTCGCCAGCGTCGGCAGGTTAGCTACTCACCAGCGTCACGGTTACTGAGGTTAGGGTTAGGGTTAGGTTTAGGCATAGTTTTACTGAGGTTAGGGTTAAGGTTAGGTTTTGGTGGTCGGACCAAAGGGTGTTCGGGTTAGGGTTAGGGTTCGGGTTCGGGTTCTCTAATCAGGCTTTTGTGAACACCCTGGACAGATTTTCATTTGCTTCAGGCCCTCCCCATCCCTTCCCCGTACACACCCATGGTAACTTCAAACTCCATTGTAACCATGATAGAGTCATTGAAAACTTTGAGTTAGTATTTGGCTATTGAGATTGATACTTGTTGTTAATACTGCATTGTATTAATATACCAGTTGCCCCATGGGCTCAATAAAGGTCTATCGAAGAAAAGAGCTAATGATAATAATCCTAACATACAATTCTCAGTTTAGGCATTTAGCAGATGCTTTTATCCTGATGAAGTATGAACCCTAGTCATATACAACAGGGCGCAAAGTTCGCAAACAAAGAAAACAGTTTGCTAAGCTAAACATCAATCCTAGCATCTGTCTAGACCATATGCTATCTAAATAACACGCACGCACGCATACACACACGCACACACACACACACACACACACACACACACACACACACACACACACACACACACACACACACACACACACACACACACACACACACACACACATACACACACACACACACACACACACACACACACACACACACACACCCCTATCTGAATTACTGTGCACATATGTTATCAGTAGGTTATCTCAAGACCGTTGTCAACACAACTGTCTGTCTCAGTTTGCAATACAAGCAAAGCCACTCACTCTGAGTCAGGTTATTGCCGGGCTGTTTCCTGTTTTGTAACGTTCTCTTTCAATGTTGTCATGTTGGTCTTCCAGTAGTAGAATGGTGTATTCATTTTGTTCTCGGTATGCCAGGATGCCATCTGCCATATGTTGCAGCCAAATTGTGGACTGTAATATTTTCTGTGACATCAGATTGTAACATTACGTGGTATTTTAATACCAGCAAGACGCCTAAGGGCGACAACCGAGGTCGCACAGGACGTTATTCATCGTGTTTGGTTGTTTAAGTTGGACAAAATGTGGCCAAAATATTTAGAATATAATATATGAGGTCCCGACCCTCAGGTTGAGAACCACTGTCATAGTTAACCCATTTAGGCCTGAACACATTATGACGCAATATTTTATGCTTTAAATATAAAAAAATAGCAGATATACAAGCTCACAGCGCGGCACCGAGTGCCGCGCTGCAAGCTTGTAGATCTGCTATTTTTGAAAAATCGTGAAAATAAGAATTTTGACCCGATTCTATAAGTGTCTTTTGAATCCATCTAAGATTTTTGGAAAAAAAAACTATGTTTCTATGTCAGCAATCTGGCTAGCCATCGTCAAAGAAAAGGTCCTTTTCACTTAACTGGAGCTCAGTTAGTTTGTTCTTGAGAGACTACGATGTCAGTGGTGCTCAAACCTTTTCATGTGAAGGACCCCCAAAATGATATGTATTTGGCCACGGACCCCCATTTCAAAATATCTAGTTCCAGGGACCACCCAGAAGCAAAATTTGAGTTACAAACGTTCGCTTTGAAAATACATATATTCAAAGATTTGCACACATTTTCACGACCTTTTTCAAAAATAGCAGATCTACAAGCCGCGCTGTGAGCTTGTATATCTGCTATTTTTCACTGGTTAAAGCATTCAATAATTCTAGGCCTAAATGGGTTGCAATAATATGCAATATTGTGTACTTGTGTCCAATGCCGCCATCTGCAGGCCGAGTGTTGCTCGGACCACCTCCACTGCTGCTATGAGGGGACAGAGTGTGATCTGGTCCACTCCAAGTGTGTCAACAAGACGGTCTCCCTGCCCTGGCTGAGCAGACGGCCTGCCCAGCAGCCCATAATGCGGCCACTGCAGGTACTTCCAGACCAGTTCACCTACAGAACTAGTTTTTTTTTTTTTTTTTTACTTCAGACTGATACACATTCCCTTTTCACCTGACTAATCCTATGCTTTAGCTATTGAAAAATAGCAGATCAAATCTTTGAATACACATATTCTTCAAAGCAAACTTTTGTAACTCGAATCTCTGCTTCTGGGGATTCCTTGGAACAACATATTTCTTTTGGGGGGGTGGGGGAGGGGGGGGGGGGGGGTCCGCGGCCAAATGCATGTCATTTTGGAGGTCCTTGACATGAAATTGAGAACCACTGATTTAGAAGAAGGATTTTGAAGACTTAGTTTTTTTTTGTTTTGTTTTTTTGATTTAAAAAGAAAAAGAAAAAAAGACACAGCACATACAGACACATTTACAGACATATAGCTCAGATTTCCAATCCTTTTTCTTTCTTCTTTTATTTTTTATTTTTATAGATTTAACATTTTTGTACAGAGTTGTGAGAACACTCCATCACATACAAAGACACACAAACACCTCATCAAAACAATCAATTGTCCACAGTGATACCTAAGAGCACCAGACAGATCACACATGCCGCTGATAACGAATACATTTCATAACTCTTTGAGTTTTAGTCCCAACAAATGTAGTGGTTTCTCCCAGATTCTAGAGAACAGCTGTGTTTTCTCATTAAAGGAGTCATTCAGACCAAAACACATATAGGGTTAAATCTGCCTTTTATCCTACCCCTTCATACCTGCTTTAGTCGATTGTTTTTCATAGCTGGTTGGTCTCAGGATGTTGTGTAAACACAATCCAATTAAAAACTACTAACTATGAAGCTAAAGAAATAACCGCACTAGCCTAAGGACAATCCACTGTGTTAGTTATGAGAGAGCCCTCGAAATCTAGCAACAGGGGCAGCCGAAATCTAGCAAAAGGGGCAGCTATGAAAAAATCGACTAAAGCAGGTATGAAGGGGTACGATAAAAGGCAGATTTAACCCTGTATGTGTTTTGGTCTGAATGACTCCTTTAACAATTTTGCTGCCATTTTAAACATAGCTGTAGTAAGCAGCGGCCAAATTGTCCTTACCTTTTAACGTGGGCACGCGCACGCACCGTGCACAATCTGTGCGCGACTCATCTAGTAGACGTGTAGACTCGGTGACAGCTTTCGAATAAAAAAAAACCCCATTGAAATAGACATATCCGTTGCCACGCTGTATCCCAGAATCAGCGAAAATCAGCGGTAATACTTTTAATCCTTTCATAATGATTAAAGCTAATTAAATTTACGGGGTCGACGGGCATGGCACCGCGGTGCAGCGGGAAATCTCCGGTTTCGAAGGGGATCGCAGAGTATGAGTTAATACGGTATCTCAATTTCTCTAGAATGGCTGCTTCACATATTTAGAGATTTCCATACATGAATAGACGGGGATTCATCTCCGACCCACTTTGTCATAATTGTTTTCCTGGCTAACATTAAAAGATATATAACTATATATTTGTGCATCTTCACAGAATCTGGGATATATTCCTAATAGGCAAACAAGGGGATTTCTTTGCTTATTACTCTCCAGAACGTCTGAATATGTGTGCACTCCCGTAGACAATGGAATCTAGTTCCAGCTGTTACTTTGCATTTAGGACAGTTTGGGGAGACGCCTGCTGTATATTTACTGTACGTACTGTATATGGGGATATGTACACATTTATGTAGGATATTATATTGCATCTCCCTGTATCTATTGCATATAGAAATTCTGGAGGGTAAAAGCAAGATTCTTTCCCATGTTTTATTATCTATTGTTACATTGAGCGTTGAGCTCCAGGTCGTTCTCAAGTGGCAAAGCCTATTCTGATTCAGTTCTTGTACCTCCGAGTAGAATTTTCCACACACATTTTTCAAAAATAGCTCGCAGCGCTCAGAGCGCTGTACTCGGCGCCACGCTGTGAGCTTGTATACAGTATCTGTGAGCTTTGCAATGCACAACTCTGTGAGCTGTGTAATGAGCTTGTATATCTGCTATTTTTTAACAGTTAAAGCATAAAATAATGGTAAAAGTAATAATGCGTAATGCGTTCCAGGTTTTAATGGGCTAGGGATTTATCACACTCAGTTTGACCTTTTCGCCAAAGTAAATGATAATTGAGGTTTTGGCAGCAAGCCGTTTGGTTCTCGCATCAAACCATCAACCTTGTACGCCAATAGCGTTATGTAGAGTTAATACGCCCCGATGCTTTCATCACCTGCATGTGCCTGGCAAATCATGGGCATTTGTTTTACGTTTGGCTGCCATTAGCTGCTTCTGTGCCCTTTTTCCCTCCGAGCATGGCAATCTTTGGAAATTCGATCAGCCTTCGGGCCCTCCACTAATGCTGACAAAAGTTCAGAAATAATGTTTCGCATAGGGACTTCCCGTCTGAAACCACAGTCTCATTTTACAGGTGCACTCAGCTAGATGAAAAGATAAGCCAAAATGCAACGAATGGCGTATGCACGACACAGTCATACAGGAAACGGCAGCACAAGAGATGTTTTTCAATAGAAGCTGTTGCTGTTGTCGAGGGGCAAACAACCCGCGCCTTCAGAGTGTTGAAAGTTTAGAATAATTATTAATGCTTTTGGACATTTCAGAAATACTGTGGCAGGACTCGAGGGCTGTCCATACTGTCTCCGACCACCAAAGTTTTCGTCGGAAAGTTCTGACGCTCCGACGCGCAGCTATCCGAACACTAATTCCGGGTAGCGCTTTTCAGAAAATGCGAGTGACATCATTTTGTAGTTGAACCTAGGGCTGTCACGATGATGACATTTTACATGACGATTAATTGTCACTCATATAATTGCGATTAACGATTTAATTGTGTTTTTGTCGTTGACAATTATATTTCTGTTTGGCTTTTAGGCTTTGAAGTTGCACATGGCAGATATGACACATAACCTAAATATACAAAGAAATTAAATTTTATACTTAAAAAAGAACATTGATAGTGGAAATAGCCGATCTCCAAGCTCACAACACGTCACGATGCAACGCGTTGTGAGCTTATTAGACGATTAGACGATTATGTAACAATTGTGACAGCCCTAAACCGGACCTTTCCGACGAAGAGTCCGGTGGGTCGGAGACGGTTTGGACAGCCCTTCAGAAAATAAACATTCACTATTTATTACAAGCTTGCAGAAACTTTCTCTCCGACAGAAATATAATGTCAAATCAGTTGTCATGAGCTATAGAGAAAAAGAAAAACAGCACGGTTTAATTGAGGCTTTATTCTTCCATTTACACCCTAATAGAGGAGGTTTTTCGGCACTAAATACTGTTGTCATTCAGTCATATTCAAGTCGGTAACCGCTAGTCCGCTGCACGTGTGCTCCTGTCATTGGTATGCATGGCTCAATGGCTCATGGTGGTTGTTGTACACCTCGCCAAGTCTTACCGTTATCTGGTGTAAAAAGTGGCTGCTATTTAACCCATTAAATAGCAGGAATTAACCCATTAACCTAGAATTATTTGATACTTTAGCTATTGAAAAATAGCAGATCCACACGCTTGTCGATCTGCTATTTTAGAAAAATCATGGAAATCTGTGCAAATCTTTGAATATATCTTTTTAAGTTTAAACATTTGTAACTCAAATATTTGCTTTTTTGGGGGGGGGTGGGGGTCCCTGGAAGGTCCGCACCCAAATACATGTAATTTTGGGGGTCCTTGACATGAAAAAGTTTGAGAACCTCTGACTTTTGAAGACATTTATAGAAATGGGTCAAAACTATTCGAAGACTCGCACAAATTTTCATGTTTTTTTTTTTAGGAATTATTTTTAGCTATTGAAAAATAGCAGATATACAAGCTCACAGCGCGGCACCGAGTGCCGCGCTGCGAGCTTGTAGATCTGCTATTTTTGAAAAATCGTGAAAACCTTTGAATGCGTATTTTTCA
This sequence comes from Nannobrachium achirus, assembly GCF_963921795.1. Taxonomy (NCBI): domain Eukaryota; kingdom Metazoa; phylum Chordata; class Actinopteri; order Myctophiformes; family Myctophidae; genus Nannobrachium; species Nannobrachium achirus. Next base: position 53,326,962 of record NC_137825.1, read on the forward strand.
AAGCTTTATTCTCCCATTTTACATCCCAATAGAGGAGGTTTTTCAGCACTAAATACCGCCGTCTTTCAGTCATTTTCAAGTCGGTGAGCGCTAGTCCGTTGTTGCACGTGTGTTGGTGTCATTGGTATGCATGGCTCACGGTGGCTGGTCCCCGCAGGAGGGAGTGAAGGCGGTCATTTGTCCCGACGAGTCGTCAGAATGTCCGGACGACACCACCTGCTGCCAGCTTCCTGACGGGTCCTGGGGCTGCTGTCCGCTGGCCAAGGTTGGACCCATAGTTGCATCTCTCTCTGTTTCAATTCAATTCAAAGGTTTTTATGCGTTGCGTGCGAAAACATACGTTTACATTGCCAAAGCAGACTTCTACCACTTTTTCTAGTCACATGTTCAAATACTGGATTGTGATTGGCTTAAAACAGTAGTAAATGAGCCAACAATACTCATCTGTGTGAAATGCCCGGATGTACATGGTAATGAGGCACAATATCCCGGATGCACATGTAAATGAGGCACATTTCCGAGATCAATACGTGATGTAACGCATCCGGGGACTTCAGAAAGGAGTCGGAACACCTTTCCCCAACCAACAAATGACGGTCGCGGGCGTACTATGTTTACTAGCGAACGTACTATCGTCGCCGATTTATTTGGATCCAATGCAATCCGCCAACTTTAAAGCCCCTTTTCTCTGAACCTATGCCTTTCTGGAAGCGAACAGCCTCTATTTACGGCCGAAACGGTGCTTCTAACTGACGTTAGCTTAGCTGTAAGCTAGACATCAGCCTCAGCATGGATAAGTATGGAGTTGTCGCCATCTGGTGGTGACTAGAAAATGTTGTTTGTGGAACTATTTGCTGTTGTGGCGGAGGTTTTATAGGCAATAATGATTGTAACTTAAGATCCTTGCAAGTTACAACTATGTGTTTTCTTTCATGTATATTGGAAAAGTGGTAGAAAAGCAATTTACCATTCAAGGTCGTGGATTGTTCCACTCCCTCTCATGATAAATTGCTTACGTGTACACAATACAATACAATACAAGAATTAGAACAAAATATGTACTGGTGAAAGGAGGCCTCTATCAGAGTCCAGGGTGAAGAGCTATTCACTTCACCGCGGTGTAGTTTCCTAGCTATCACCTAGGATTTGTTATGTATTTTTAGGTGATAGCTAGAAAACTACACCGCGGTGAAGTGAATAGCTCTTCACCCTGGACTCTGATAGAGGCTTAACAGTTTTCTTATCTTAGGTTACATGCAGGCAGTGCAGGGATATATACAATGATTAATAGTCTTTAAAGGACAACTTTTTTACAACAAGGGTTCATATTTTTGATTGTAATAAGAGAAAAGAAAAAGTGAGTGTTAAAATGTTTTCATTTGCTTCGTTCTATTTTATCGCGTTTACCGCGCTAAAATATGGGGCATGCGTACGCATGGGGGCCAGGGCTCGAGACTAACGGCATCCCTACGTTCCAGGGACTTAAATATATGTGTTCGGGACGCAAATGAATCTCCCCTGGGACGCATTCGGGACGTAGAGGATTTTTTTGAGCCAACGGCGCATATCAATGTCACTGCTCAAACCATGGTGTGCAAACTCGCAGCATGAGACTCACAGAAAATGAATAGGCTATGATGTAAACAGAATGTTTAAGAAGTTACCACAGGCAGTGCTGATCATCCTTTTCAGGTACTTAGTTGCTAAAATGCTGCGCAATTTGAAGAGATTAACTAGCAGAATGAGGCAGAGAACAGACTGTCTGGGTTACAACTAGTGGAAAATAGCCGATCTACAAGCTGTGGCTGAGAGATAAATCTTAGCATCCCCGCCCCCTGCTTCGCCTCATAAAGAGTAACGTTATATGATTTGGATTGTGATTATTAATGAAAATGTAAAACGGAACACTGTCAATGCACCAAGCACAGACACATAGCCTACGTTTAGTGAGCAGCACGAGCAGTTGTTTAGATATTGGAGTAGGACACATTGTAATTAAATCAACGGTTTGTTTAACTTTTGTCATCTCTATAAACCTATAGCCTATATTCCCAATTACAAGACGTTATGTCACGTGAATATGTTCGTCTAATCGTCTAATCAACTTCATCACAACCAGCCGTGAGCCGTGCAAGCTGGCATTCATTTTACAAAGTTCCCGTGCCGTGTGGCAGCTTATTTTCTCCAGTCCAGTAGTGTCTCTAAAACTCTCAAAAACAACCGGTCCACTCATAATAAATAACTCTATTTCGGCAGCAGTTCATCTGAATCGCTTGCTGTGAAGCACAGAGCAGACTGCACGCGTCTGCACTCTCCACTCGATGAAGCGTGGATGGCACTGGTTATACTTCTTTCAGTACGACGGTGTTGTGCGGTGCGGTGAGCATATAGACGATCTAAAAGCCCTCAAAGCCCTGAGGATGCGCGTAGTTGTAGGGTTGTAGATTAGTGCGCAACACGTTCGTACGGACAAAGTACAAACCCAGTTTTACCGTAATTCCTCCAACAGTCGTGCATGATTGGTTCTTTAGTTTACCGTATATGACAATCACACCAGCAAACTGGCTGAGGTAAGATTTTTAGAAGCCACAAATGACAGTATAAAAATAGAAAGGATTGTCAAGCCAATTTCACCAGCAGCAACAACAACAAAAACAACAACAACAACAATATAACAACAATAACAATAATAATAAATATTATTATAATAGTAATACTAATAGGCCTGCAATAATTTATTATTATTTTTATTATTTTTTGGGACGGATTACATTCATTTGGGGACGGTTCAATTTGTATTTTGGGACGGTCCCGGGACGTAGGTGAAAAAAGTTAGTCTGGAGCCCTGATGGGGGCATGCGTACAAGTGGCTAAATATGTCTTTTTAGACACAATAAGCCAGCAGTTTCTTTATTGCTATTTACAGTAACACCACTAGCCACCATAAGTCTCATCCAACCATGAAAGGTTGCGTTGTATCTTGGGAATGGGCTTATTCTGTGTAAAATGACATATTTAGCCACTTGTACGCATGCCCCCAACACTGAAATAAGAATCTCTAAAACAATAGAAAGAAGTAAATGAAATCATTTTAACACTCATCTTTTATATTCTTTAATTACAATCTAAAATATGAAAAAACTTAAGTTGTCCTTTAAGGTGGTTGTGTTCTGATGAGGTGCAATTATATTATTATATTATATTGTTTAGTAGTGAATACATTTGCTAGTTTGAGTCAGTGTGAGTCCTGAGAACCAGTTGTATATTTCAGAACATGACCCTGAGACACAGCTGCTGATAAGCTAGGATGAGGGAGGAGAGGTAGAGAGTGCATGGATGCTGCTGCAGTCAGCGGCCCCTTTGTTTTATTGCTGTGTGAAAGAGATACGTTCTTGGCTTTTAACCAGAGCGGTAGAGAAGAGAATGTGTTATTGTTTTCGCTTCAGCCAATTATGACCTGAGAGTCAGGGTTGGGGCAAGTCGGTCTTGTCTTGTGGGTCAAGCTCTAAAATATACAACTGGTTCTTTAGGACTCGCACTCAAACTAACAAATGTCCATCTTCAGGCCTGTCACAATGAGCGGGGAGGAAGTGGAGCCGGTCACTGATTTTTAAGTATTTGGGAACAATAATAGATAATAAACTCACCTTCCAGACCAATGCAGATAGCATTTACAAGAAGGCAATGCAGCGGCTTTATCTTCTCAGACAGCTGAGAAGTTTTAATGCCAGTAAACACACCCTGACCATGGTCTACACTAGGTCACTTACTGAGAGCGTTCTCACTTTTAATATTGTCTCCTAGTATGGGAACCTCTCAGTTAGAGATAGGAACAAGCTCACCCAGGTAGTTAATCAGGCAAGTAAGATCATTGGAAACAAACAATTGCAACTTCAGGATATTTACAACCGCACCATAACCAAAAAGTTTGAAGAGCTCCAACCTCCACAGCCCTTGGATCACTTGTTGCACTGTTGCATTGGATGCATTTTGTATAGTTTTAATGCATTGTGTATTTTATGTATGTTTTATTGTTGTATACTGACTGACTGCCTGTGTGCCAAAGATAATTTTCCATTTTATGCAAAATTGTCTTATTTATCTTTATGTATTCACTACTAAACAATATAACATCATATAACTGCACCTCATCAGTTCCATTTGATATCTTTCTCCGATCACAGCAGCTCACAAATCTCGCTGTTGACACGCCTACAGTACACTTTGTATTCAGTTTTGGTATTTGTCTTGGCAGCAGCGTTGATTTTGACAGGACATTTTGATTTAGCTTTATTCATAGTCCCATTTTAGTCGTCTGAAAAGCTTTAGTCTAGTTTTAGTCGACCAAATATAAGATTTTAGTCGACTAAATCTACAGTTGGTTTTGTCGACAAATAAGTATTTTGGTGATCCTTGATGGTGCCTATTTTCAGAGCGCAACACCCGAGTGCAACCAAATATAAAATGAAAATGTCTATTAGTTCTACTGGATCTCTTCTGCACTAAACCCTACCTAACATTTTTGTCTAGTTTCTCTTTGTTAGGAAATTGTTAATATATTTAGTCTTAGCTTCAATCATTTATTTTGTTCTTAGTTAGTTTTCGTCATTGAAAAAGGGTAGTCGGCAAACATGTTTTTGTCAAAGTTTTTCAAAGACGAAATCAAAACTGCTTGCCAGGTACTAATGCTCGTAAGTAGGGGTGCAACGGTGAAACGAACGATTGAATCCGTTGTTGGCAAAAGGGCCTTTCTGTGTGGAGTTTGCATGTTCTCCCCATGTCTCCTAGGGTAAAAATGTACCCCCACAAAAACATGCAGTAATCCTGGTCTCTATACTGCCTCCCCCTGGCCAGCCGGGGCGCATGAGGGAGGGGAAAGGAACTGGTTGGAATAACGTGTTCCTTCCACGCGCTACGTCCAAACCAGGGAAACTCCCCCCTGTCAGGTGAAAAGAAACAACTTGGACTCCTCATGCATAGAAGGAAGCATGAGGTCAGTCCGTTGTCTCCCCAGGTTGGAGTGTAGGAGGGAGTGCAGCGCCCAGGATTACATCAGATAATTGGCACTGGGTGAAAAATGGGTTACAAAATCATGGAATTTAAAAAAAGTAAAGAATTAGGGGTGGGCGATATGGAAAAATACAATATCGCGATATTTTCCCAAGCTGTATCACGATACACAATCTTATCACGATTCTTTTTCACGTTGGTTTTTATGTTTATTTTTCAAGTTACTTAACAAAAACTAGACTCTCTGGGTTCCTTTTGGGAGGTCTAAATTGAACTTTACAAGTATGTAACTCTGACAGTATACAAATGGAACCAAATGGACCCTTTGGTTCCTCTTGGAAGGTCTAAATTGAACTTTACAAGTATGTAACTCTGACAGTATACAAATGAAACCAAATGGACCCATAAGGGTCCATTTGGTTTCATTTGTATACTGTCAGAGTTACATGGAGACCTTGACTTTTTAAAGTTTGAGAACTACTGATTTAGACCAAAATGCAGGTTTAAACTGAATTCTGCAATGAATCTCTGTATTTATGAATCATAACGATTAAACAGGCTCCCTTATTGTATCACGATATATACCATACCTCTGAAAAGGCATATCGTGAAGACATTGTATCGTCTCAACGATAATTATCACCATATTGCCCACCCCTATAATAAAGAATGGAACAACGGCTAAAAGATAATGGATAGTTGCGGCCCTACACTGAAGTGGTTGTGTTGTACAGACCTCCAAGTCTTACCGTTATCTGGTGTAAAAAGCGCATGCTATTTAAGGGAATCCTAAGTGACCAAGAAGTACTGATCTCTCTCCTCTCCGCAGGCCGTGTGCTGTGAGGATCAGCAACACTGCTGCCCAGAGGGAACCAAGTGTGACCTGATCCACTCCAAGTGTGTGTCCAGTACACTGGAGTCCTTCCCCATGCTGGAGAAGTTGCCTGCCAGAAGGCAGGAGTATAAGTCCCCAGGTGTGTCTGTGTGTGTTAGTTCTGTCTACGTGTGTGTGCGGTGCATTCAAAGACTGAGGATATGTTATAACTAGGGCTGGGATGATAATTAATTACAGGCTCTGTGATTAATTAATCGCAATTAATCACATTTTAATCGCACATCGATATTTGACCTGAGAAGTATAAGTAAAACTCATTTTGTTGTATGAATGAATCAACAAGTGAGTTTTTTTAAATCTAAATTTCGCATCCAGTGGGCCAAGCAAAGCGTTCTGATCGGCTACTTCTCCCTTTGCGTTTGTTGTCTCTTCTTGGTTGGTGCATCGCTATGATCGGTATGGCCGAAACTGAAGGTTCTGTGGTGCAAAAACTAAGTGCGATTAAAATGCGTTAATTTTTTTAATCGTGTTAATTTTCTGTAATTAATTAATCGCAATTAATCAGTTAAAGTCCCAGCCTTAGTTATAACGTTACAAACCAACCAGTCCGTCAAACCACACTATTATGTCTCAAGCCACAGAACAAAGTGAGAAAGAAGAAAGGTACAACTGCAGTCTTATTGTAGCCTGGCATTAGCCAGACTGATAAGCCACTGATTGGCCCGGTCATTTTCTGATTTCTCATACTGGCTCCCTATGGGCCAAAGTCCAGACTAATACCGTGGCGTGGAGGAACGTGTGAGTGAATCCGTCAGTCTGGCTAATGCCAGGGTAGTCTTATTGTTCTATGATTATGCTGGTGATATCACCTTAACTCATTCGTAGTTTACGGCCGAGGAGCCCGAAGATTTTTCTATGTCTTTCACTGCTGGCTTCTCCTACCTGTTAACGCGGGCGCTCATCCAGTTCCCATCGTGCGTGATCGGACACTGCTATGCATCGTGTGTTCGCGTATTCCATTTTTTCCAATCGATCAATAAGTTCTCCGTCTGTAAGCCGCAGAGTTTACACAGAAAGCTAACAGGCCAAAATAGACGACGGACCATCCGCTTCCGGTTCACAGCCTCAATGTTAACTGGTCCGCTCAATAATGTGTCCGTGTAGAAGGAGCATTAGTTCCGGCCTATTTTGGTTCCGCTTCGATAAATTATTTCTTTTTAATTAAAGCTTATTAAATCTCCGGGTTCCTCGGGCATGGCAGGGAAGGGGTACAAAGGGGTATTTTTTTGGCAGAGGTTGAGTTAATAACTAGTGTTTGTGTTCTTCCTGTCTGCAGCTGAGACTTGTCCCGGTGGTAAGAGCAGTTGTCCGGGTGGCACCACCTGCTGCCTACTGACCAGCGGTGACTACGGCTGCTGCCCCTACCCAGAGGTATGCACAGCTCCCTTCATTTCTGTCCCCAAAAGACAACTTCTGTACCCGTCCTCGGTTCTTCTACAGCAGTGGTTTTCAACCTTTTTCACATCATGGTTCATTATTTATTCATCATTTGAGCCGCAGACCACCATTTGATGAGATTTAGCCTCTCAGACCCAAAACCTACAAACATTTTTTTGTCGTTGGATAACATTTTATCCACAATTCCATGCTGTATTGATGTGGTAACATAGGTGAGATAACATGCAAACGTTGATCAAAAAATACAATTCTTCCACATTATATGGAGATCCCTGATCCCTGAGTTGTGAGCTTGTAGATTGGCTAACTTTGGTGTATAAATATAAAAAGTTTCTTAATGGCAACAAATATTCTCTCAGGTTTTCCTCGTGACATACTGTATCTTGGGAGGTTAGATTGACATATTTGACATAAATGTGCGGTGCTGTTATTAAAGTTATTTACAGCGGTGCCCTGAGACAAAAAGGTTTGCGAACCACTACTAGACGACTAAAATGGCAAAACTCATAACAGGGTACTGCAAACTCACTATATTATCGTGTAAGAAGGCAGCAAATAATTGACAGCAGTTGTTTATGGTGTACCTGGCAGGGTTTCAATTAATCTGACGAAACTTGAACACTGACACACTGGCCTAGTTTTGTCACTTGTTAGAGATGTAATGGAAAAAAAGGTGAGTTTCTGTTAAACATCTTATAAATGATGTGTTTTGCTGCTGCACCTTGCAATTGTAAGTGTTTAAGGGTGTTGTCTTTAAAAAAGGTATAACATTACACTATTCTTAATATTAAAGAGGGATAAACTAGGCTTTTTCAGAGCTATTGCTTAGTATCAAAGCAAAAAGACCCATCGTCCAAAAAAATGGGACAGATTAGTATCAAAAGTGCCTGAGGAACTTATATAGGAAATATATTTCTTCACCAGCAAATGTTGATTCACAGCAACATAGTCAATTCATAATTATGCAATCTAGAATACAAGTAACTGTATCACATGACTGGACAGCATGGTCTTGGGTTGTAACCTTAGCATCTATTTCCTGACAACCAGTGCTTCTAGTACATGGGCTTTAGCGCTGTATGAACCATCCCTCGACTGCCACCCCTTCGTCAAAATGTGCAGTTAAGTGTGAGGTGCAGGGCTAACTGTAAGCCTGACATCTCCTCCGCTCCTCTGCGTCATCACACCCTAAGTGGGTTTGGCGAAAGGGCCTTTCTGTGTGGAGTTTGCATGTTCTCCCCGTGTTCCCTAGGTTAGGTACCCTCACAAAAACATGCAGTAATCCTGGTCTCTATAATGCGTCCCCCTGGCCAGCCGGGGCGCCTGATGGAGGGGAAAGGAACTGGTTGGAATAACGTGTTCCTTCCACTTGCTACGTCCTACAGGGGAAACTCGCCCCTGTCAGGTGATAAGATGCTAATGCATTGAAGGAAGCATGAGCTCAGTTCGGGGCTCTCCCCAGGTTGGCAGAGGGAGAGTAGTATAGTGCCCAGGATAACAGATTTTTTTTTTATGCCAATAAAGCTCAATTGTGTGTGTGTGTGTGTGTGCGTGTGTGTGTGTGCGTGCGCGTGCGTGCGCCAAACAGGCCGTGTGCTGTAGCGACCAGCTGCACTGTTGTCCGGGCAACACAACATGTGACCTGGAGCATGAGATGTGCAGGTCTGGTGACACTCGGCTCCCTCTGACCAGGAAGTTCACCGCTCTGCCCAATGATGGTGAGAACGTTAGCACGTTTTAGCAAGAGCTGCTGTGCTGTAGACCTGGTTGCAATCTCACCATATTAACTGTTCTGCCGCCGTTAACGGTGAGGACTGTCATTGAAAGGGTTAATACCATGGCGCCGTTGACGGTGAGGACTGTGAATCTTACTGTATATACAGTAAAGATATTATTACTTACTTAATGTCGCTCCGGTCCCGCTCGCATCGGTAATGTCGGCGATTTGTTTACAACGCACGTTGGGCGTGCACGCGAAGTGAAGCTCCTCAATGTTAAGTCAATGGAGAGGCCCATAAAGAAACTTCATTTAAACAAAATAGCCATTTTGAGACATTTTGCAGCAGATCTAAATGTAAACAAGGCTCAAGGCAGGGCGCAGCCATCTTCATCTTCTTGTCGCACACTGTCATGTGACTAGATGACGTAATCGTTGCCGTCAAGTGATAATCCAAAAAAACAAAAACAACCCCCTTCCGGCCCTTCAAAATAATAGCGGCGGCCGACGGAGGAAACGACGTGGCGCCGAGGCACCAAGCAACCTTCAGATTAAGAGGCAGTAGATGTGTTAAGACATGGAATTATTTTATGCTTTAGCTATTGAAAAAAAGCAGATATACAAGCTCACGGCTGCGAGCTTGTAGATCTGCTATTTTTGAAAAGTCGTGAAAATGTGTACAAATCTTTGAATAATACAAAATGCAAAACCTCCTATCTGCAAATTTCATGATTTTTGGATTTCACTTGAAATGAGGACAACAGGCTATGCTGCACATGGTCAGTCTGTCTGCAAGATCGTTCTTCCCCTCATTTTGACAAAAATGTCATGTGACAAGAACATGACATTTGACAGGTTTGCAAAAGTGGCAAAATGATGAAGCTCAAACCCTCCTCTCTGCATCGCCTTGTTGATTGCTAATGATTGGTGTCAGGGGGTGAAACTTTTGATAAACAATGTTAATGGTAATACTTGTAACAGAACTGTAGAATGTCTGGATTTCAATTAACTCATTGAGTGCCAGCCTATCACCACTAGAGGGCGCCCAGTGACCAGAGAATAATAGAGATATGCTGGTAATGCATGCCCAAGCCCTGGAGCCATGACTTTTTTTACAAAGGAAAGGACACTTTCCTTTGTGCATGTACAGGAAGAGGATGAAGTTAGCTTGAAGTTAGCTATTGGCTACCAAGCATTTTAGAAGCCTTATTTTCGTCAACTTAGCCATGATTAAACCTTGCACACCTCATGCATGGGAAAAAAACAGAGAAGAATGAGCTCTAAAAAATCCAATGCAATCCTGGATTGCATTGGAGTGGATTTGTGCAGTTTGTTCACAGCTTTCAAACAAAAAAATCCGATTGGAAATCCGTTCAGGCATTCTTGAGATAATCGCCATTATGTTTTACATGTAATGTAAACAAAAATGGCTGCCCTGTATGTTAGATGGGGTTGTATGGGGGTGGAACATGCAAAATCGCGATTGAAATCATGTTCACCAGATTTGATGGGGTCCCAAAAAAAAAAAAAAAAATTCAAAAAAAAATTTTTCAAATTTTTTTTTTTTTTTTTTTTTTTTTTTTTTTTTAAAAGCCGAACTTGTTCGGGATCGGCACACTACGATACGCTAATAAAGCCGAACTAGTTCGGGATTGGCACTCAATGAGTTAAGTGCTGTAAAAAGTGTTATTTAACAAAAAGAATAGCCTAACTATTTCTAGGTAAAAACCTCCTATCTGCATGTTGTTGACTGCAGATAGAGGGTTTTCACCTGGAAATGGAACAAAAAATGTTGAGATGGGGGTCCGCGGTCACATAATTCTAGAGGTGGTTGGCTTTAAAAAGTTTGAGCACAATTGATATAGAAACATGTTTTTCAGAAAATCGTAGATAGGAGGTTTTGGTATTTAACACACACATTTATTTTTTCATTTTCCCAACGAAGAGGTTTTGCGTTTTGGCCATCGATATATTATATGTATTTTTAGAGCGAACGTTTGAACTCAAATATTTGCTTCTGGGGGGTCCCTGGAACTAAATATTCTAGGGGTCCTTGACATGAAACAGTTTGAGAACCACTGACATAGAAACATAGGTTTTTCAAAAAACCTTAGAAGGACTTAGAAGAAAGACACTTATAGAATCGGGTCTAAATATTCACGATTTTCAAAAATAGCAGATTTACAAGCTCACAGTGCAGCACTCGGTGCCGCGCTGTGAGCTTGTATATCTGCTATTTGTGAGCTTGTATATCTGCAATTTTTTAATAGTTAAAGCATTAAATAATGCGTAATGCATTCCCGGCCATTAACGGGTTAAGCCATTAATACCTGGAACGTTATATTTGAACCAATTTAACCATTATTTTATGCTTTAACTTAAATAGCAGATATACAAGCTCACAATGCAGCAAATCGTGAACATTTGTGCAAGACTTTGAATATTTTTGACCCAATTCCATAAATGTCTTCCAAATCCTTCGAAGGTTTTTGAAAAACACATTGTTTCTACAGGTATGTCAGTGGTTCTCAAACATTTTCATGTCAAACGAGAGAAAAATCGTGAAAATTTGAATTTTGACCCGATTCTATAAGTGTCTTTTGAATCCTTCTAAGATTTTTTGAAAAACCCAATGTTTCTATGTCAGCAATCTGTCAAAGAAAAGGTCCTTTTCACTTAACTGGAGCTCAGTTAGGCTGTTCTTGAGAGACTACTATGTCAGTGGTGCTCAAACCTTTTCATGTGAAGGACCCCCAAAATTATATTTATTTGGCCACGGACCCCCATTTCAAAATATCAAGTTCCAGGGACCACCCAGAAGCAAAATTTGAGTTACAAACGTTTGCTTTGAAAATGCATAATATTCAAAGATTTGCACACATTTTCACGACTTTTTCAAAAATAGCAGATCTACAAGCTCGCAGCGCGGCACTCGGTGCCGCGCTGTGAGCTTGTATATCTGCTATTTTTCAATAGTTAAAGCAGTCAACAATTCTAGGCCTAAATGGGTTAATTCATGTCAAAGACCCCCAAAATTGTAGGTATTTGGCCGCGGACGCCCATCTCAAAATATGTGAACTCCCAGTTACAAAGGTTTGCTTTGAAAATTAATACATTCAAAGATTTGCGCACATTTTCACGATTTGTCAAAAATAGCAGATCTACAAGCTTGGCACTCGGTGCCGCGCTATGAGCTTGTACAGTATGTCTGCTGTATTTCAATAGCCAAAGTATAAAATAATTCCAGGTTAACCACGTTAGGCAAACCCTCAACAGTTTCCACATTCTTTTCGAAAATAAACGTTATTATAAATGTCAGTGTTTTCCATAGATAGGTACTGGTTTGGAGAGAGGGCGAGATCATTTAGCGACCTACAACCGGGTCGCAACGCGGTCGGTTGTTTTCAGCGACCGGGTTGCAAAAGCTATACCAACCGGGCCGGTAAATCACCGACCGTGCCGCTAAATCGAGCGACCGGGTCGCTAAATCGAACGACCGGGACGCTAAAGCCACCTACCGGGACGCTAAATCCATCGACTGGGTCGCTAAATCGACCAACCGGGACGCTAAAGCCAACGACCGGGACGCAACATCTTTCGACTGGGTCGCTAAATCCACAGACCGGGACCCTAAAACATCCGACCAGGTAGGTAAATCCAGCGACCGGGGGCGCTTTTCCACCGACAGGGCTACTAACCCTAACCCTAAACCTAACCCTAACCCTAACCCTAAACTTAACCTCAGTAACTAACCTGCCGACGCAACCTCCCGACCGGGTCGCTAAATCACCGACCGTGCCGCTAAAGCGAGCGACCGGGTCGCTAACGACCGGGGCGCAAAATCTTCCGACCGGGTCGCTAGATGTACCAACCGGGTCGCTAATTCTACCGACCTAAAACTGCAGGCAGGTCGGTAGATTTAGCGACCGGGTCAGTTGATTTAGCGGCGCGGTCGGTGATTTACCGGGCCGGTCGGTTGATTTAGCGACCCGGTCGCTCGATTTAGCGACCCGTTCGCTGAAAACTACCGACGACGTTGCGACCCGGTTGTAGGTCGCTAAATGATCTCGCTCTTACTGACTGGTTGTAGCCATGTTCATTCGTTATCGCCCCAGCCCTGTAGCAGTGAGTTAGATTTATCATCTATTCATGAGACTGCGTGCCACTCTTCTCCCCTTGTCTGAAGTAATAACACATGAACTCTCGTCTCTCGTCACTGTCAGTGGTCTGTCCAGACAAAGTGTCCTCGTGCCCTGATGAAACCACATGCTGTCTGACCGCCAATGGCACCTACGGCTGCTGCCCCATGCCCAACGTGAGTAACTGCAAGCTGAGGGGGTCCACAGCTCAAGGACCCCCAAATGGTGGTCTTTGGCCACGGACCCCTATCAGGTTTTTTTTTTTTTTTTTTTATGTCAGGGATCCCCCTTCCCCCCTGATTTTTTTTGTTTACAGAAATCAATATTCTTTTGGAAATGGCAGATCTGCAAGGGGTAGATCTCGCAAGTAAATGGCAGATCTACAAGCCAGTAAATAGCATCTTCAAGGCCTTCGAAATAGCAGGTGAGCTTTTGATCGTCTAGTTTCAAAGTAAAGTGGTTAAAGGACAACTTTAGTTTTTTACAACAAGGTTTCATATTATAGATTGTAATTAAATAATATAAAAGATGAGTGTTAAAATTATTTCATTTACTTCTTTCTATTGTTTTAGAGATTCTTATTTCAGTGGTTGGGGGCATGCGTACGAGTGGCTAAATATGTCATTTTACACAGAATAAGCCCATTCCCAAGATACAACGCAACCTTTCATGGTTGGATGTGACTTATGGGGGCTAGAAGTGTTACTGTAAATAGCAATAAAGAAACTGCTGGCTTATTGTGTCTAAAAAGACATATTTAACCACTTGTACGCATGCCCCGATGCGTACGCATGCCCCACATTTTAGCACGGTAAACACGATAAAACAATAGAACGAAGCAAATGAAAACATTTTAACACTCACTTTTTCTTTTCTCTTATTACAATCCAAAATATGAACCCTTGTTGTAAAAAAACAAAGTTGTCCTTTAATGCAATAAGCTCCAGTCTAGAGCTGAGGATTTGTATTGCAATATACTGTATGTGTGTACAACCATTATGAAGTTATAAAAAATAAAAAAATAAAATGTATATTGTTACTTTGTTTCACAACAACCAAAACAACGTTTTTATGGCAAACATAGCTTAAACCACTGTACAAGGCTCACGTGTTGTATTGTGATGCATTCTGAGCTTGTAGATCTGCAATTTAAAGATATTATCGTCGCAGTGTATATCGATGCAGAGATATTTTGGTCAAACACATTATATTGAGTCCATCTCACCCAGATCTAAACTGTGTCCCGTGGAAGTGTCCTTGAGCAAGACACGGAATCCTCCTTCCTGTCGACTATCTGTCAAGTGACTCTAGATGAGAATGTCAGCTAAATGACTAAAGCATATCGTCGTTGTCGGGCGGAAACCTCGTATCTCCAAGTTTCAAATTTGTACGTTCTTTCGCAAAGCAAAGCCCTGCTTCATCGTACAAGGCCGTCGCACAAAAGTAGTGAAAACAGCAGATCTACAAGCACACAACGCCTCGCACCGCGAGGCGTTGTGTGCTTGTAGATCGGCTGTTTTCACTAGTTTAAATCATTTTTTAAATGATAAATGAAAAACGAACGGTTTTGGACATAAAAGGTTTCCACCCGACAACGACGATATGACTCATTCTCAATGTCGGTGAAATTGATTTTCTTTTCCCGCTCAGACGAAACATTTTTCAAAAGCCGCGTCGCACCTGTCTTCAGATCGATCTGTTTTCTCTTCGCGCTGTACGGATTGGAACAGTGCCATGGGGCAGCATTATTCCACAATCTCAACAACACCACTTCAGTTTTCTATCACTGCCTTCCCTTGCATTTATTGCGTTCCAGCTAGAGCTGGGTTGATTTCAAGGTGGCGTCGCAATCTTTGTGGACCGCCCGTCAATATTTCCCCTGTCATATTGAAAGGGGAAGCAACAGATAAAAGCGCCGGCCTAAGGTCGCTACTCGACCTTAGGGAGTGCTACTTGTCTAATGTATCGTATGACAGAAGTGGTTCTATTGCTCTTTCTTCCCGTTCCACGTGTACAGGCGGTGTGCTGTTCGGACCTCCTGCACTGCTGTCCCTCCGGCACCAAGTGTGACCTGGCCCACAGCGCCTGCGTGGACCTGCGGAGCCTCACGGCCACCAAGATCGTCACCAGCCCTGTGACAGCACCCACTGTGACGGCACCCACTGTGACAGCACCCACTGCTATACAGAGCACAGGTTAGGCCTGTCACTTATTAACTCATTTACTGTCTTTTAAACATTGACTGAATGGGTTAACTGCCGCCGTGTCCTTACCTTTTAACTTGGGGACGTGCGTGCACAGATGGTGCGCGATGTCACAGATCATGTTCCAGGCGTGTGTAGACACGATCACAGCTTTCAAATAAAAAATCAGAATGAAAAAAGACCATTCCAGCACTGAGCTCCCTCTGCAACTGTTTACATTGAAGCTAACGCGTATCCGGCCGGATGTTCCACCCCCGACCGGATACAGAAACCATATGCGGCCGGAACCGGAAGTGTGACCGGAAGCACTTGCGATTAGACACCGATTGCTGATAAAACAGCGATTTTACTTTTTTATGTTTTATGAGATTATGAGGACCGGCAGAGAGGAACATAGGGATTTTCTCTAGACTATCGGGAGAGGCGGTAAATGAGTTAAATAATCACCTGATCGTAATTATTTGAGATGATCGCAGTTCATTTCACATAATCCTTTCCATTCATCTGTATAATATGTATTTTTAGAACAATCTTCATAGGCTACTCCTTTTTCAAACATTTTCAAAAATAGCGGAAATGGCAGATCTATAAGATCGCCGCGGTCGAGAAACTCTTTGTTTATCGCTAATATCGATTTGGACTGTCCTGTCCGAGCATTGTCAAATCGATCCGAATTCCCCTTGAGCTCACGATTTACTGTTTTCATCTCTCTCAGTACGTGAAGTGCCCTGCAACGCTTCAGTGGCCTGCGCTACCGGGAATACCTGCTGCAAATCAGCCCAGGGAACATGGGTGTGTTGTCCTCTGCCTGAGGTAGGTGGGTGTGTGTGCGTGCACGTGCGCGTGTGTGTGAGTAGGGCTGTCACGATTATGACATTTTACGACGACGATTAATTGTCATTCAAATATAATTGTGATTAAATAACGGACCTGGATATGAAAAAGGTTGAAAACCACTGCTGTATACTGACCATTGTATATTTTTCTGGAGGGTATTTTTGAAAAAATCTTTATAAAATTGCAAATCTTTGTATATAATTTATGTATTTTTATAGCGAACGTTTGTACGGTAACTTAAATTTTGCTTCTGGGTGGTCCTTGGAACGACATATTTTGAGATGGGGGTTCCCCATCAAATACATAATGCTTTTGGGGATCCTTGACATGAAAAAGTTTGAACACCACTCACATAGAAACATAGTTTTTTTCAAAAAACCTTAGAAGGATTTTGAAGACACTTAAAGAATCGGGTGAAAATATTCAAAGACTTTTTTCAAGCTCGCAACGCGGCACTCGGTGCCGCGCTGTGAGCTTGTATATCTGCTGTTTTTCAATAGTTAAAAGCATTAAAGTTATACCATGTAACTTTTTTTATAAAACAAATCTTAAAATTGTCCTAACTGTTAAATCGCTAAAGGTTTAGAACACCCACTCTGTTATTTTCAGCTTCTAAAGCCTTCTCTTTATATGTTTTCTGTGATCCTCGCCGGGGTCCGGTTTTCGCGGAAAAATTACGTCATCATAGCCTGACACTCAGCCTGAATTGACATTTCGTTTCACTTCATTATTCAGTCTGAAAGTGGTTTCCCCCAAGGCGATTGCAGGGATGGGCGTTGCCAAAAAGAGGCAGTCTTCAGCGATTGGTTCACCGACCAACACAATTTTGAAATTCACGCCATGTGAAAACGGCCACTTATTTTGTGTCCCGGCAGTTTTGGGGGCTGAAATTTGACGGGAAAATACCTAGTAATTTTTGCAGAAAGTACCGTGACAATACAAATTTCCCTCCAGTGAAAACGCATGCCGTGAATTTGCCGTTTTTTGGACAACCAGGTGCATGAAAGGAGCCAGTTAACAGTTTAAAACATTGTATCTGGGATTGAAAACGACCTGAATGTAAAGGAATATATAGAAATAAAGTAGGTCTACAGCTTCACCTTGAATAGGGGATTAATTATTTAGGCTAGAATCGCATTGACAAACACAGCAGAAGTCTATATTTCTTTCTTTCTCTGGTCATCCATCGTTTATGGTGTTGCGTGAAGAAGAAAAATCACACTCGTGTGAACTGAGCGGTGGTGTGTGTGTGTGTGTGTGTGTGTGTGTGTGTGTGTGTCTGTGCCCCCTGTGTGTGTGTGTGTGTGTGTGTGTGTGTGTGTGTGTGTGTGCCCCCTGTGTGTGTTTGTGTGTGAGTGTGCCTGGCCTATGCCTGGCCTATCCTGAACAACAGCGCCCCTCCCTTAACATGTGTGGTCAGAAAAGGTTACTGCAGGCAGGCTACATACCCGGAGACAGACAGACAAACAGACAAACAGACAGACAGACCCACACACACGGCCACGTATAGGAGCGTTGTGACCACCGCTCAAAAAACAGCTAATAATCTACAAGCCCACAAGTGCAACACGTTGCATCATGCAGCGATCCTTTCTGAACCTTCTGAGCTTGCTCATGGTTCAAACTTATTTGTATTCTATAGCCTATTTTTGAGCGGTGGTCACAACGCTCCTATACGTGGCCGTGTGTGTGGGTCTGTCTGTCTGTCTGTTTGTCTGTTTGTATGTCTGTATGTCTGTCTGTCTCCGGGTATGTAGCCTGGCAGTACCTTTTCTGACCACACATGTTAAGGGAGGGGCGCTGTTGCACACACACACACACACACACACACACACACACACACACACACACACACACACACACACACACACACACACACACACACACACACCACCGCTCAGTTCACACGAGTGTGATTTTTAATTAAACTGTGTGGGTTTTGATACAAGTCCGGTCTGGAGAACGGGAGACGGGATGCAACTTGTGATGAAAGCTGGAATCTTTACCAACTCAAAGAGCTGCATCATTAGTTAATAGTTTCTCCTCGTTGCATGATTAAAAGTGTTTTACAGAGCAGCGAGCATCGAGTCTGCATGGTCATCCATCGTTTACAGTGACGCGTGAAAAAAAAATCACACCCGTGTGAAGTGGAGCTGTGTGTGTGTGTGTGTGTGGATCATGTGTGTGTGTGTGTGTGTGGATCATGTGTACCGATTTTTGTGACATTTGAAGAAAATATGTAGGAAAAGGAGCAAAAAGTGTGTTTTGGAGAAAATTCAAGATGGCGGAAAATCTATCATGGCGCAAATGGGCGTGGCCTATATGGGGAGATGCGTCATGACCCAAGGAATCCAGGGAAAAAATATTTTTAATTTTCCGACCTACGGTTCAAGAGTTACGGGCCAAAACGTAAAGTGGGGTGTTATGGCGCCACCATGCGGCCAAATGACACAATTATTTTTTATTTAATCCTTGAAACCATTATGAACCTCCTCTCCAAGTCTTGAAACTCTAGCCCCTATGGTTTGCGAGAGACAAATAATTGAATGTGAGTTTTTGCGATTCCCATTATAAGTCAATGGGGAAAATTAATTCACTAATAAATTAATATCAATTAAACTATTGAACCTTTCTCTTAGCAAGTTACTAGCCCACGATTCCCGAGTAAGCCGGTCGATTTGACATATGGCGCGAGTGTGTGGTGGCAAAACTGTGGGACTAGTAGCGTGCCGAAGTTTAGGAAGTTCAGGCTACATACACACACACAGACACACAGACAGACAGACACACAGACCCACACAGCCATTACAGAGCAGCGAGCATCGAGTCTGCATGGTCATCCATCGTTTACAGTGACGCGTGAAAAAAAAGCTAAATCTACAAGCCCACAAGCCACAAGTGCATGGGGGGAGCGTTTCGCTGTTAAGAGCGAGATTTCCCCCAACAGGTTGCATAACGCATGAGCGATCCTTTCTGAACCTTGTGTTGTTGCATGAAGAATATTTTGTTAAATCCATTTGAGGCGTTCAGGGTGAGAGAAGAGACGCACCAAACCGAACTGGGGAGACTGTTTTTTGCAGGTCTTTCAGCCCGCGTGTGTTTTTTGCAGGTCTTTCAGTCCGTGTGTTGCCATGTCTGCTAATTATAAGCGACTCTGGGCTTGATTTCCGTAAAGTTGCTTGTATGTATTGATAGTGGCTGGTTGCGGTTTATTTGTTGTGAGTTTGTAGATTGGCAATTTTCAAGTAGCTGATGCGGCGATGCGTATAGTTTTAAAGTGCTCGTGTGGCTAGATAATATCACTTTTTGGGGCTTATTTTTGTACACCTGGTTGCTTATTTCTCTCGCAAAATCTGGCAACACTGGTTTTCATGCCTTAGTGAAAACGAGCGATACCAGTATTTTTGCTGCTGATGAGGGCATGTGAAAACACCCAAAAAACTAAACTCCCGGCAAGTTATGCTAATTATAATTCTTTATTTTGCCGGGAAAATTCCGGAACTGCAATGAAAACATGCCTATAGTGTGGCTGGCTAGTGGCTAGCTAGCTTGCTAGTGCTACTTGCTAACCAAACAGTCAGAATAGGAGCACTACGAACTAGTAATCAAACACAACATAACATGCCTGCTACTGGTGTTTCATAGCGAGATCGATACGATCGCATTTTACCGCCATTTACCGCATTTTATCGCAACGCGATGCGCGGTACGGTACGGCGGCAGCGCTGGTGTACTTGGAAACACACATGAGTTCTGGGAAACCCCCACCCACGCTGATCACAAGACACTGATTCACGACGCTGATTCGCCGTACAGATTTTCAACCGAGGGAGGACTCTTCAATGAGAGCACTTCTAGACCCCTGAATCGCCAAAACAAAAAATGTAAAGGGGTGTGGCTAGCGATTCAGGGTCTGGAACTAGGCTAACGTCATCATACACTACCGGCCAATCACAGCGAGGGTTATACACTGCCGGCCAATCACAGCGCATCTTGCTGACTTCTCAGGAAGTAGCTTGCCTCAACAAAACAACAGCATATACTCGGGTGAAAGAGTCCGTTTCTCCGGAATGCCTGAACGCACAGGAACCAGGGACCCCTCTAAAGATAGATCTCGGCGAGGTGGAGGCAGACGCGGGGGAGTGAGGCCCGGTCCACGGCGAAAAACGGCCGGAAGACGCGGACGCGACCGCGGTTTGCTATAGAGCTACTGACCACTAGTTGAGCAACTTACACAGTATAGCTTTAAATAATTCTCGGTCTAAATGGGTTAAATCTCTCCCACCTAACCCTCCTAACAGGCGGTGTGCTGTGAAGACCACCTCCACTGCTGTCCCCGCGGCACCGTGTGCAACCTTCCGGCCTCCACGTGTGACTCTGGCTCCGGCGGCGGCACGGTGCCCTGGCACAGCAAGGTCCCTGCCCTCCCCACGGCCACCCCGCCGGACAACAACAAGTGTGACGAGTCCACCTCCTGCCCGGGGAAGTCCACCTGCTGTCAGACCCCCGCTGGAGAGTGGGCCTGTTGTCCACTGAACCAGGTCAGTAGGACACCCAGCTATCTGAGGCAGTGTTGATTTTGACTAACCTCGCTGCCTTCACCAGGCTTTCTTGGGGGAAAGCCTGGTGATCGTTAACAACGGGCGGTTTGATCCAGTCTAGGCGGAAAACACAAGCCTGAAGAAGCGGCGTCACTTTGTTTTGATTCCCTCCGTTTGTTTCCCCAATCCCTATTAACTCATTTCCTGCGATCCCCGTCGAAACCGGAGATTTCCCGCTGTACCACTCTGCTATGCCCGAGGAGCCCGAAGATTTAATTAGCTTTAATCATTATGAAACGATTAAAAGTATGATCGCTGATTATAGCCGATTCTGGCTCTTTAGGCCCGCCTCCTAACTGTATCCGGTCGTATTTCCGGTTTGGACCGGATCTAGGTTTCCATATCCGGTCTGAGGTCCAATTGTAGCTCCGGTCCCATAGGTTTCCATTGTAAACAAGGAAGCTGACTGTACGGCATGTTATACGGCTATAACATGGTATTTTTTCACGTGTTTTTTTGTTGTTTTTTTTAGCTGTAGCTGTAGCTTTTACCCGCCTGGCATATGATCTGCGCACATATCGTCTGCTATGTGCGCGAACATGTCCACGTGTTACCATAGCGCACAGCTGGCTGTTTCCAATGTTTTTTTATGTAAACACTGGCGAATACAGCAGGGATACAGTATGTGGTATGCGCCTAGACCACTAGGCCAGCGGACGCCCCGATACAGTCGACTTTTTACTGAGTCGAGTCGACTTGCAAAAATTACAAGTCGTTAATGCCCTCATTTTGACATGGACATCTTGATTTGTATTATTTAGTCCTAGTCTTTACATACAAATGTAATAAAGTTTTAGTCAGCTGAAATGTTTTAGTTCCAGTCTAGTTTTAGTCGACTTAATATCAAAAGATTTGAGTTGACTAAATCTACAGTTGGCTGGGGGATATGAACGAATCTGAAATGGCGCAATCTTATTATTCTAACATCTTTTTTGACTAGATATCGATATTGTTTGTGAGTAAATATAGTGTCAGGGACCCCCCAGATGGCCCAGAAGCAAATATTTGAGTTAAAAATGTTCACTTTAAAAATGAGATATTCAGAGATTTGCACAAAATGTCAGGATTTTCAAAAATAGCAGATCTACAAGCTCGGAGTGCCGCGCTGTGAGCTTGTATATCTGCTATTTTCTCGATAGTCAAAGCATTAAATAATTCTAGGCCTAAATGGATTAATTCCTTGCCACACCACCACCACCACCACCCATAGGCTGTATGCTGCGACGACCACATCCACTGCTGCCCGCACGGCACGGTCTGTAACCTGGAAGAGGAGACCTGTGACGACCCCTCGCGCTCGCTGCCCTCCCTGCCCTGGGTGGAGAAGGTGGCCCCAATGGTCGTCCAGGTAGGGCCCGCACCATTATGACATTTTACCTGACAATTCATTGCCACTGAAATAATTGCGATTAAACGATTTAACTGTGTTTTTGTCGTTGACAATAACTTTTCTGTTTGTAGGCTTTGAAGTTGCACATGGCAGATATGACACATAACTTAAAGTGATAGTTCACCTATTTTTGACATGAAGCTGTGTGAAATACTTGCCATTAACCCATTTAGGCCTAACCTATAGTTAGGCCCAAATCAGAAATTAGCCTACAAAAACAAATATGTTGATACATACTGTACATGTACTTTAAGCCCCTCCCATACACTAAAATGTGTACCCGGCCTGAATGGGTTAAATAGTGGTTACAAATGTATTAATCCATTACCAGAGTCCTGTGGTCAGAGTTCTGGTCAGTTTAGATGAATATAAAGTAGTTCTGGTGATTTGGCAGGGGCTCATGGCCCAATCATTAAAAATAGATGAATCCACAAAACTAGCTTCATTTGTATTGTTGACATATTTCTACCAAATAGACCAACTTTCGTTCAACTTTGACCCCTCTGTCACATGGTACTATTTTTTGTGTCCAGTATCACTACGCCGCTGCAACGTATTTCCCCAAAACAAGGTGCTTTGCAGGCAGCTGATCAGAACGAAACCTCGCTCTATATGGTAGAAATAGGCCAACAATACAAATGACGCTAGTTTTGTGCATTAATCTATTTTCAATGATTGGGCCACGCCAAATGGCCCCCAGCCCATTGGAACTACTTAATATTCATCTAAAACTGACCAGAACTCTGACCACGGGACTCTGGTAATCAATTAATACATTTTTAACCACTGTTTTAATGGCAAGTATTTCACACAGCTTTATGTCAAAAATAGGTGAACTATCACTTTAAATATACAAAGAAACAACTGACATATTTGACAACTTTGTTTTTTTACAACACAGGTTGATATTTTATATAGTCATTCGAGTGAATGAATTTCCACTGGTTGTGCGACAGTCTTCTCTTAACAAATAGTCCGTCATTCGAGAAAAGAAAAGATGAGTGTTTTGATGAATAAATGTGTTTTCATTTACTTCTTTCTATCGTTTTAGTGATTTTAACGATTTTGATTTGCAATTTTGCATGCAAGCCCCCAGGTTGGGGGCTTGCATGCAAGTGGCTAAATATGTATTTTTAGAGCCCATTCCCAAGATGCACCGCAATCTTTCATGGGCAGATGTGACTCATGAGGGCTGTTATAAATAGTAACAAAGAAACTGCCGGCTTATTGTGTCTAAAAAGACATATTTAGGCACTTGTACGCATGCCCCCACCCACTGAAATCAAAATACTAAAATCACTAAAACAATAGCAAGCAGTGAATGAAAACATTTTAACACTCATCTTTTCTTTTCTCTAATAACAATCTAAAATATAAACCCTTGTAAAAAATCACACCCGTGTGAACTGAGCGGTGGTTCTCTCCCCCCCCCCCCCCGTGTGTGTGTGTGTGTGTGTGTGTGTGTGTGTGTGTGTGTGTGTGTGTGTGTGTGTGTGTGTGTGTGTGTGTGTGTGTGTGTGTGTGTGTGTGTGTGTGTGTGTGTGTGTGTGTGTGTGTGTGTGGGGCCTGGACAACAGCGCCCCTCCCTTAACATGTGTGGTCAGAAAAGGTACTACACAGGCTTGAGGCTACATACAGACCCACCCACCCACATACAAACAAACTAACTAACAAACAAACATACCTACACACACGGCCACGCTATGGAGACGGTGTGACCACCGCTCAAAAACTAAAGTTGTCAACATTGATAGTGGAAATAGCCGATCTACAAGCTTATAGATCTGCTATTTCCACTGTTTTTGAAAATGTTTTGAAAATACATCAACATTTTTCAACATGGAAACGATTATGACAATAATTGCGACTATGTCAAATAATTGCGTTTAGGCGATTATGTAATAATTGTGAGAGGCCTACGTGCAGGCACGCGCAGAGA
Source organism: Nannobrachium achirus (assembly GCF_963921795.1). Classification (NCBI taxonomy): domain Eukaryota; kingdom Metazoa; phylum Chordata; class Actinopteri; order Myctophiformes; family Myctophidae; genus Nannobrachium; species Nannobrachium achirus. Next base: position 53,351,092 of record NC_137825.1, read on the forward strand.
AGTGTGACCAGCAGACCATGTGTCCGGGCGGGACCACCTGCTGCAAACACACGTCTGGCCAGTGGGCGTGCTGTCCCCTACCTCAGGTCAGTAGCATCCATAGGGCTGTCACCACTATGACATTTTACCTGACGATTAATCGTCACACAAATAATTGCGATTAACGGATTTAATAGTTGCTTTTGTCGCTGAACACTGGAGCATATGAATATAAATTACATTTCTGTTTGGCTTTGTTTGAAGTTGCACAGGGCAGATATTATGACGAATAACCTAAATATACAAAGGAATGACTGCCATATTTAATAATAACTTTATTCTTTATACATTTATTGTGGAAATAGCCGATCTACGCAGATCTATGAGTTTGTAGATCTGCTATTTCCACTATTTTTTGAAAGTGTTTGAAACTATATGAACATTTCTCAACATGGAAATGAATAGGACGCGATTATGCAAAATAATTGCGATTACCTCAAATAATTGCGATTAGATGATTATGTAATTATTGTGACAGGCTTAATCAGTGAGAGAGTTATTTATTTGATTAAAAAAACACATTTGATTTAGGTGAAAGACATTTGATTGCACATTGTGTCATGACATTGTGTCTGACTTCATAGACTCAATAAAGCATTAGGTTTTCAGATCAAAGAAACTGAAAGAACAGTCTTGCACTTAACTCAGTCGGTGCCATATTTAAAGTGGGATGACCTCTTATATTGCCGGTTCGCCAACAAAGGGTTAAAAAAATAGTGTGCACGCTGGTGCACACATTCGTGCACAGATCATGCACTATGCATGTGCATGCTTTTCACAGCTTTCAAACCAAAAAATCCGCTTGGAAATCCGTTCAGGCATTCAGGAGAAAGGAGCCCTTATGTTTTCTTCAAATGTAAACAAACATGGCTGCCATGTTTGAAAGATGGGGTTGGTATGGGGGTTAAACATGCAATTTCGCGATCGCGATCATGCCTAGTACACTGTTGGAGGTCCAAATTTTTTTTTTTCAAAAACTTTTTTTTTCAATTTTTCTTTTTTTTTTTTTTATTATTATTTTTTTTAAAAAGACGTTCAGAAGACGTCTGGCAGGGAGGTCCATAGTGAAAAAGACGTTTTAAAGACGTTTTTATCATAGAAACATATTTTTTGGCAGGGTATGAGTTAACTGGATTACACTGGAGCTGGCTGCTCCAATCTACAGTATGCTCAGCTCTGCACAGCTTCAGACCCATCAGACTAAAATAACCCCCTAGTCGACTCAATCTACAGTTGATCTTCTCCACAAAAATGTATTTGCTAGGCCTTGATGACGTCGTAATGCCTGATTTTACACTTGGTTGAATGCTGTAAATAGCTGATCTACTAGCTCACAACGGGGACTGCCCCATGGTTCGAACTCCCATTGGTCTGAACACCGTCGGCAGGTTAGCTACTCACCAGCGTCAGCAGGTCAGCTACTCACCAGCGTCGGCAGGTCAGCTACTCACCAGCGTCGGCAGGTTAGCTACTCACCAGCGTCAGCAGGTTAGCTACTCACCAGCGTCAGCAGGTCAGCTACTCACCAGCGTCAGCAGGTCAGCTACTCACCAGCGTCGGCAGGTTAGCTACTCACCAGCGTCGGCAGGTTAGCTACTCACCAGCGTCAGCAGGTTAGCTACTCACCAGCGTCAGCAGGTTAGCTACTCACCGGCGTCAGCAGGTTAGCTACTCACCAGCGTCAGCAGGTCAGCTACTCACCGGCGTCAGCAGGTCAGCTACTCACCAGCGTCAGCAGGTCAGCTACTCACCAGCGTCAGCAGGTCAGCTACTCACCAGCGTCGGCAGGTTAGCTACTCACCAGCGTCGGCAGGTTAGCTACTCACCAGCGTCGGCAGGTTAGCTACTCACCAGCGTCGGCAGGTTAGCTACTCACCAGCGTCGGCAGTTTAGCTACTCACCAGCGTCAGCAGGTTAGCTACTCACCAGCGTCAGCAGGTTAGCTACTCACCAGCGTCGGCAGGTTAGCTACTCACCAGTGTCGGCAGGTTAGCTACTCACCAGTGTCGGCAGGTTAGCTACTCACCAGTGTCGGCAGGTTAGCTACTCACCAGCGTCAGCAGGTTCCAGCGTCAGCAGGTCAGCTACTCACCAGCGTCAGCAGGTTAGCTACTCACCAGCGTCAGCAGGTTCCAGCGTCAGCAGGTCAGCTACTCACCAGTGTCAGCAGGTTAGCTACTCACCAGCGTCAGCAGGTCAGCTACTCACCAGCGTTAGTTTTACTGAGGTTAGGGTTAGGCTTAGACATAGTTTTACTGAGGTTAGGGTTAGGCTTAGGCATAGTTTTACTGAAGGTTAGGTTTAGGTGGTCGGACCAAAGGGAGTTCGAACCAAGGACATGTTACCGCTCACAACGTGTAACCAAACATAAAATGAATTGCCTTTTAGTTCTACAGGATCTCTTCTCTACTTGTTCCTCCCTAACATTTTAGCCTTGTTTTTATTTGTTGACAACATTTTCACAATATTTAGTCTCAGTTTTAGTCATCATAGCTTAGTTTCTATTCAGTTTTCATTTAGCTTTCGTCGGTGAAAGAAGGTAGTCGACGAATATTTTTTCGTCATAGTGTTAGCCGACCAAATCACCGCTGCCCCCTTCCCCCTGCTCTCTCTCACAGGCTGTCTGCTGCAAAGACCACCTGCACTGCTGCCCCCGAGGCTCCAAGTGCAACGTGGCCGAGCAGACGTGCGAGACGCCCGGCGGGCTCAGCCTCCCCTGGTTCCGGAAGACGCCGGCCCGCTCCGTCGGCGGGGCGGCGTCGCGCTCCGACCAGAACATGTGCGACCCCCACACAAGCTGCCCCCGGGACACCACCTGCTGCTTCATGCACAAGACCTCCAAGTGGGGCTGCTGTCCCCTGAGGAAGGTAAGGACACAGAGGTCTCGTCTCTGGCCTGACGTCATATCACGATTATTGTGACAAAAGACATTTACGATTTACGATATTATCGCGTTAATCAAAATCCATTATCCTGGGGCGGAACATTTGCCCAAAAAATAGCAGATCTACAAGCTTCTAGATCGGCTATTCGCCTCTCATGAATTAGATTTCTTTTTTAATCAAGTCCCAGCCCTACTAACTTCCCAACAATCTTCGCTTATTGTGACTCGCTCTGGATTAACACTTGCAATGTTGCAATGATTTTTTCCGGCCAATGTCCTGCGTTGCCATGGTTACCATAGACTTCCATGTAATTGTGCAAGTGTGTAAAAAGTGCACGCCCATGCCTAGATGATGCACCACGTGTGTAGATGCTGTTCACAGCTTTCAAACAAAAAAATCCGCTTGGAAATCCGTGCAGGCATTCATGATTTATCAGCCATTATGTTTTCTACAGATGTAAACAAACATGGCTGCCATGTTTGAAAGAATGGGTTGGTGTGGGGGTTAAACATGCAATTTCGCGATCGCGATCATGCCTAATACATTTCTGGAGGTCCAAAACATTTTTTTGAAAAAAAAAATGTTGAAAAAAAAAAAGATTTTTTTTTTTCAAAAACGGCCCAAACTCGGGAAACTCGGGGTTGGCACAGCACTAGTACCAATACAAACTCGGGAAACTCGGGGTTGGCACCATATGTGTTAAGAGCGTCTGCTAAATGCTTAAAGACCTGGAATTATTTTATGCTTTAACTATTGAAAAATAGCAGATATACAAGCTCACAGCTCTGCACCGAGTGCAAGCTTGTAGATATGCTATTTTGAATTTAAAGTCATGAAAATGTGTGCAAATCTTTGAATATTCTGTATGTAGGCCTATTTTTAAAGCAAATATTTGCAACTCAAATTTTGCTTCTGGGGGTCCCTGGAACGAAATATTTTGAGATCCGTGGCCAAATACATATCATTATGGGGGGTCCTTGACATGAAAAGGTTTGCACACCACTGACACAGGAACATAGGTTTTTTCAGAAATCTGCTGTAGATCTGCTATTTCCACTATTTTTGAAAATGTGAATTTTTCAACATGGAAACGATTATGTCAAGCAATCGCGATTAGACGGTTGTGTAATCATTGTGACAGGCCTAACTGTACAGGGTTCTCACGGTCATGAAATTCCTGGAAATATTTTGAAATTAAAAAAAGTTTTGGAATTGATCAAGGGTCCTGGAAGGTCCTGGAAAAAATAGCTATGCATTGTCTTTGGTTATTGATTTTGTTAATACCTCTGAAAAGACAAATTAAACATTGGCCAAATTGTCAAATATTAGAGGCAGAAATTGTGAAAATAGCCAATCTACCTGATCACAACGCCTCGCAACGCGAGGCGTTGTGAGCATGTAGATCTGCTATTTTCACAATAGAAACATGTTATACAAAATTCCTCTACTCTTAGTGCTCGTCAGGGACAGGGTGCCGGGGTCCCCAGTTAAAATATGATTATTTCCGGGGTCACAGCCTGAAAAGGTTGAGAACCACTGGCATACACTACCTGTCTTTGGGCATTGCACATAGGAGTAAGCGACTTGTTATTGAGCTGAATTATCGTTATATAGTCCTGGAAATTGGGTTCAATATTCTGGAAAAGATTTGGAAAAGTTTTGAAAATGAATTGGTAAAAAATGTGGGGAACCCTAACCGTACCTTCCCCTGCCTCCCTCCCTCCCACGCAGGCGGTCTGCTGTACCGACGGGGACCACTGCTGCCCCGACGGATACACCTGCAACACCAAGCACTCCTCCTGCGCCAGGGGTCCCCACGTCATCCCCTGGTCCACCAAGCGGGCCGCCCTGAGCGCGCCCGCCAGCGCCGCCCTGGGGGACATCAAGTGCGACGACGAGACCAGCTGCGCCTCCGGGACCACCTGCTGCAAGCTGGCCGCGGGAGACTGGGGCTGCTGCCCTCTGGTCAAGGTGGGGGACTTTTTTAATTTAAGGAGAGGAATGTCCGCGCACTGGATAGAAGCTCCAGGCGTAGTTTTATTAATAAAAAATCAGCGTGACAACGTTTCGACCCCTCACGGGGTCTTCATCAGGTCTAGTGAAGAACAGAGAAGGCTAGCCAGTTAAATAACCGGAAAGAGGACACATTAATGTCATGCGTAACAGCTGGGGTGACACAGTGTAGTATTAAACATTTTTACAAGATCTTGAGCAGTAGAAAGGGCTAAACAGTCTGTAATTAAATAATCTACCAGAAATAAAACTGGTTAAAGCTATAAAAAGTAGCTAGTAAAATAACATGTATACAATACAGTGTCCCTCAATAAACGCCTAACAAAAAGACCAAAAGAAAAATAAACAGTATACAAAAAGTATTCAAAATAGTAAGGACAATAATGCTGGACTATAACAACAAATAAATAGTTACAAAAACACAATAGTGCACAATAATAAGAGTAACCAAAGCAAAAAAGCAGTGAATAAACAAACCAAAAGGTTAATTAATTACAAAAAAGTTAATTAATTACAAAAAAGGTTTAACATCGAACTCCTCATTGAGTCCACAGGGGGACAGTAATGAGTGTATGAATGTAGTATGCTTCACGTTGGAGGAGGAGACGGTTGTGATCGCCCCCACGAGGAGGCATGTCTACTTTTTTAATTTGTCATGGTCACAATTATTTTGTCATAATCGTCATAGTCAATAGTGGAAATAGCAGATCGACAAGCTCACGATGCGTTGTGATCTTGTAGATCAGCTATTTTCCGCTATCAATGTTCTTATTTAAGTATAAAGTTGTCAAATATGTCAGCCATTTCTTTGTATTTTTACGTTAGGTGTCATATCTGCCGTGAGCAACTTCAAAGCCTACAAGCCAAACAGAAATGTAATTGTCAACGGCAAAAAACTAGGGATGTGCCGAAAGCAAAATTCTTGGCCGAAACCGAATACCGAATAGTGGAAACATTTCGCCGAAAACCGAATACCGAATAGCCGAATATTATTAATATATATTATGCGCATAATGTATTTTTATTACCATTTTTGTACCATTTGTTGTAAAGCTACCTTATTATGGCAAACGTGCTTATGTCAAAACCATACAAAACTATAATAATAATCACCATTATCAGGGCTCAAAATTAACTTTTTGATTACATGATTTGAACATGCCATATCACGTATGTCATTATCAGCCCTACATTTATCATTGAACTTATTCTTTATGCCCAAATGATTGCGACCGTCAGGGAGCAGTTTACTATGAAAACCTCCACCGGCCGTCCGTCCGTCTGTCACACGTCACACGTCACACCTTTGCCCTGCTCATATCTCCGCATCAGTATGACATCACACCACATGTGTACACAAACCTTTGTGTACGTTGCTGTGGCAACAGTCTGTTGTTGCTGGTTTGTTAGTGTACGTTAGCAACCACCTTAGCAACCATGGTTTTACCCTAGCAACCAACTGTTTACCCTAGCAACCAACTGTTTAACATAGCAACCATGTTTTTTTACCCTAGCAACCAACTGTTTACCATAGCAACCAGATACGCAGATCAGGGATCTCCATATATGGGCATAAACAGGTGACATCACACTGATGTCAGATACCTAGAGCAGGGATTTCTCCATAATATATGGGCATAAAAGGGATTCTGTTAGGGATCTCCATATATGGGCATAAAAGGGATTCTGTTAGGGATCTCCATATATGGGCATACAAGGGATTCTGTTAGGGATCTCCATATATGGGCATAAAAGGGATTCTGTTAGGGATCTCCATATATGGGCATAAAAGGGATTCTGTTAGGGATCTCCATATATGGGCATAAAAGGGATTCTGTTAGGGATCTCCATATATGGGCATAAAAGGGATTCTGTTAGGGATCTCCATATATGGGCATAAAAGGGATTCTGTTAGGGATCTCCATACTTCAATGAGTAACCATGGCAAACTGTCAACTGCCCGTATGTCTTGATAATTGGTAAAACAAACTTTTGGCCTATTTGTGGAGATATTATCTCCCGATTAGGGAGTCTAACTGGTTGTATATTGTTTTTTTTAGCAGTTATAGAAATATTAGAACTTGATATCAAGGTGCCCACTCCTCCTTAGTGCCCACTCTTCCTACCGTCTGTCCCTCATCTATCCATCTAACTCCAGAGTCCAGACAGGACCCTACATCTCACATCTTTTTTACTAACCATGTGCCTATAGCACATGCCCCCCCCCCCCCCCCCCCCACACACACACACACACACACACACACACACACTGTGTGTGTCTCCATCTCTCTCTGGAAGAGGTTGAACATGAACTCTGCAGCCAAACCGAGACGCTCGCTGACAAACACTCTGACAAGCTTCACACAACTAACACCAGTGACAGAGACATCCTTATGCATTGTTGTTGTTAGCCCTTAGCACTGATTAGTGCTATGCTCTGTAGCAACAAAGAATTGACAAACAGCACTCTACTAACTGCTATCTTTGTCAATCAAAATCGCTGAGGCTCTGCTCCTGCTCAATGAACACTTTAACGAGCTTGACGGAGGCACGCTGCCTGGCACGGAGCTAAGCTTACACAACGAGCGACAGGTCGCAATGACATACATAGGCTACACTCGTTAGCCGGCAGCTGCGCAGACTAGTGAAGTGAAGTGAATGCGAGACGGAGTGAGTGAGTGAGGGGGGAGAGAGAGAGAATGTTTACTGATGCTGCTGTGCTGCGGCTGCTTTTTGAGAGATTATACTGGACCCCTGTTCTTCACACTATTCGGTGCTATACTATTCGGTTTTAAAAACTATACGGCCGAAAACCGAAAATGCATTTTTAGCCATTTTCGGCCGAACATTTTCGGTGCCGAATATTCGGCCTCATCCCTACATGAAACATTTTTACGTCAGCAAACAACAGCTAAACTAAAATGTTAGGGAGGGACTAGTGGAGACACATATAGTCGTTTGTTTGGTTGTGTGCAGGTGTCACGTTCCGAAAACGACACGTTGAGCTTGTAGATCGGCTATTTTCGGCACGCAGCTAAGTATAAATCAGGCTATCACGGCCTGCTAAGATACATTTCAGACAACTAAATCAACTGTAGATTTAGGCAGGCATTGGCACTAAGGCTTGCCCACCTGCCCCCGGCAGGTGGAGTTTGCTTTCAGGTTGCCCAACCAGGCAGGTGCTAGTTTGAAAGGGGACGCAACGGTCTATAAACACAGTGCGAGATATCTGTCTAAACACCTGAACATGGCCAAAGCGCTCTGTCTTCTGGTCTGTGGAATGTAAAATAAAAGCACTGTTAACCTATAATGTGTCGTTTTCACTGTTGCTACGCTTAAAAATATAAAATAGGTGTGAACCCATAGTCATATTCAATCATAACTATGTAGGCATTTTGATCAAGATTGAGGTATGACATTTTTAAAGTGTTACATTTTACTTATCCTCATTTTCTAATGGGCTATTTACTTTTCGGGGCAAGTGGGCTTGACCTTTGGGCAAGTAGAAAATTATCTATACTTGCCCGACGGGCAAGTGCCTCTGAGACCTTAGTGTCAACCCCTGATTTAGGCGACTAAAATTCATTGATTTAGTCAATGGTGTTAGTCTAAAACTAGACTAACACCAACACATTTCAGCCGACTAAATTATGACTCAAACTAAATGGAATTTTATTCAAAAGACTATGACTAAAACTGCATCAAAATTTGCTGTCGAAGTCGACACCGTGGTGACTAGGGCTGTCACGATATGACATTTTACATGACGATTAATTGTCACTCAAATAATTGGCGATTAACGATTTAATTTGTGTTTTTGTCGTTGATAATTACATTTCTGTTTGGCTTTTAGGCTTTGATGTTGTACATGGTAGATATGACACATAACCTAAATATACAAAGAAATTACTGACATATTTGACAACTTACTACTTAAAAAATAACTTTGATAGTGGAAATAGCCGATCTACAAGCTCACAACGCGTCGCGATGCGACGCGTTGTGAGCTTGTAGATCTGCTATTTCCACTATTTCGGAATTTTTTCAACATTCACGATTATGACAAAATAATTGCGATAATGTCAAATAATCACGATTAGACGATTATGTAATAATTGTGACAGCCCTAGTGGTGACACTCTTTGGCTCTCTCTCTCACCGCAGGCCGTGTGCTGCGACGACCACGAACACTGCTGCCCTCAGGGCTACACGTGCAACATGCAGACGGAGACCTGCGAGAAGAAGGCCGGCCGCGGCCTGGTCGTCCACGCCACCCCCCTGACCGGAGTGGTCCGCCCCGAACAGGAAGGCACCGCCCCGGACGACCAGGACGTACCATGTGACGCCGCGGGGAGCTTCCACTGCTCCCGCCGGGAGACGTGCTGCAAGACCTCGGCCACGCAGTGGGCCTGCTGCCCCTCCCCCAAGGTACAGCCCAGTGAATTTATTTCCTGTCGTTCGATTCAGTTCAGTTTTATTAAAGGTGATACACCATGCATTTAAAAAGTATTTATGTCATATTGTTTATGTCCCAAAAACGTTTTTCAAAAGGTTTGAGGCTAAATTACCACTCCTGAATTGAGAGCCTCTCTCATTTTTGAATGGCTCAGCTGCAGTACCACCTTTGGCCTGAACTGCGCCACCCCCCCCCCCCCCAAATCGTTTGATTTTTTTTTTCTTTTTTTTTAACATTTTTTTTTTTTTGATGATGACGTCACAATCGGCAGATGACGTCACAATCGGCAGCAAATCTGGATAGCCTGTTTTGAGAACCCGTGGGATACTTTTAACCTTCGCCTTCTCAAAACCAGAGAAAGACACAACGGTCAGAAATGGGACTTTGTGAGGATAGAAGGTGCTAGTGGGACCCCAAAAAAAGGTTTTAAAATAGGAAAAGTGAAATTTCATGGTGTATCACCTTTAAAGCGTCAAATCAAAACAGGTTGTCTTAAGACACTTACATGTAGAGCAGAGGCCCAATATTGTCCCACCCTGAGAAAGCGTTTTTTTTGCGACGGTGGCAACGAAAAACTCCCCCTCAGGCTTATTAACTCATTGGTTGTATACAGCCGAGCAAACCGAAGATTTTTCTATGTCTTTCACTGCTGGCTTCTCCTACCTGTTAACGCGGGCGCAATCCAGTTTCCATCTTGCGCGATCGGACACTGCTATGCATCGTTTGTGCGGGTATTCCATCAGCTCCTCAAATCCGTTGAAAATTCATCCACCCGTTCTCTATTTGTAAGCCGTGGTGTTTACACAGAAAGCTAACGGGCCGGAATAGAGGACGGACCATCCGCTTCCTGTTTCGGCCTCAATGTTAATCGGTCCGCTCCATAATGTGTCCGTGTTGAAACCGATTCTGGAGGATTAGTTCCGGCCTATTTTAGTTCTGCTGCGATACATTTTTTGGAGCGGTGAAAGCGCTCCCAATAGACAGGTATGTCCGTGGGTATGTGGGTGGCTGGCTGGGTGGCCGTGTCCGTCCGTAGCCTGGCAATACCTTGAGTGGCCACACACAACACACTAGTTAAAGGAGGGGCGCTGTTTTGTGCAGGCCAGGCACACTCACCACTCACTCACAGGCACAGTTTACACTCACTCACTCACTCACATAGGGTACAGCTGCTCAAATTCACCGCTCCACTTCGAACCGAGGTTTGATTTTTTTTAAATTAAAGCTTATCTTGGGGTTCCTCGGGCATGGCGGAGAAGCCCTACAAAGGTTTTTTTTTTTGGCAACAGTTGAGGTATTAACTCATTGAGTGCCTATCCCGAATATGTTCGGGATATATTATCGCATACCAGAGTGCCTATCCCGAACATGTTCGGGATATTAAAAAAAAAAAAAAAAAAAAAATTTTTTTTGAAAAAACTTTTTTTTTTTAATTTTTTTTTGGACCCCATCAAATCTAGTGAACATGATTTCAATCGCGATTTTGCATGTTCCACCCCCATACAACCCCATCTAACATACAGGGCAGCCATGTTTGTTTACATAACATGTAAAACATAATGGCGATTATCTCAAGAATGCCTGAACGGATTTCCAATCGGATTTTTTTGTTTGAAAGCTGTGAACAAACTGCACAAATCCACTTCAATGCAATCCAGGATTGCATTGGATTTTTTAGAGCTCATTCTTCTCTGTTTTTTTCCCATGCATGAGGTGTGCAAGGTTTAATCATGGCTAAGTTGACGAAAATAAGGCTTCTAAAATGCTTGGTAACCAATAGCTAACTTAAAGCTAACTTCATCCTCTTCCTGTACATGCACAAAGGAAAGTGTTCAGGCAAGTCATGGCTGCAGGGCTTCTGCATATACCAGCATATCTCTATGGGATTTTCTATGGCCACTGGGCGCCCTCTAGTGGTGAACGGGGTGGCACTCAAAGAGTTAAGAGCAGGGGTCATCAATGTGTCCCTACATGGACAAAATGTGGCAAAGACTTGGCCTTGTCTTGTCCGTTTTTTTACACACCATTATAATGTGTGTAGGACCCCCATAGAGCAGGGATACTCAAACTTCTGAACCGGTGGGCCACATTACAGAAATGTCAAGGGGCCGCGGGCCAGTTGATAAAATGACATTACTTGATAAATTCTCTTTTATTTGCTTTATTTCCACATAACTTAAGACAAGTGCAATGCGCATTATTTATGGCTTGTAATTCCGTTTATATTCTGTCAATGACACAATTTGTAATCAAAGTAATTTCAAAGTAATTTCTCTCTTTTATAATAATTCTGTGCAATTAGCATATTCGACATAAACACTAAAACAAACTAATGTACATTTGTCTGGGTTGTTGTCTATCTGTCTGCCTGCTATCAAGTGGGATAACATTAAATATAGCTGAGCACATCTCTCTTTCAATTGCTTCACAATGTTATTCATGACTTGGCCCACATTCAACACAAATGGCTTTTTACAGAAAATAAACTTGTGAAAACAGATTTAGTTATGGCTATAAAGGAAGATAAAATCAAACAATACTTAAATTAGATTCCCAGACCTTTTAGCTACCAAATGGCTAATGATGGAGTTGTTAAGTAGAGCTACAGTAGGCCTACATCTCTCTTTAATTTAATTTGCAGGCATACAATGTCGTTTTGGGTATGCTAATTGGTCAGGCAGAGCCAATGGTAAAAAAAAGAAGAAAAAAATCGGCGAAAATCGGCGATTTCAATGGCTGCTTTCATCAATGAATTTCCTTCGGGATCAATAAAGTATCTATCTATCTATCTATCTGGTGGGCCAGTCAAAATTCCAGCCCGCGGGCCGGAGTTTGAGTATCACTGCCATAGAGCATCGCAGTTGAAGCCCCACCCCGTCCTCACTCTGGTGATGACGGGGACAAAGCCACCTCGGCTGGAGAGGAATCATGTCAATGTTCAATTTTTTTTGAATGCAAAGATTAATTAGAAAGCTGAAAAAAGGGCAGGGTACAAGACTGTGTATTATATGTGTATTATTTTTAAAATTGCGGAAACTACACTCCCAGAATGCATTGCGAATGACACTTGTTTCCTGAAATATAGCCCTTAAATCACGCTCAGTTTAGTTATCCAGGCCAGCATATGGACTGAAATGTAGTGATTTTCATCTCTGTGGACGCTCTTATCGTCATCCTTAACATAGTGCATCATATTTGTAAAAGAAAGACGATCGCTCACAGAGTTCTGCTGAAGTGCAATAATCCGCCGGGAAGACAGGGGGCAGTAGCTACTTCCGCGGTAACCGCACGATATGTGAAAGAAGAAGAAGCTAGACCAATCACAGACGTCAATTTCATGGGATGTAGCTGTATGGGAAATGCAGTTCTTCTCCGTGCGATCTTGATTAAAATGTGTTTTTACTAAAACTAGAGTGATTGCATACATACTCGGGGGTTCTACAGGAGCATATAGAACCATTTTACAACCACCAGCCTAGTGGTAAGTGTACATTGAATTGCTACGACTTTGTGGCTGATAATGAAAAACCCTATGGTGAAAATGAATGGAAAATGGACTTCTGAGAAGTTCTGACACCTCACTGCGATGCTCTATAACTCTGAGAGTGTACAAATGGAACCAAATGGCCCCTGTTTAAAAGCAACACAGCCATGTGGTACAGTATGTGCCCTAACCACTGGGCTATCAGGCACCTTCTAATCAATATTTTTAATGCAGTCGAGTTATCTTTTGTCATCACTGAATGTTGTAGAATACAGACAAACAACCTTTCTCCCTGACATCACAGACTGATAAATAGGATCTTTTAACCCATTTAGGCCTAGCATTATTGAATGCTTTAACCAGTGAAAAATAGCAGATATACAAGCTCGCAGCGCGGCACCGAGTGCCGCGCTGCGAGCTTGTAGATCTGCTATTTTTGGAAAAAGTCGTGAAAATGTGTGCAAATCTTTGAATATATGTATTTTCAAAGCGAACGTTTGTAACTCAAATTTTGCTTCTGGGTGGTCCCTGGAACTAAATATTTTGAGATGGGGGTCCGTGGCCAAATAAATATCATTTTGGGGGTCCTTCACATGAAAAGGTTTGAGAACCACTGACATAGTAGTCTCTCAAGAACAGACTAACTGAGCTCCAGTTAAGTGAAAAGGACCTTTTCTTTGACGATGGCTGGCCAGATTGTTGACATACAAACATTGGTTTTTCAAAAAATCTTCGAAGGATTCAAAAGACACTTATGTAATCGGGTCAAAAATCTAATTTTCACGATTTTTCAAAAATAGTTAAAGCATAAAATATTGCGTCATAATGTGTTCAGGCCTAAATGGGTTAACCTTAGAATTAAAAAGCTCTGAGTCAAGAGTTATTTTGAAAAGTAAAAGACGCGAAGCCAAATATCAGGAGAGAAAACGGAGTACAATAATACGTTGGTTTATTCAGATAATGCAATCTGACAGAGACCGAGAAAGGCAACAGTTTTCATACAGGAATTAGACACTCCCCTCAAAGGAGGGGGAGAGAGAGAGAGACATCGTTATAGAGAAAAGAGCCCTGTGTACTTATCTTTCTGTACCAGCCACCTGGGTAGCACAATGTTGCATAATATGATCTCATCTCAAGTTGATGAACACAGCTCAGGTTTAAGGTCATACTGACACAGTTTCAGGTTTACGCTATTGGAACTCAAATAATATAATGAGCCATCTTTAATGACAAGACACATGTAAACACTTTAAACATACAAATGATTAAAATAGAAGCACACTAGGGTATTCACCAAATATTCTAATATCAAAGTCACTATTCGACGTTGTTCACCAAAGTCGAATATTCGCTTTTTTTCTTTTTTTTTTTCTCTTTAAAAAATATATAGTTTATAAAGCTTGGCTAGAGATAGGAAGTCATAAGAATGAATTGTCGATGCCCCTGATGGATGAATTTGTTATTGCTCTATGCCAGGGGTTCTCAAACCTTTTTAGGCTGTGACCCCCAAAATAAACATATTTGAACTGGGGACCCCCACCCTGACAAGCACTTGGAATTGCAGGTATTACATTTATTGTGACTCGGATCCGCAGATAAATATTGTGAAAATAGCAGATCTACATGCTCACAATGCCTCACGTTGCGAGGCGTTGTGAGCATGTAGATCGGCTATTTTCACAATGCTCGCCTCTTGCTTACTTAATATTTGACCAGTTTGGCCAGTACTTTGAGGTCGAATAATTCGAATACTAAAAATCACTATTAGTGAATGCACACTATAAAAACTAACCTGACTTGCATCATATGGTGGCAGTAGTGCGTAGGCTACCGCTCTACTTTACCATCTGAGATCTCTCGGTGGGAGTTGATAACGCTCGTAAAGCCCCGGGCCGGACCAATCAGCGGCAGCTACGGGCGGGCTCTGAGCGGCTCTGAGCCAATAGAGTCTGATTGCAGACCACGTGGATGCAGACAGGCCAATATGAGTGGTTGGAGTTGGCACTCCCAGACTGTGACAGAGAGACGGCCACATCCAATCACCTGCTAAAGAATTTCAAAAAATGGCCCGCCCCTTACATCGAGTCTGCCCGAGAGATCTCAGATGGTAAAGTAGAGCGGTAGCCTACGCACTACTGCCACCATCTGACGCAAATCAGGTTATATAAAAACCTCTTCATCACAGACCACACTGCAAAAGCCATACGCAGCCCTAAATGATGTTTTATCTTCAGTTTTCTTGTTCATGATCAGTGTTTGAACTGAGCCCCAGTGGCCTCTGCAAGGCCTCAGGTACTTTGATGCGATGCCTGCTTCTGGACAGATAGCCGGCTCTATCCTAACCTGCTTTTCCCCCTCCGGTGCAGGCCGCGTGCTGCGCGGATCTAAAGCACTGCTGTCCCGCGGGATACGCCTGCGATCTGGAGACCGGAGGGTGCACCCAGCGCTCCCCGCTGACCTGGGACGTGCACTTCTCTGACAGAGACAGAGACTTTGTTCTCTTCGGGGGCTAATCGACCACGAGACGCACCGGTCCTTTTTCAACACCACACACTTTACCCTGCAGCACATACAGTACCATCTACATGGGGTGAGATGTTCTTCCCCTCCCCCGCCTTGCTTTTATCCCCCCCTTTTCTTTCTCCCCGCCTGTCGTCAGGGATTTAGACCATCATTTCTTTCCCCAGGCCTCTATTTTTGTGGGGTTCTGGGCTGCTACATTATGAAATAAGACTGCTACACGATGGCTCTGCCACTCTCAAGTACAACACATTGACATTGAAAGGCGTTGGTTTCCAAAGAGTTCAGCCAAGTAAATCCTTAAGATTTCCCGGTATATTGCTTGATTGAGGTTTAGCTAATGAAGGATTTTCAAACGGAAAACTAATTTCCATAATGTTTTTAATTTATAGAAGAAATTAAGCGTGCTGTTTTGGTTTTCTGTAACGGGCTCAGAATTGAACCATCCACTCTTGAGATATCTCTGCCTTAAAAAAGAAAACAGTGTTTTGGGTTTGTTTTGTTCTTTTACTTTGCCATTTGAGACAAATTACAAACAATACGTAGACATTTTGGGAATGTTTTTTTCTTTTTTCTTTTTTTTTAACAGCAGTCAGGTTACAGCCCAATTATTGACCATATTCATACGGTGGCCATTTTGCTCTTATGTCATCTAGGTGGGCTCGAGTATGATGTATAAGAAAAATGGCCGCTGTGTGATACGGCAAAGGATACTCCACTTCTCTATGCAAGAGAGAAACACTGAATGTACACATTCCCTTGTAACACAATGTAACAGGTGACATCATATTATGATCAAATCCCTAGAAAAAAATGCACTAGACTAAACACTAAAATCTCACTTCCGTTTTGTTTTGATTCATGTGAGCAAACCGTTGACCGCCAGAGTACTGGTGTTGCTCAAAGCATTATCAGGTCTGGGGGTTGGTTGTATATTGAGCCATACAACTGGGATTTTGATATATAGGTTGGGGTACATTTCATTTTTCAGTTTTCAGTGTTGTTTGCTGTCATAGAATTTTAGACTGAAAGATTGCATTGAGAAGCTTGGATATATAGTCATAGTTAAAAATGGAAAAAGGTGGGTCATTCATTCTCATACAATATTATTAGATATTTCCTTTATGATACTTGTGGCCAGCATACATTCAATATATCGTCACTGTCAGGCAGAAACCTTGTATCTCCAAGTTTCAAATGCGTACTTTTTTTCGCAAAGCAAAGCCCTGCTTCATCATACATACAAGGCTGTCGCACAACAGTAGTGAAAACAGCAGATTTACTTGTAGATTGGCTGTTTTCTCTAGTTTAATTTATTTTTTACAAAACAAACGGTTTTGGACATACAAGGTTTCCACCCGACAACGACAATATATTTCATATGCTTTCAAACAAATGCGTTATTTGTTTGTAATAGTTAGTTTGAAGCGGGTTGTAAAACATTGTAGGCGTTCAGTGTAGTATAGTGGATGAATGCAGCTTTACCCTCACAGACTTTGTGTGGGGAAATCAATCGACAAAAAACAAAAAAAAAGAAAGTTTGTGCCTTTACCTTTTACCCCATGGTGTGTTGGTCCAAAAACATTTCTTCTGTTTTGTCTCTAAACGATATCTATTCAAAAAATGCACTTAAATTTGGAAATCTACTCGAGCCTAAAATAGCCAGTCAATAAGATAACAATGTGACACGTTGTGATCTCGTGTTTTTTTTTTTTTTTTGCCTACAGTATGACATGAAGACGCCATATTGAAAGTGGTTAAACGAGATTGCAAA
Organism: Nannobrachium achirus; assembly: GCF_963921795.1. Lineage (NCBI taxonomy): Eukaryota > Metazoa > Chordata > Actinopteri > Myctophiformes > Myctophidae > Nannobrachium > Nannobrachium achirus. The sequence continues at coordinate 53,368,263 of NC_137825.1, forward strand.
GGTGTTGTTCTAAACCAGTGGTTCTCAACCTTTTCAGGCCGCGACGCCCAAAATAATCATATTTGAACTGGGGACCCCCTCCCTCCCACCCTGACAAGCACTTGGAATGAGGCGCGTTAAGGTGTCATGAAATTAGCCAGTAGCTATGCCCCTCCCAAAAAGCTGGTGTCCAATGCTAGCTTAGAAGAACTTCCTGCTTGCCAAGGTTTGCCTTGGCAACAGCCTTGGCAAGCTGCCGGTTGCTAAGCTAGCATTGGACAAAAGCTTTTAGGGGAGGGGCATAGCTACTGGCTAATTGTCACTTCACTGTTATCTGGGGACCAAAAAATATGTACCTATTATGTGTGGACCCCCCTGGGGGTCCCAACCCACAGGTTGAGAACCACTGTTCTAAACTGTCCAGATGTGAATACAGAGAGCCATTGCCAACTGCAAAACAGAATGGTTTAATGTGATTTCTTCTTTTTTTTTCTTTTTTTTTCTTTCTTTTTTTTTTTTTTTTACAGGAATATCGAATCTATGGAGATTTTACACTGAACATCTTTTTAATCGCTAATGGGCTGTATAGAAACTGTTAGAAGTTCACCTTCCCCAAGAGCCCAGGTTAATACTCTTGTTCCATGTCGATCAATCTCAGACAATTTGAAATTATTTTGTAACAGTAATTATTCTTGAAACTTTCTTTTATTTCTTGAAAGTTTCATATATTCTAGATGCATTGCACATTCAGTGAATTATTCCGAACCTTTGTTAAAACTTTGAATTTTTATGGCATACAGCTTGTGAATATCAAAAGTCCATATTTCATACAACTCTGAAATATATTACACGAGAGTTTCCGAAGTCAGTTATGATTTGGGGTGCTTTGGCATCTGCAATGCTTTTTTACACAATATTTAAATTTTCTGATATTGATCTATACATTCAGTTATTCGAATTCTATCTCCATCTATAACATAATCTATGTCTATAACATAATCTATGTCGATGGTCGGCATTCATTCCAGATTTATACCTGTATGAACTTGATGGCTCGTCAACAAAGCTCTGCATATTTTTGGGGATTTGTCATCATTACAGAACCTTGAGATGAATGTCACTGCAAATGAAGGCCTTCTCTATTGATTTCGACGTCTAATTTTAGCTGCCTTTTTTTTTTTTTTTTTTTTTAAAGAATTTCCAGCATTGAAAAAAGGAGAGGACAATGGTGACAAAATGAGCTAAATAAAGTTGTACAAAACACCAGGTTGGTTTGACGTACTCTATGTGACAATTTCACTGGGTGATGTCATGCGGAGGAGAAATTCGACCCCCCCCCCCCCCCCCTTCCAGAGACGTGACCTGGCGTTTGCCAACGGGTCTGAGGCCCCAAGCTAGATGCAGAATAGATATCCCAAGACCCACATTTAGAGGGTTTCTGGGGGTCCCTGGAACAAAAATGTTTTGAGATGGGGGTCCGCGGCCAAATACATATCATTTCGGGGGTCATTTCAAGTGGGTTGAGAACCACTGATATAGCGACATACTTTTTCTTTTCTTTTTCTTTTTTTTTCAGAAAAATGTTAGGATTTAGAACGGGGGTTTTCAAAGTGGGTGTCGGGGGACCCTGGGGTGCCGCGAGATAATTTGATAATATTTGGAATCCATCGATATCACTGCATCAATATCACTTCACTATGCTTAGTAAAACAGACCTGATTTGCACTGTACTTGAGTTCTTTTTCCATCTACGACAACTCTCTTCACCAAAAATAGCAGATCTACAAGCTCACTAGTTGTGAGCTTGTAGATCGGCTATTTTTGGTGAACCTTCCCCCCAGAATAGGCAAGCTGGGGTTCAAGTGGTTAAAAATATTTTGTTCCAGGGACCACCCAGAAGCAAATGAGTTAAAAATGTTAACTCTAAATTTGAGTCTTGGAACATCTATTCTGCATCTAGCTTAGGGCCTCAGACCCGTTGGCAAAAAAACGAGCCCGCGCCAGAGCAGAGACGCCCCCTGACTTCCTTTAGCCTTTTCTGTCGACATCCCCTTAGCCCCCCCCTCCCCTCCCCCCTCCCCTTTGGCCCCCTTTTTGTGTCATCAAAAAGTTGTTGTGACAACCCGAGTAAATACATGTTGATATGCATGCAGAGGGCAGTAAAAGCGGGGGCCCGGTCTAAACCTCTCACTGCCACAGCTGCGCTGCCGGGGGACCTGCTTGTGTCCACACATCCACGGTTGTGTGTGTGTGTGTGTGTGTGTGTGTGTGTGTGTGTGTGTGTGTGTGTGTGTGTGTGTGTGTGTGTGTGTGTGTGTGTGTGTGTGTGTGTGTGTGTGTGTGTGTGTGTGTGTGTGTGTGTGTGTGTGTGTGTGTGTGTGTGTGTGTGTGTGTGTGTGTGCGCGCGTGTGTGTGTGTGTGTGTTAGGGCATTCACGAATAGTGATTTTTAGTATTTGAATTATTCGACCTCAAAGTATTCGAACAGTAGAATATTCGACAGAACTGGCCAAACTGTCAAATATTAAGTAAGCAAGAGGCAAACATTGTGAAAATAGCCGATCTACATGCTCACAACGCCTCGCGTTGCGAGGCGTTGTGAGCATGTAGACCGGCTATTTTCACAATATTTATCTGCGGAACCGAGTCACATTAAATGTAATACCTAGAATTCCAAGTGCTTGTCAGGGTTCTTATGACTTCCTATCTAGCCAAGCTTTATAAACCATGAAGAAATATATATATTTTAAAGACAAAACAATAAAAAAGAATATTCGACTTCAGTGAACAACGTCGAATAGACTTTGATATTCGAATATTGGAATATTTGGTGAATGCCCTAGTGTGTGTGTCCTACTTAGTTTGTATTGCCTTGGCAGGCTAACAATTTGCGCCACTGTTTCCCAAACACGGGTTCGGGACCTATTTGTGGGTCGCGGACACATTTTCAAAAAAACTAAAAAAGCAAAGATTTTCATGATGAATGTAATGATGTAATTTCAGGAATAAATATAAAAAAAAAATAGAAGAACTTCCATAAATTATAAAACCTAATGTTTAAGAAGTAGTGAAAATAGCAGAGTTTCTCTAGTTTGGGTCCCGGGCTAATTTCTCTTTTGGGTCACGGGCTAAAAGCTTTTGGAACACATCTAATGACACTAACATCCTCACGGTAGCTTTATCTCCTGGGCCCCCTGGTGGCCAGAAATCAACACTGTGGCAGTTCTGCTTGACTGGAAGACAATGAGAGAATGATTAGGCGGTTTGGCTCTAAAATGAGGCCAGCTCACAGTGTGTACATTATCCTCTCTCCTGTGTGGCTCCATTGTTAGCCTTGAAGTTGTTTTTGTGAAGGTCCATTTAGAAGAGACGTTCCTCTTTGGCTGAGATGCACAGAGCTCATGGTTGGGAGGGGGAGGCGGCGCGGCACATCACTTCATTCAGTTCAATAAGTGGGTTTAGTTCAGGGTAGGGATGGGACAATAATCGTTTTCATTTATCGTGATTAAAAAAACACTCAACGATAATCGTATTGTGGAGATTTAAATATATGGTGAAATTATCCTCCGTCATGCACTGGGATCAATTCAGCTTTTATTTGCTGAGCTGCATATCCGGTGCCATTTAAACCCTCTTATTGGTCAAACGGACCTGGAAATAACGTCTTTTATTCACTCTCGACCAAATCACTTTACCAAAAAATAGCCGATTAAACGCGACGCGTTGTGAGCTAGTAGATCGGCTATTTTTTGGCAAATGTTCCGCCCGGGGATAATGGATGTTGTCGATATTTTGATTATCACGATAATATCGTAAATAGCAATTTATTTGGTAACAATAATCGTGATATGAATATGTCATATGTCCCATCCCTAGTTCGGAGGTCATCGATATGTCCGTACACGGACAAATGTGTCCGTGGAAAATTTTAGATTTTCTTTTCTGCACACCATTATAATATTCTTATTTTGATCATAGGACTTAAAGGGATATTTCACTTTCAAAAAAAAACTTTTGGTAATTTTATCATCTAATCAGGCTTTTATGAACACCCTGAACAGTTTTTAATTATAGCTTGATTGAATATTTAGATATTTGATGTAAATGTTACCAGGCCCTCCAGGCCCAGGGCCTCTCCCCACACACACCCATTGTAACTTCAAACTTCATTTTAATCATGATAGATTAATTAAAAACACCCATTATTTTTTTCTGGTGACTCATATTACCCTCCTAATATGTGAGCAGGCCGTGTTTTTTCGATACATTTTTTCTTAACTCATTGAGTGCCTATCCCGAATTAGTTCGGGATATATGATCATATCACAGGGTGCCTATCCCGAACAAGTTCGGGATATAAAAAATAAAAAATAAAAATAAAAAAAATTTGAAAAAAAATTTTTTGAATTTTTTTTTTTTTTTTTTGGACCCCATCAAATCTGGTGAACATGATTTCAATCGCGATTTTGCATGTTCCACCCCCATACAACCCCATCTAACATACAGGGCAGCCATGTTTGTTTACATAACATGTAAAACATAATGGCGATTATCTCAAGAATGCCTGAACGGATTTCCAATCGGATTTTTTTGTTTGAAAGCTGTGAACAAACTGCACAAATCCACTCCAATGCAATCCAGGATTGCATTGGATTTTTCAGAGCTCATTCTTCTCTGTTTTTTTCCCATGCATGAGGTGTGCAAGGTTTAATCATGGCTAAGTTGACGAAAATAAGGCTTCTAAAATGCTTGGTAGCCAATAGCTAACTTCAAGCTAACTTCATCCTCTTCCTGTACATGCAGTCATGCACAAAGGAAAGTGTTCAGGCAAGTCATGGCTGCAGGGCTTCTGCATATACCAGCATATCTCTATGGGATTTTCTCTGGCCACTGGGCGCCCTCTAGTGGTGAAAGGGGTGGCACTAAATGAGTTAATAATATTTTTTTTGTATTTCATTTTTTTCCATTTTCCCAAATAATTATTAAAAATAAATGAAAAAAAGTTATCGAAAAAACGCGGCCTGCTCACGTGTTAGGAGGGTAGTATGAGTCACCAGAAAAAATAATGGGTGTTATTTTAATGAATCTATCTTGGTTAAAATGGAGTTTGAAGTTACAATGGGTGTGTATGTGGAGAGAGGCCCTACCACTGCTCCCTGTTGAAAGTGGAATATCCCTTTAATTACTGAATGTCAGGTCTCCAGGTTTTCTTCAGAATATGTATGACTTATGACTGATTTACTGTGACTCTATGGCACATTATGAGTCCCAACTAGTAGGTGGTTCTCAAATGTTTTATTTGCAAGGGCCCCCTTAAAGGACAACTTTAGTTTTTTACAACAAGGGTTCATATTTTAGATTGTAACTATGAATATAAAAGATGGGTGTTAAAATGATTTCATTTACTTCTTTCTATTGTTTTAGAATTTTTTATTTCAGTGGTTGGGGGCATACGTACAAGTGGCTAAATATGTAATTTTACACAGAATAAGCCCATTCCCAAGATACAACGCAACCTTTCATGGTTGTATGTGACTTATGGGGGCTATAAGTGTTACTGTAAATAGTAATAAAGAAACTGCTGGCATATTGTGTCTAAAAAGACATATTTAGCCACGCATGCCCCACATTTTAGCACGGTAAACGCGATAAAACAATAGAACGAAGCAAATGAAAACATTTTAACACTCACTTTTTCTTTTCTCTAATTACAATCTAAAATATGAACCCTTGTTGTAAAAAAACAAAGTTGTCCTTTAAAGGTATATTCAGTGATTGTATTTCTTTCAAATAAAAATATAATTGGTACATTTTCCATTCATTCCCCTCACTAGAATGTGTACTGACAATATGGACTTCCACCATGGCCCGTGTTACGAGCATAGCTAGATTCCGTGGCCAGCCAGTCCTCGACCAATCAGGGTAGAGTATGGCCGTAGTTATGTTATGATGTTTAAAAGTTTTGAGAACCACAGTCGCTCTGAATTAAGAATGTCTGCTAAATGCCTAGATTGTAAACTACTGAACTCATAAAATGCCATAGTCTCGTAGTAAATCAGTATCATACCTATCCTGAAGCTGGAGACGTAGGCCTACCGATATTCAGTGATTGGGTCTAATGATCAAAACGAGAACATTATAATGGTGTAAAAAATAAAATCTATAAAAAACGGAACATTTCCTGTAACAAAAAAAAACAGAACATTTCCTTGTCCCTTACTGTAAGCCAGTAAGGGACAAGATGACCCCTGGCCACTTTCATTATCACTGAATACACCTTTAACTCTGAGTGTACAAAGGGAACCTGTATAGTGTATAGGGTCCATTTGGTTCCATTTGTTACACTCTCAGAGTTCTTTGTGTTATTGTCCACTCATTTTGTACAGTATGTCCATGGCAAAAATTTAATTTTTACAGAAATGTCCACCACAAGCCAGCATGACTTTAATCAAATTCCATACACTGATAAACGTGGGAGACACGACAAGTACATTTTCATACCAGTAAGAACGCTTGCTCAATGAACGACCAATCATTTACATGTCGAAATGGAAACATTAAACTCTACTTTGCCCTGAGCGGGCCGCCTGCCATGTTTGATTTAAAGCAAGGGTCTTCAACAGGGCGTCCGGGACCCTTAGGGGGTCCTCAGAGTTACAACTGGGGGGCCTCCAAATCTTCTTTCTCTTTTTTTATATTAACCATTTGAACCCTAGTGTCCGTATTCTGAGAACTTTAACTTCATATCTCTCAACTAAGGGGTCCTTGGCCTGTAAAAGTTGAAGACCCCTGATTTGATTTAAAGCTTTAGAAAGCCCCTGTTCAGCAGAAAGCGTGTTAATTCCATCAATGCCAGTGGTATGAATGGGTGGGGACGGACGTGACCTTAACCCATTTAGGCCTAAAATTATTGATTGAATGCTTTAACCAGTGAAAAATAGCAGATATACAAGCTCACAGCGCGGCACCGAGTGCCACACTGCGAGCTTGTAGATCTGCTAATTTTGAAAAAGTCATGAAAATGTGTGCAAATCTTTGGATATAATGTATTATTCAAAGCGAACGTTTGTAACTCAAATTTTGCTTCTGGGTGGTCCCTGGAACTAAATATTTTGAGATGGGGGTCCGTGGCCAAATACATATCATTTTGGGGGTCCTTCACATGAAAAGGTTTGAGAACCTCTGACATAGTAGTCCCTCAAGAACAGACTAACTGAGCTCCAGTTAAGCGAAAAGGACCTTTTCTTTGACGATGGCTGGCCAGATTGCTGACATGGAAACATAGGTTTTTAAAAAAAAACTTAGAAGGATTCAAAAGACACTCATAGAATCGGGTGAAAATTCTAATTTTCACGACTTTTCAAAAATAGCAGATCTACAAGCTCGCAGCGCGGCACTCGGTGCCGCGCTGTGAGCTTGTAGATCTGCTATTTTTCAATAGTTAAAGCATAAAATATTGATACACAAAATGTGTAGCCTACCCGTTCTGAAAGGCTTAAGGAGTGCTAATGACACTGGCCATCCAAACGTCTATGTATAGACACCGAGACCCTAACAACAGTAGAGGAAACCCAACTGACAAAACCCATTGACGTGTCGGCCCCCCCGCACCCCACATCCCCCCTATTGGCCGAGCACTGATCCATTCACTTGTTGCCAGGGAAAGAGAGAACCCCACACAGTGGGTGCAAAGTACCGTACAATTTTTAGATATTTGTACTTTACTTGAGTATTTCCAGTTTTCTATACTTTTACTTAGGCAAATATTGTACTTTTACTCCACTACATTTATTTGAAAGCTTTAGCGTCTAGTTACTTTGCAGATATGAATTATAATATTATAAAACATACATAAACAACTTTAGCCCTGTTTTATACCTAGGCTATTTGGAAATAGACGATCTAAGGAGCTTGTAGATCTGCTATTTTCAAACATTTTGTACTTTTACTTTTGGTACTTTAAAGGAGTAGTTCACCCCCAAAATGACCTTCTTTCTATTGATTACTCACACCATGAAGACTTGAGTTGAATAATATTTTTAGTTTTGTTGTTGCATTCCTAAGACAAAAAAATGTATTACAATAAATGTACCCCATTGATTCCGGAATCAATGGGGCTAAATTCACTATAATCACATTTTTGTCTTAGGAATGCGACAAATACAAAAAAATATTATTGAACTCAAGTCTCCATGGCATGAGTAATCAGTAGTCTGTCTGCATTGCAGTATTGATAGTTTTACTTGAATACAAAATGTGAGTACTTTTTCCTCCTCCACTGCACACTCCCTCCTCAGGCATGTTGCTAATTCCCATGGGAATGTGCCGATTCCATGTCATCTGAATGTGGGACAACATGTGTGCGTTGGTGGGGAGGAACTAGGTAGTGGCATTGTTGACTCGCTGCCAGCGGACAGACATGCACTGCATGAATGAACGGGCATGATTAAACCCATTCAGAACACATTATTGTGTATCATTATTTTATGCTTTAACTATTGAAAAATAGCAGATCTACAAGCTCGCAGCGCGGCACCGAGTGCCGCGCAGCGAGCTTGTAGATCTGCTATTTTTGAAAAATCGTGAAAATTAGAATTTTGACCTGATTCTATAAGTGTCTTTTGAATCCTTCTAAGATTTTTTGAAAAAACCCATGTTTCTATGTCAGCAATCTGGCTTAGCCATCGTCAAAGAAAAGGTCCTTTTCACTTAACTGGAGCTCAGTTAGTCTGTTCTTGAGAGACTACCATGTCAGTGGTTCTCAAAACTTTTCATGTGAAGGACCCCCAAAATGATATTTATTTGGCCACGGACCCCCATCTCAAAATATTTAGTTCCAGGGACCACCCAGAACAAAATTTGAGTTACAAACGTTCGCTTTGAAAATGCATAGATTCAAAGATTTGCACACATTTTCACGACTTTTTCAAAAATAGCAGATCTACAAGCTCGCAGCATTTTTAGTTCTAGGCCTAAATGGGTTAATAAAACCTACATATTCAGGACGCTGGCACCTTTTTAATGGAGAGATCGGTCATTTAGTGCTAGAACTATATCGTCACTGTCGGGCCGAAACCTCGTATCTCCAAGACAAGTTTCAAATTTTAATGTTTTTTTTTGTAAAGCAAAGCCCTGCTTCATCACACAAGACTGTGGCACAAAACTAGTGAAAATAGCAGATCTACAAGCACACAACGCCTCGCGGTGCGAGGCGTTGTGTGCTTGTAGATCGGCTGTTATCACTAGTTTAGATAATTTTTAAAATGATATACACAAAACTAACTTCCACCCGACCACGACAATATATGTGTTTTAAATTCAAGGCAAGAAGAAGGAGCCGCTATTTAAAATATCCAGCCTTGTCCTTTCATGACTTAAATATTTTAAACAGACATGGACAATATATCCAGTCGCCGGGTGATTTATATCTCAGTTGGGCCCTTGAATGTTGTGACCTAACACCCCTTTGAATTGACCCAATACTTTTAAAGTTGAACCGTTTCTCACTTAAAAGCAAATCTGGTGTGACAAGGTTTTGGTATATTTTAAAGAATCTCTGAAACTGAAAAATGACAGCTTTTCAATATGTTTCATATACTGTATCTGAACCCTGACTGCACTGTCAAGGTCCTTGAAATGTGCTTGAATTTAACCCTTGAACCCTAGCGTCCCTATTCTGGGCATTGGGCAACATTAGGTGAAAATGGCAGCTCTACAAGCTCAAGGCCTCGTGAGGCCTTCTGCTGAGTGGCCATTTTGGCCATTTTCAGTGAAGAGATTTAGGGTAGAGGGGGAAAAAGGAAGTGGGCCAAGGATAGACCCTTGGGTGACTCCGTTCAAAGAAGTATACAGAGTTTATCAGTGGTTCTCAAAGTGGATTTCAGGGACTCTCTAGGTTCCTTTATAGGGGTCTAAATGGACAGTGTACAAACGGAACCAAAAACGGAACCAAATGGACCATAACGGGTTGTACACTGTCAAAGTTAAAGGACAACTTTGTTTTTTTACAACAAAGGTTCATATTTTTTTGTTGTATTTACCGTGCTAAAATGTGGGGCATGCGTACGCATGGGGGCATGCGTACAAGTGGCTAAATATGACTTTTTAGACACAATAAGCCAGCAGTTTATTGTGTCTAAAATATACAATCTAAAATATGAACCCTTGTTGTAAAAAAAACAAAGTTGTCCTTTAAGGGGAGACCTTCGAATATCAAAGTTTGAGAACCACTTGTTTAACCCATTTAGGCCTAGGATTATTGACTGCTTTAACTACTGAAAAATAGCAGATATATAAGCTCACGGTGCCGCGCTGCGAGCTTGTAGATCTGCTATTTTTGAAAAATCAAGATTTCTTTTTTGCAAGTATTTGAATATATCTATTTAAAAGCGAATATTTGTAACTCAAATATTTGCTTCTGGGGGTCCCTGGAACAACATATTTTGAGATGGGGGTCCGCGGCCAAATACATGTAATTTCGGGGGTCCTTGACATGAAAAGCTTTGAGAACAACATGATTTAGAAGAAGGATTTAGAAGTCGGGTCAAAGCTCGGGTCAAAGATGTTCAAAGACTTGCACACATTTTCACGATTTTTCAAAAATAGCAGATCTACAAGCTCGCAGCGCGGCACTCGGTGCCGCGCTGTGAGCTTGTATATCTGCTATTTTTCAATAGTTAAAGCATAAAATAATGGTTAAAGTGGTTAAGTATTTAATTTACGTGTGCCTTGTTGTCTGTCGCTGTGGCCAAACGTGTCACCCAGGGCATGCATGCACTGCACAGTAATCCCTGCTTTTGGATTGTGGGACAGGTTTAGTGGGTGGTGAATGTGCGTGGGTGGGCTCTGGAGGGGTGGGGAGGGGGCACCATAACTCACACACGCACAACACAGCCCACCAATGAGAGGGGACATGGTGGGCAGAAAGCCGGTAGGTTAAACTTGGGAGTACCAAAGTGCACTACATGCTAATATCCACAGGACGGACGAGGGGGAACCTGCGGCAGCTCTCGACCTCTTTTTTTTCCCGAAGGGACCCCTGAGGTGATTTCAGCAGGACTCGGAAGGAAGTCGGTAAAGGAGAAGGAGATTCTATTCTTAGGTAACGTATGTTTTTGTTTGGCTTGTTAGGGTACAGCTAGCCACACGGCGGCTCTCTTCAATGGCGACGTTCTCGATTTCAGCTCATACGCGGGGTGTTAAGGGGGATGTGGCTTGGGACGGGTCCACGGACGAGCCACGACAGGAAGTGAACGCCGAAGCTTGTGCACACGGCACACGCAGGTGCACGAGAGCAGCTGAAAGCTCAGCTGTGAAGAGCAGAGGGCCAAGGTTTTTAACAGATGTCATGGCATGGTTGAGCCAGGGTCCTGCTTACCACGTCAAGGAGCGTGAATGTGTCAGTGTGGATTTTTGTTCATTGGTTATTTTTGTGATGTGTAGGTGTACTCGTCACAAAAAATGTGTCAATGAGAACAGGGACGTGCAGAGAATGTTAGAGAGGCAGGAGCTGACATTTTGAAAAGGGGCCTTTTGTTGAAAATATAGAAAATAGCCAACCTGCGACGCGTTGTGAGCTTGGAGGTCGGCTATTTTCGGTGCTCGATACCACACTGAACTAAGCATAGTCAATTTCTTTCACCATAGTAAAAACTGGAATCATGGTCTGGAGAGGGCACTTTTTACAGACGGATAAAAGGGGCATGGGGGCTCAAGCCCCCTTTGATGTCTATGCACGTGCCTGAATGAGAACACAGCACGGTTACAGAATCATATATGATAGAACTACATAAAGTCTGAGTGTTTGAGCAACAATTCTGAGTTTAACACCGGACGTGTTCATACTGTAACATCAAACACTGACGTACAATACTGTAAGTGCCCCACTATAGACTGTGTAAACTGTATCTGGCTATTCCATTATGACCCTTTCCTATCAGAAGAGCTTGTTTGGATTGCTCCTTGTGGTGTCCAGTGTGCTCCGAGGGAACTGTTGATCCCCTCGCCTTCGCTGTCAATATGGCGGGCGCAGAGCAAGAGAGACTTGGACAGCTGGCCCGGGGGGAAGGCATGTGGGCTATCAGGGGCGTCACAAGGGGGGGAAGGGGGAGTGGGACTGAGTTACCAGGGCCCAAGGTGTAGGGGGCATGAATTATTTTATACTTTAGCTATTGTAAAATAGCAGATATACAAGCTCACAGCGCGGCACCGAGTGCCGCGCTGCGAGCTTGTAGATCTGCTATTTTTGAAAAGTCGTGAAAATGTGTGCAAATCTTTGAATATTTTTAAGCGAACATTTTGTAACTCAAATGTTGCTTCTGGGGGGGTCCCTGGAGTCATATATTTTGAGATGGGGGTCCGTGTCCAAATACATATCATTTTGGGGGTCCTTCACATGAAAAGGTTTGAGCACCACTGACATAGAAACTTAGGTTTTACATAAAACCTTTAGAAGGATTTGAAATATTCAAATATTTCAAGATTTTTCAAAAATGGCAAATCTACAAGCTTGCAGCGTGGCACTCGGTGCCACGCTGTGAGCTTGTATATCTGCTATTTTTCAATAGTTAAAGATCAAAATAATGCGTTCCCAGTCAGTCTCAGTCAGTGCCACTCTGTGAGCTTGTATATCTGCTATTTTTCAATAGTTAAAGCTCAAAATAATGTGTTCCCAGTCAGTCTAAATGGGTTAAACCCCCCTTCCCCCTACGAAGAAAATTCATGGGGGGCCCGCAGTGAATCCTTGTACCCGGGGCCCCGAATTTGGTGCGACGCCCCTGGGCTGGGTCTGCGCTTGTCAAAATCTTCCCATGCTATTTATACCCACCTTGCCAGGATCGCCGGTCGTGTCCGTTCATTCACGCCCCGGGCCGCGGCAAATGCCAACGCATTAGAATTCCTGCCAAATGCATCACTTATTGTTTCTGCCCGTTTTACCCAACAGTGAGAAATACACGCCAAGCTGTGTCTTATTTTTATCCCCTTGCTGGTTGGTAGGTCACTGAATCTTTCATGTGCAGTGACACTAAATGGAATTCTTTTGGGACGTTGTCAGGTTACTGATGGGACAAATTAGTGTCCAGTGATGTCCTTTTGTTGACATAGCAACGGTTTACGCCCAGTTGTCATCGCTCCGATCCCGGAGCGGAGAGAACCCTCTCTGAGATTTGAGTCGGTGATGTGTATGTGCCCGGCCCCGTCCGAATTCTCCCTTCATAGGCCAAATAGTGAACATAGACGATCTACAGGCTCACAACTCGTCAAGGCTTGTCGAGTAATACTGTACATTTGGTAATAGGATCATATAACCATGTCAAAAAACACATTCCTTTCAGAAACTAAACTAACTAACTTATTTTATATATTTTTAAGCTTCTGCCAAATTCTAATTCAAATGTTTCCACTTCCTTCAAGGGCGTTTCATTAAAGTAATGAGAAATGGAATATAACATATTACTTGGCACAGAAAGGAATGTAAAAATGTACTGTAATATGTCATATGTTTTGACTGTAACTTCCTCTAATGCAATGCTAATCCAAATTATTTGGAGAGTGGGGTCCCCAGATGATTAACTTAATGTGCAACATTGCTTTCCCACTCAACAGTAAACAAACCAGCATAAAGTTTAAGTGTATAGAGGGTATCTGAACATTTCTAAAGTGACAATTTAAGGACTTTTCAATACCTCTAAAATGACAAATTAAACATTGGCCAAATTGTCAAATATTAGAGGCAGAAATTGTGAAAATAGACAATCTACATGCTCACAACGCCTCGATCTGCTGTTTTCTCAATAGAACTGTGTTATACAAAATGTAATGCCTCAACTCTTAGTGCTCGTCAGGGTGGGGAGTCCCCAGTTAAATTACGATAGGCTATTTTGGGGGTCGCGGCCTGAAAAGGTTGAGAACCACCGTTCTAATTCATCGCGATTTCTTCTACATTCCTCTGAATTCTGTCCAGCACCAGTCATTGTTGGGGATCACGGTTGCCCTTATTGTGCCCCCAGGTCCCTAGGGTACAAAGCAGGAGTTGCACACCTGTACGCGAAGAGAAATGGCCATCCCCAGGATGTTCGACTCCAACGCGCCATTCGTCGTGGTCACTGGAGGTTCCCAGTTGTCGTTTGTGGCCAAGGAGAAGGGCCAAGGGTGTGACGGAGAGAAGGACTCGCTGGCCCAGGCCATCGCCCCTCACCTGAGTCTCCTGCTGGAGCGCGGCACGGCCAAGCAGCTCGGCGCAGGAGGGCAGGGTGAGCCTGAAGAGAGCCCGTACGTCTCCATTATTGCACAGGCCGAGGGTAAGACGCATGCAGCGCTTTGAGTGTAAATGGTGAACTGCATGTGCGTTTGTGCAGCGCGCCTTTTATCCAAGGTGCCTTACTATTAGGGCTGTAACGATGCATTTTTTTTTTTTTTTTTTTTATCCCACGGTTTTTGCAACTCAATTTTTTTCTCACCCGGTGACTACCTAACCTGTAGTCCTGGTTTCCGCTCTCCCCCTGCCGCGCCAGGGGACATTGGGGAGCACCCGGCTGGCTAGGGGGAGGTAGTATAGAAACCAGGACTACTATGTTTTTGTGTGAGGGCCTATGCCCAAGGAGACACAGGGAGAACATGCAAACTCACCACAGAAAGGCCCTATCGCCAACCCCACCTAGGGTGTGGGTGCTGATGACGCAGGTGGAGGAACACGCCCCCAGCGCCCACAGCTTCCCCCGGCGGGAATCGAACCCAGGACCTTCTAACTGTGAGGCGAAGTGCTAACCACTGCACCACCGTGCCCCCATAACGATACATTTTAATAGCGATTCCATACATATCACGATACATGGTTGACGATACGATACATGGACGATATCATTCATGGCGATACGATGCGATTCAATTCAATGATTTAAAATCAATATAGTAACTATTTAGCAAAGACATTAAATCTGTGTGAAAGGTGTGGCTAGTGGCTACTGCAGGTTTTTAAGGGAAACATGTATTATTATGGATATAAATAAGTAAACACATTGATTATCTGCCAAATACATGGACATTGTATATTGACAAACCTGCACCTTGACATGAACCCAGAGATTGGACACATTTATCGATAGACCAGTGTAGCTATATGGAAAGGAAAAGTAATTAAACCCCTCCTTTTCATTTTTCTTCTTAAAAATGCTAAATACAATGCACAAGTAGGTAGTATCGATACAATCGATTCTTTGCACTGCCGATTCGATACGATACAAAATAAAACGACAGATTAGATTTTAGCTGTTTTCATTTCGATATGCTTTGATTCTTTTTAAGTTAAAAACGATATTTCGATACAGTTACTATATCGTTACACCCCTACTTACGATGCATTGCATTTGATTCAACCATTCACCAGTGGTGGAATAAGTACTCAATTTCGATGGCGTGACATGATTTTTTCCCCCCTAAAACATGATGATCAGGTATTATGATACTAGGAGGAAGATTTTTTTCTCCAAATAAGTGTACAGAAGGAGTTTTTATGTGGCCACACCCACCAGTTCATTAGGTATGCCTGGTTGTCAGGTGGGTGGTGACCCAGCTGAAGTTAGCCACACCCACAGTGTTGGGTGTATAGTTAAAGGGGAGAGGATGATTTTATGATGTCATTAAATCAGTGTTTTTCGATCAGGCCTTTTGACTCCGAGGCTTTCAGCTTTCAGAAAAGAATCCAAAAATAAACAGGGAATAAAACATGTGCACATTATAACCACACCCAGTGGTCTATTAGAGTAATATTAACTCCATAGACACATACAAAACAGAAAAAGTACAAAACTATGGCACCACTCTTTAAGTAAAAGAAGTATCAATACTGCAATGTAGGGTGCACCCGTTAGCCTAGCGGTTCAGGCGCATACCACATAGGCTCTGATGCCTAACAGCGTGTCGCAGGTTTGAATCCCGTTCCTGACAATCTTTGTTGTGACTCCCCATTTCCGGTCAGTCTACTGTCTTATCAATAAAGGCATTTAAGCCCCAAAACAAATCTTTATATATATACTGCGGGTGCATCTCTCCATTCCGACATGTCTCCTTTCCGACAGATACTAACCCTATCTCTTACCATAACCCTAACCTTAACCTCTATGGAAGTGTTGCCACTCCGACAATAAGAAGTCACTGTCGGAGTGGCGACATGTCGGAATGGAGAGAGCCCCCCATATACTGCAATGTAGAATTACAAGTAAAAGTCCAGAATTCTACATTTTATGAGTAAAACTACACACGACTTTTTCAAAAATAGCAGATCTACAAGCTCGCAGCGCTGCAAGCTATATCTGTGAGCTATATCTGCTATTTTGCACTGGTTTAAGCATTCGATAATTCTAGGCCTAAATGGGTTAAAGTTGTTCTTTGAGCGATCGTCTCATGTCATGATCCTACCCTCTAATCTAGAGTGTGACTCTGTGCTTCAGGAGAAGAAGGCCAGGAGTTCAGCCCAACCAGGACACAATGCCAGTATTCAAGATCTCAACAACTCAAAAAGCGCAGGTACCTCTCCAGTGTTGATTTCGTTGACTAAAACTATGACGAAAAATGTTTGTCGACTACCTTTTTCACTGATGAAACGAAATAAAAACTAAGCTATGGTGACTAAATGCGACGCGTTGTGAGCTTGTAGATCGGCTATTTTCAGAAATTCAGAGCGCAACCAAGTGTGTAAAATCAGCCATTACGACACCATCAAGGCCTGCCAAAAATGTTTTGTCGACAAAATCAACTGTAAAGTCAACTAAAATATTATGATATTTGGTCGACTAAAACTAGACCAAAACTAAAACATTTCAGATGACTAAAATATGACTAAATCTAAATCGCATTTTATTCAAAAGACTAGAACTAAATCTAAATCAAAGATTTGCTGCCAAAATGAACACTGGTACCTCTCTATAAAGCCCCTTTTGACATGGCCCAACACCACACCACTCCACACCGCCCACTTGTGCCAGGTTTTCCACTACAAGGCATTTGGTTTGTCCAGCTCAGAGCACCAAAAATGGCCGACTCTACATTTTTCAGATCTGCCTTATGGCCTATTTTGGCCTATAATTCTTGAACTCTAGGTCATCCTCAAACACAAAAAAATACATAAAGGCCATGCTGAATATATATTCAATTCTATGCCCATAAATTATGGTCAGGGCTTATTTTGTTTATTCACTTCAAATTCCACTTGTTTAGCCTGTATCCTCTCCCGATTGGATCAATATCGCTATCCAAACCTGAACATTTATTTCCCATATACAAGCGTTCCGAAACCCCTGTTACTGATCGAACACTGTCGCAAATAACTACTCTCATATAAAACAACATATCCTCCAACATGCAGGTTCCACGCCAAGAAAGCGGCAGTCGGGATTAACGCCGAAGACGAGGAGAGCGACGACGGCAACCCCGCGCTGCCACAGCACCGGCTTCGCAGGAAACATCGGCGGAAGTCCCACACGATGAGGCGGAAGCACCGACGCGAAGGGGAGGAGCGACCCATCATCCAGGGCCTGTGGGTGCAGGAGATCGACTGGCTGAGCTCGGTGCAAGACGACGCTACGCCGTCGCCCGTGGACATCATACCTCCTCCTCCCCAGTTCACCGACCGAATCGCAGACGATTCGGGGGCGTCCCGGACGAGCGTGCCCGACGAGGAGCTCGCCTCCTGCTATAGCGGTGAAGATCTGTACGGCGACAGACTGGAGGGCGCGTCTTTGTCTGACGACCCGTACTGTCCAAACAGCGCGGCAGACTCTTCTAGCGTCGCCGCCGGAAGGGTGTCGGACCCGGCCCGCCGACCCGGGTGGAGCGAGGGAGGCTGGGGGTGCGTTGGCACTCAGGAGAGCGGCTCGGAGTCGTCCTCCCGCGGGGGCAGCTCCGGCTCCGTGTGCAGCTTGAGGTACGCGTCGGACTCCTTCTTGAGCACGTGCGTTTCGGACAGTTTCCGGGTCGGAACGGGCGCGTCGGACTCGACCTTTGACCTGATGCGTGTGTCCGACTTTACCTCCTCCACCCGCGAGGCAGAGTGCGGTTTTGAGACCTCCCCTTTGGAGGGCGTGTGCTCTGACTCGGTGCCCAGCCTGCTGGGGATTTCGGACTCCACCTTTAGCCCCAGTGTTGCGTCGGCGCCTCCGTGCGGGGAAGGTTTTGCCGAGCTGCCTCGTACCGACACAGTGCTGGGTGGACTAAGGGGCCGGGTGACGGAAATGCCAAAGCAGTTTGTTTCCCCTTTCTTCAAAGACTTGGTGAAGCACTCCTCGAGTCAGAGAAACATCAACGCGCCCACCAATGAAGGCATTGTATTTCACAATGTAAGACATGGTTCTCTCAACTTCACTCATTTCTTTGATGTATGACAAAAATTTCACATAATTATGATGATCCACCTATCCATACATATATGCCGGCTTAATCTTAAAGGGATAGTTCACCCCCGAAATGACTTTTTTCCTATCGATTACTCACCCCATGGAGACTTGAATTCATGGATATTTTGTTATTTTTGTCGCATTCCTAAGCCAATAATATGAGGAGACTCTTTCTGTCCCCATAAGGGCTTAGGAATGCGACAAAAATTCCTCCCTCCGCATCATCAGCACCCACACCCTAGATGGGGTTGGGCGATTGGGACTTTATGTGTGGAGTTTGCATGTTCTCCCCATGTCTCCTAGGGTAGATGCCCTCACAAAAACATGCAGTAGTCCTGGTTTCTATACTACCTCCCCCTAGCCAGCCAGGTGCTCCCCAATTCCCCTGGCGCGGCAGGGGGAGAGCGGAAACCAGGACTACAGGTTAGGTAGTTGGCACTGAGTGAGAAAATGGGTTGCAAAACCGTGGGATAAAAAATATTAAAAAAAAATAAAAATAAAAAAAAGGAATGCGACAAAAACAAAAAAATATATCCATGAATTCAAGTCTCCTATCTCCTTGGGGTGAGTAATGGATAGAACGAATGTCATTTTTGTGGTGAACCTCTCCCTTTAATGCCTTCTGGCATACTGTCTGAATATTTCCTACAATCGTCTTCTAGTAAGCTGTGCTTTTGAATCAGAGGCGTCAATTGGGTATGGCAAGGTATGGCAACTGCCATACCTTGGCTACAGGGGGAAAACAATACTTCTTAACTCATCTGGTGCCGATCCCGAACTAGTTCGGCTTTATTTCAATCCAATACAATATTTTTTTTATTAATTCACTTACCCCGAGCTGCTTGTAGAGTCGTGGGTGGTCCTGGCTCGCTAGCCGCTAGCCAGCTAGCCGTTCTACTCTGTCCGACGATATATTCCATTAAAAATGGTTTAAAATACATTTTTGAGCTCCCCAATGTTCACCCGATGTTCGGCGCCGCTTCCGATGAGTACACGAGTGTGCCGATCCCGAAGTAGTTCGGCTTTATTTAATTAAATGAATAAAATGATAAGAGGCCTTCTGAAGCCTGGCCTGATTTTTGTAGCTACTAGCCGAAAGCTAACAACGTCCCGGCCGGCCGTAATTTGCGAACGCAATCGCCAATCTCCGCCTAATCCAATGAAAGACCGCATCTTTAAAGGCTTATATCTCTTTTTTGTGTTTTAGGAAAGCGGCGCGAGGTTTATTTACGGCGAAATCGCCCAAAAATGATCTTTTAGATGACAAAATGGGAATAGCCATTCTGTTAGCATCTTCATCCGGGACATTTCCATGCCGTGCATGAACGTGAGCACGTGAGGTCCTGGAAGCTGAAGTCCTGGAAGCTAAAGCGCTCGCCTATGAGAGATGCGCTGGCATTCTTTGGCCCCTAGAGGGCGCTGGCACGCAAAGAGTTAAAATAAATTCATCATGCATGTTGCTAAGGTATGGCAACATGACTGGTGTTCCGAGTGCAAGACACCAGTCATGTTGCCATACCTTATCTTTTGCTGAACTGACGCCACTGTTTTGAATATCTGTCATTGTGACCATTCAGCAGCTCCGGCCGAACAAGCATAAGTACAGAGAAGGAAAAGAGTACTGTGTTCTGCACCACATCCAGAACGGCTCGTATGGGGACGTCTACTGTGTGCGAGACAACAGCACAGGGTTCCTGTGTGCTGCCAAGAGGGTGAGAAGAAATGTCACTGAGTTAAAGAGGTGGTGCCATGATTCCCCCCCCCCCCCCCCCCCCCCCCCTCTAAAACATGATTATCAGGTATTATGATTATACTAGGAGGAAGATTTTTTCCAAAAAGGTATACAGAAAGAGTTAAAATTGGGTTTTTATGTGGCCACACCCCCAGTTCATTAAGTATGCATGGATGGCATGGTGGGTGGTGACCCAGCTGATATAGCCACACCCCACAGTGTTGGGTGAATGGCAATTGGGGAAGAGTTGATACTGTGACACACTTAGTATCTGTGTTTTTTAACTGACACCTTTGACCACAAGGTGGCAGCCTCCAAGAGAAAACAAACAAATACTAAGAGAATACATCATTTCAAAAAAAAAAAAACACACATCAGGGGGTCTAATGAAGTACTTTCAACCTCCTAGACACATGAAAAACAGAAAAAGTACAAAACTATGGCACCACCTCTTTAAAGGGGTATTTCGGTCAAAAACGACTTTCCTACCTTTCAAATGATGATTCGGGAAGCTTCTGGGTTGATCCAGGTGTTGTTTGACCCATAGCAGCATTTTGTTCCATTTTCGATTTTCTCCCCTGCACCCCACGGCTCCAAAACGGCACCTTTTGAGTCGTTCCGTAATCCGGTTATTATTCTCGCTCAAAATTCACTTTTCTCGCTCGGTATCAGTCCCTCATACTGTTGTTAGCATATCCGAGCTACACCAGCTCCTGGTCGCCGCCATGTTTGTTTACAAAAAGCTGAACTCTGAACTCAGGCCAACTAGAGAAACACTGGGAAATCCCGTTTTGTATCGCGTGACTCCCCGACGCGCGAAGAACAATAAAACACAAAAATGCTCTTAGCCAAAGAAAAAAGATGTAACTATGTCGACAAAGTCTGCAGAGTGATGTATGGTGTAGCCTCTTGTCTGCCTCAACCGGTAACAGGCTGTGGGGGAGGGAGGTGGAGCTGTGAGAGCAGCAGCAGCAGCAGCAGCAGCTCGTGAACGCGCGTTTCCCAACGGGTTAGGGATTTCCCAGTGTTTCTCTCCTGGGCTGCGAGTTGAGAGTTGAGCTTGAAGTAAACAAACATGGCGGCGACCAGGAGCTGGTGTAGCTCGGATATGCTAACTACAGTATGAGGGACTGAGATCGAGCGAGAAAAGTGAATTTTGAGCGAGAATAATAACCGGATTACGGTACGACCCTAAAGGTGCCGTTTTGGAGCCGTGGGGTGCGGGGAGAAAATCGATAAATGAACAAAATGCTGCTTTGGGTAAAACAACACCTGGATCAGCCCAGAGCCTTCCTGGATCATCATTTCAAAGGTAGGAAAGTCGTTTTTGACCGAAACTCCCCTTTAAGGGCTGTCCATACTGTCTCTGGCCACCAAACTTTCGCACCTCCTACCTACATACTCTATATTCTAGATCAGTGGTTTTCAACCAGTGGCCCTTGAGGGGGTTCCAGGTGATCCCCAGCTAAATGATGGAGAGTTGGTAACCAAATGGACCCTTAGGGGACAACTTTAGTTTTTTACAACAAGGGTTCATATTTTAGATTGTAATTAAAGAATATAAAAGATGAGTGTTAAAATTATATCATTGTTCTATTGTTTTAGAGATTCTTATTTCAGTGGTTGAAGGCATGCGTACAAGTGGCTAAATATGTCATTTTAGATGACAGATACAACGCAACCTTTCATGGTTGGATGTGACTTATGGGGGCTAGAAGTGTTACGGTAAATAGCAATAAAGAAACTGCTGGCTTATTGTGTCTAAAAAGACATATCCACTTGCCCCCATGTGTACGCATGCCCCACATTTTAGCACGGTAAACGCCATAAAACAATACAACGAAGCAAATGAAAACATTTTAACACTCACTTTTTCTTTTCTCTAATTACAATCTAAAATATGAACCCTTGTTGTAAAAAAAACAAAGTTGTCCTTTAACTCTTGAGAGTGTAAAATGAAACCAATGGGTCCATTTGGTTTCATTTTACGATCTCAAGAGTAAAGTTCTTGTTTAACTTCTGCATTACTTAAAGGAGTAGTTCACACGCAAAATGACTTTTTCTATTTTGATCAAGACTAAATCTAAATCGTATCCAACGATCAGGCACAACTTACTACTTAAAAAATAACTTTGATAGTGGAAATAGCCGATCTACAAGCTCACAACGCGTCGCGATGCGACGCGTTGTGAGCTTGTAGATCTGCTATTTCCACTATTTCGGAAATGTTTCAACATTCACGATTATGACGATTATGACAAAATAATTGCGATAATGTCAAATAATCACGATTAGACGATTATGTAATAATTGTGACAGCCCTAGTTACATCATGCCGTGTCGTGAACTCCAGATCCCTTTGAGCCACTTCGGCAGCGAGGAGGTGAGCACGTGGAGCGCTCTAAACTCTCCTCGCGTCGTGGAGCTTTTCGGAGCCGTGAGAGAGGATCTGAACGTCGTCCTGTTCATGGACCTGAAGCCAGGTAAACATTCTCCACTACCAATTAGTCCTCTACTGTCGGGCAGAGACCAGCTAACTCCAAATGTTCAATTTTCAGGAAATGAAAAAAAATAAACATCCAGCTCAAGTGGAGTTAGGAGGTATCGACATTTCGATATTTCGATGTCCCAGTAGTAATACGAGGCTAACCTGCCGACGCTGGTGAACGCTAACCTGCCGACGCAGGTGAATGCTAACCCAAAGCCTAAACCCTGACATTAACCCTAAACCTAACCCTAACCCTAACCGGACTACTGGGACCTCGAAGAAAGAAAAAAGCTAACTAACTGCAGTATATATCCCCTACTTGTTTTAACATGTGTTGGGATGATGTCTAGCTGTAGCACGGCTACATCGAAATATCGAAATGTTTCTGTTTTGGCCAGCGCGCTTTTTAATACTTTTCATGGTTCAATGTTTGTTAAACCAAACACACTGACACAAAGGATATATGGGGAGAAAAAGTCAAATTGGGTTGAGTTAGCTGGTTTGGCAGACAGTTTGAGGATCTAATGGAGTTAGCTGGTTTTGTCATAAGTGCTTTTTAATACTTTTCATTGGTTAAATATTTGTCTTACTAACACACAGACATAAAGAGTGTTCAAAAATACTTCCTGCCGAACTGAAGGCGGCATTCAAGAGAATCGCCTTGTCCAAACTCTCCTGAATTTGAATGCAGCATCTTATGTTGAAAGAATTTGCCCTCTCTGTGTATAAATCCATGCTGTTACACCACATCTCCAGTATTGACTTGATTATGCTTAGTTCAGTGTGGTATCAAGCACCGAAAATAGCCGACCTCCAAGCTCACAACGCGTCGCACTGCGACGCGTTGTGAGCTTGGAGGTCAGCTATTTTCGATATTTTCACCAAAAGGCCCTTTTAGAAATGTCAGCACCTGCCTCTCCAACATTCTCTGCACGTCCCTGGTCCTTTAGGTTGCTTGGCCCAGCTGGTGAGAGACAGAAGCAGCATACCTGAGGACCTGGCCCTGCATTACCTCTGTCAGCTGCTAGGGGCGCTGGAGCACCTCCACCTCAGACACGTCCTCCACCTGGATATCAAAGGTATCTTTAAATATTTGCACATAATGCACATTATTCAATTCAATTCAATTCAATTTTATTAAAGTGTCAAATCATAACAAGTTATCTCAAGACACTTTACAAAGGCTAAAGAGCCATGAGAGAGAGAGAGAGAGGAGAGAGGGAGAAACAAGGGAGAGACAAGGGAAAGACAACAAGGGGCACACGCACACACATACACAGGTCCTGCATGCGTGTGTACAAGAACGAACGAACGAACGCACACACACACAGGCGCTGCATGCGCATGCGCGTGTAGGGGGAGGGGAAGGGGAGGTAAGGGTAGGGGGGGTCGGGGGAGGAGAGAGAGAACCCGAGCAGAACCTGTACCTGTGAGGTACCCCCTCGAGAGAACTCGAGCGGATACCTCACAGGCCCGAGGCCCCCACCCTGAGCAAGCAATTTGCGACAATGGTAACGAAAAACCCCCTCTTAAGGAGGAGGAAACGTCAGGCAGATCCTGACTCTGGGGTGAACAGCCGTGCTGCCTCGACCGAGTCGGGGGGACAGTAAGGAACAAAAAGAGAGCAAGAGATAGACACAGAGAGATCCAGGCAGGTCCACAGGCGTGCTTCATGGAGGCCCGGTCCGGAGTCACACTCTTGGTCTGCAGCTGAGTAGTCGAGTTTTAGTAGCAATCCCAGCAGCTGAGTTGTCGAGTTTTAGGTTTTTAGGTTGACGAGTTTCCAGGAACTGGAACTGTGGAGTGGGAGACAGAAAAGAAACTCCGGGGATGATCCCCGGAGTTCGAATTAGTGGCAGGCCTTATAATGGCAGGCACAGTGCTAGTTACAATTGCACCAATGTGACACAAACCCACACAACCAAAAGGGAAGAGAGGGAGGAGGGTTCCCCCTCCCCTCTGACCCATTATTCAGCCCAACCCAGTAACTTTGTAGGTTGGGATTAGGAGTGATTGTACGCTGTCTCACAGAGCCACGGCCTTTTGTCAGCCCGGCCATGGTGTCAACATGCACCCGGACATGAGTGAACGAACGAAGCAACGAACGAGTGCACGAACGAACGAACGAACGAACGAACAAACCTAATTATAGGCTTTATCATAGAGAAACGTTTTTAATCTAGTCTTAAAAACACAAAGTGTGTCTGCCACACGGACAGAGACTGGGAGGAGGTTCCACAACTGAGGTGCCTGATACTTAAAAGCTCTGGCTCCTGTTCTGGCCTTAGGTATTTTTTTGGGAACGACAAGCATGTTTGCATATTGTGGACGCACCGGTCTAGTAGTACTGCGAGGCTCAATGAGCTCTTCGAGGTACTGCGGTGCCAGACCGTGATATGCTTTGTATGTGAGGAGGAGAATTTTAAATTCAATTCTGTATTTAACCGGGAGCCAGTGTAGAGATGCCAGGGAAGGAGTGATATGATCACTTCTTCTGGCTCCTGTCAATACACGAGCGGCAGCATTCTGGACTAGCTGTAGGCTGTTCAGAGACTTACTTGGGCAGCCTGATAATACTGAGTTGCAGTAGTCCAGCCTAGAGGTAACAAATGCATGGACTAGTTTTTCTGCATCGCTTTGAGACAGGATGCGCCTCACTTTAGCAATGTTACGCAGATGGAAGAAGGCAATCTTTGAGGTTTGCTTGATGTGAGAATGAAAAGACATATCTTGATCAAACATAACCCCCAGATTCTTCACAGCAGCCTTAGAGGCCACGGTAATGCCATCCAGAGCAAAGTTCCTATCTGCTAGTTTGTCCCTTAGGTGCTTAGGGCCCAAGACGATAACTTCTGTTTTGTCAGAGTTGAGGAGTAGATAGTTACTGGTCATCCAACTCTTTATGTCTTTGAGACATGCTTGCAGATTAGCCAGTTGATCCGTTTCATCTGGCTTCATTGACAGATATAATTGAGTGTCATCTGCATAGCAATGGAAGTGTATAGAATGTTTTCTAATGATTTCACCCAGAGGAAGCATATATAGGGTGAATAGTATTGGTCCAAGCACAGAGCCTTGTGGGACTCCGTATCTGACCTTTTCACGTAGTGAGGATGTATCATTAACGTTTACAAACTGAGATCTGTCCGACAGATAGGACTCGAACCATCCCAGTGCGGTACCCCGAATACCAACCAGGTGCTCTAGTCGTTGTAACAGAATATGGTGGTCGATAGTGTCAAAAGCGGCACTAAGATCCAGCAAAACTAACACGGAAAGGAGTCCGTTATCCAGCGCGATCAGGATATCATTTGTTACTTTCACAAGTGCTGTCTCAGTGCTATGGTGTGCTCTGAAACCTGACTGGAAGGTCTCAAATAAATTGTTGTTGTGTAAAAAGTCACACAACTGCTTGGCAACTGCCTTCTCAAGGACCTTAGAGAGGAACGGGAGATTCGATATAGGTCTATAGTTAGCTAAAAGACCTGGATCGAGAGTAGGCTTTTTGAGAAGAGGTTTGATTACTGCTACCTTAAAGGACTGTGGCACATAGCCTGTCACAAGAGAGATATTTATCATATTGAATAAGGAAGGACCGATCTGGGTCAGGACCTCCTTAAGTAATCTAGTGGGGACTGGATCGAGGAGACAGGTCGTTGACTTGGAGGAAGTGATAATCGAGGTGAATTCAGAGAGCTCGATTTGGGAGAGACTGTCCAAATACACACTAGGCTGCAAAGCCACTCCCGAGGCTGTAAGGTCCACATGTGGACCAGTAGGAGACAAAAGCAGTAGATCATCGATTTGATCTCTGATTTTTTTAATTTTATCATTAAAAAATCCCATGAAGTCATTACTACTGAGAGTTAGAGGAATACGCTGTTTCACAGAGTCACAGCCTTTTGTCAGCCCGGCTATGGTGTCAAAAAGGAACTTGGGATTGTTTTTATTTTCCTCTATTAGGGATGAATAGTAGGCAGTTCGGCATGGTGCCGAACTGCCTTGGAACCATGGGGCAGTCCCCCCTAGTAAAACAATAAACAGAGGGAATCAATATGAAGTATGCTATTAGTGTATAGCATGTAACAAATATAAGTATTAGGGCTGGGACTCTAGCTGATTCATTTTGATTAATTAATTACAGAAACACGATTAAAAGAATTAACGCATTTTCACTGTTTCAGGCGTACCCATCATAATTAATAATAAAAAAGAGCTTCTCAGGTCAAATATTTATATGTGATTATCATGTGATTCATTTAAATTGATTAATTACAAAGCTTTTTTTTAATCGAGTCCCAGCCCTAATAATTATATAGTAATAGTATTTTTGTGTATACTGTACACACACACACACACACACACACACACACACACACACACACACACACACACACACACACACACGCACACACACACACACACACACACACACACACACACACACACACACACACGTATGGAAAAATGCACAACTAGTCCACACCAATGATTTGCAACGCAACAAGTTGCAACAGCAACCACTTGCAACAGAATCCCCAAACTGCGCCAACCTGCAACAGATCAAGAAAGCTGCAACAGACTGTGAGTTGCAACTCGTTCCCTTGTGAATGATTGGTGTGGACTGGGCTGTATGTGCTCTCTGTTCCCTCAGTCAAAAGCCCATGCACCAACTCCATGGATACATCATGTAAAACATTGGTTCTCAAAGTGGCCCGGGGACCCCCAGGGGTCCTTGAGGGAGTTCCAGGGGGTCCCCAGCTAAATGATAGTCAGAAACCAAATTAGGAAACAAATGGGTTCCTAACTATCATTTATGGGTCTGTAACTCGGAGTGTACAAATGGTACAAGTGTACAACTGTTCCATTTGTACACACTCTGAGTTAAATTAACATTGATTTTACAATATAGATTGGGGTCTCAGAGATAGAACTGCCATTAAGTGGGGGTCCATAGCCTAAAATGCATGTCAAACTGGTTGAAATTTAAATGGTTGGGAATCACTGCTAGAGCCGTACAAACCTTCTCTTATGGGGCTTCTCTTATATCTTTTCAAATGGGAGGTCCGCGGGCTAATAAGTGTCAATTTGGGGGTCCTCGACATGAAAGCGTTTGAGAAGCACTGATGTAAACTGTACCACAGAACAGTGATTCAATACTGGTCTTGCACTGGAACTTCAATAATTATATCATACTAACAGTGTTCCTCTTTTTGAGTTGCCCTTTGGCCATCCTCTTATATATTATCTGCTGATCCACTTTTCCACCCTGACTGGTTGCCATATGGCAGTGGAGGAAACAGTACTCACTGTATTTTACTTATATACTCTGTTACAAGTAAAAGTCCGGAATTCAAAATGTACTTGAGTAAAAGTATGAACGTGTTGGCATCAAAATGTACTTAAAGTAGCACAAGTAAAAGTACAAAATGTTTGAAAATAGCCAAGGTATAAAATAGGGCTAAAGTGTATGTTTTATAATATAATTATTTATATCTATAAAGTAACTAGAAGTTAATGTTTTCAAATAAATATAGTGGAGTAAAAGTACTATATTTGGATCTGAGATGTAGTGGAGTAGAAGTAAAGGTATTGGAAATTGGAAACACTCAAGTAAAGTACAAATAATTGTTGTACTTAAGTAAATGTAGTTAGTTACTTTACACCACTGCCATCTGGTGACCTCATAAGACTGGATGACCTTCATGAAAAGCCAAAACAAATCAGAAGATGTGGCCTAGCACGCCCTCTAGTGGGAAGAAGCGAGAGCAACAAACCTCAGTCTGACAAGTGTGGGCTGTCCTGTGGTTGCTGATTAGATTTAGGCCTAGGATTATTGAATGCTTTAACTATTGAAAAATAGCAGATATACAAGCTCACAGCACGGCACGAGTGCCGCGCTGCGAGCTTGTAGATCTGCTATTTTTGGAAAAAGTCGTGAAAATGTGTGCAAATCTTTGAATATATGTATTTCTAAAGCGAATGTTGGTAACTCAAATTTTGCTTCTGGGTGGTCCCTGGAACTAGATATTTTGAGATGCGGGTCCATGGCCAAATACATATCATTTTGGGGGTCCTTCACATGAAAAGGTTTGAGAACCACTGACATAGTAGTCTCTCAAGAACAGACCAACTGAGCTCCATTTAAGTGAAAAGGACCTTTTCTTTGACGATGGCTGGCCAGATGGCTGACATAGAAACATAGGTTTTTCAAAAAAATCTTAGAAGAATTCAAAAGACACTTAGAATCGGGTAAAATTTTTAAAATAGCAGATCTACAAGCTCGCAGCGCTGCACTCGGTGCCGCGCTGTGAGCTTGTACATCTGCTATTTTTCACTGGTTAAAGCAGTCAATAATTCTAGGCCTAAATGGGTTAATATCCCCGACTTCTCTTTTTTTCTGAGGCTTGTGTATATTTCTTCCTTCCAGTTGACAATGTGCTGCTGTCTGCCAACAGCAGGGACTCGTTCCTCTGTGACTTTGGTCTCTCTGAGACGTTGGACCGCGATGGACAGAGAACCAGTGCATTCAGGGGTAAGTAGAGGAACGCAAAAAATATACATATAGTTTACGTCACAGAGAAAAAGATCCATCTTTCTCATAGTAGTCGTACTTCTCATCATCTTATGATTGGTGATCAATCAATCTTTATTTTCTCACTCTCTCTCAGTCACACATGCACACTTTTTTTTATCTCTTTCATGCCAAGGACCCCCAATTTGATATTTTTGTATTTGGCCGAGGAACCGAATACAAAACGAGTTTGCGCGTCTTTGGTTGTTCACAAATTGATCTACAAGCTCACATTGCGATGTGTTGTGATAAACTTTGCTGGGTAAGCCTACCCACTGGAACCCCCTCAAACCCCCTGCTTCGCGCCTCATTGTGAGCTTGTAGATCGGCTATTTTCACTACTTCTTAAAAATGTCTTTTACTTTTTTGAGAATTATGATTCAAATTTTATTCATGAAATACTTGGAATTGAAAATGTTGGAATTGTTTTTAATTGATGGAAAGTTGTGATTTCTTTTCTCTTCTTCTTTGTTTTATCTTTTGAAATAAGATATATAAGTGTAGGAAATGAAAAGGAAAAATACAGTTACTCGTGACCCACAAAAATCAGTCTGTGACCCACAATTGGGTCCCAACCCACTGTTTGGGAACCAGTGCTGTAAGGCAGTGTTTCTCAACCTTTTTTCTGCATGGGTACACTTTTCATGTCCCAAGAATCCATAAGCACACCAACATAATACGGGGGTGTAGATATCGTCACTGTCGGGAAGAAACCTTGTATTTCCAATTTTCAAATTTGTACGTTTCTTTGCAAAGTAAAGCCCTGCTTCATCGTACAAGGCTGTTGCACGGCAGTAGTGAAAACAGCAGATCTACAAGCACACAACGCCTCGCACCACGAGGCGTTGTGTGCTTGTCGATCGGCTGTTTTCACTAGTTTAAACATTTTTAAAATGATAAATACAATACTGGCTTTCAAGCAGTTTCAAGGGGCAGTGGGGCACACTTGACCCTTCTCAGGGGCACACCAAAGGTCCCCAGGCACAGTGGTTGCGAAACACTGCTGTAAGGTATAGTGTTGTTCCTGCTTGTTTATGCCACAGGGTCTGGCTTCCATGGAACAGAGACCCACATGGCCCCCGAGGTGGCGCGCGGAGACCGGCTCTGTGGCAAGGCGGACATATGGAGCAGCTGCTGCATGCTACTGCACATGCTCAATGGGTGCCACCCCTGGATACGCTATTACGCCCATCCGCTGTGTCTCACGGTCAGTTTCCCCTTTAACCACTTTTGAACCCGGCGTCACTGTTTTGGGTAAATGCACTATATAGCATAATGTTACGCTTATAACGCGCATATCTCTACTGTCGGGCAGCACTCCAAAATGTTAGTGTGGAATTAGGAGGTTTTGACCCAAGCGCTTTTTACTACTTTTCATTGGTTCAATAACACACATTCCAACACAAATTCTGCCCGAACCTGACCCTACCCGACCTGACCCGACATTTAGGGTAGAGTAGGGCCTGTGTAGACCTTATGCTAATTAGTCGGGCTGGTCCGGGCCTCGAGCTCAATGAAAAAAGAAAATATATATTTCTTATTATTGTATTACTTTTACTCAAATTCAAATTCTTCTCGAACCCGACCCTAACTGACCCGACACTCTCGGGCCGGGCCAGCCCAGTATAAAGGGCCTAATTAGGGCCAGGCCTTAATTTTCAGGCCTGTTGAGAACTCTAACGTAAAGGGTGTTCAATAGCACTGATTTATGAACCAAACAAAAGGGCTAAAAGGGTGGAGTTAGCTGTTTTGGCAGACAGTGTAAGGCTCCAGTGGAGTTGGGAGGTTTTGGCCAAAGCGCTTTTTACTACTTTTCATTGTTTCAATATTTTTTAACCAACACACAGACGTAAAGGATTATCAATAGCACTGATTTAGGACAATGAAGAAAAAAAGGAGTTAGCTGGTTTCTGCCGGACAGCGACGATGTGTTGCGTCATGACTTAAGAAAGTAATACTTTTCTACAACAAACAGTTGTTGTCTTGTCATGTGCAAACCCAAGTATTGCAAACCAATTCTAGCAACATATGTACAGTACAACATGCACTTCATTAAAAAATGGCAGGTTCTGACATTCAGCGATTTGCAATCTGTTGGTTAGATTGCCAACGAGCCTCCACCTCTATGGGAAGTGCCGTCCAACTGCAACCACTTCACTGCCAAGGTCCTCAGAGCTGGCCTCAGGAAGGACCCCGAGAGACGAGCGTCCGCCCGGGAGCTTCAGAAGAAAACAACCAAGGCTCTCAGAGCAGGTCAGTGAGTGCATTCCTTCTCCTGCTGAATACCAGAAAACTCGCCCTCTTTCAATGTCGCCCCAAACTTGTTTCCCAACGGGTCTGTGGCTTTAAGCTAGATGCAGATTAGACTAAAATCAAATCTGTGCTTCTGGGGGTCCCTGGAACAAAAAAGTTTGCAATAGGGGTCCATCCGTGGAACAAAATATTTTGAGATGGGGGTACACGGCCAAAAATACATTTTGGGGGTCCTTAACCACTGATAGACACATTCTACAAATGTCTTCTAAATCATAACAATTCTCTGAAAAAAACTTATGTTGCCATCAGTGTTTCTCAAACTTTGTCATGTGAAGGACCCCCAGAATGATATGTATTTGGCTACGGACCCCCATCACAAAATATTTTGTTCCAGGGACCCCCAGAAGCAAATATTTGATTTTAGTCTATTCTGCATCTAGCTTAAGGCCACAGACCCGTTGGGAAACGAGTTTGGGGCGACTTTGAAAGAGGGCGACTTATCTGGCTACCCTCCTGCTATACCACTAACATATCGTTGTTGTCGGGTGAAAACCTTGTATGTCCAAAACCGTTCGTTTTGCATTTATAATTTTAAAATGATTTAAACTAGTGAAAACAGCCGATCTACAAGCACACAACGCCTCGCGCCGCGAGGCGTTGTGTGCTTGTAGATCTGCTGTTTTCACTACTTTTGTGCGACGGTACTTGTATGATGAAGCAGGGCTTTACTTTGCGAAAGAACGTACAAGTTTGAAACTTGGAGATACGAGGTTTCCACCCGACAACGACGATATGTGGAACGCCCTACCGAAAGCCTTAAAGGAGTGTAAATCCCTAACTTCCTTTAAAATCGGTCTGAAAAGTCACCTACAGGTGGCTGCTACTCGAAACTTGTAATAGACTAAGCCCATACTTAACTCCCCTTTTCCACTGTAAATATATTTTATTTATTTTCTTCTTTCTTTTGTTTTATTTTATTTATTTATTTTCTTCTTTATGACTGTTTGTTTCCCCCCCCCCCCTTTTGTTATTGATGATATCCTCTGCATAGTACTGTGTTCTGTCCGTCTGTCATTCAATGTTATATGAGATACATAAAGGGTCCGTTCCTGTGTAAATAAGCCAAAACGCTTACTAGGATCTCTTTTTAGTTGACCTTGTACCAGTGAACTGTATACTGTCATAAAACTGTACCTTTTCTACCCTTAACTAACGGGTTCATTGGGTTCCATTTGTACACTGCCAGAGTTACAGACTAGTATGGGTCAATTTAGACCCCCCTAAAGGAACCCACAGAGTCCCTGGAATCCACTTTGAGAACCACTGCATTACATCCATTAATGACTTGACACAACTTTGAAATTCAACTGAGATTATATTTAGAATCAGAATCAATCTTTATTGTCACATCACATTACAAGGTGGGTGAAATTCTCATCATTTTGCAGTTAAAAATATAAAGAGTTCTCTCATAGAGAGAGAGAGAGAGCATAACGTGAATACTATGACTAATCTGCATGTTACAATAATGTGACTAACTGCATAATAAATCATAATTGTGCATGTATAAAAAGAGTCCTTTTAAAACACATTTCAGTACAGTCTGTGCAGCGTCAGCAGACGAATCTCTTGTTCGGCAGTCTCATTACTACTGGGTGAAAACTGTTCAAAACACCACCTTTGTGTAATATCCTCATTTTCTGTCTGAAGGCTCAGTTTGTCCATCACACCTGCCAATCAGATCAACAGACCCGTATAGGCCTACATATTAGTAACGCTCGCTCTCAATGGATTTCTTATTTGTTCTTTTTATTTCTCCGATCGTGACCTCTGAACACGGAGAGCAACCTGCCAAGTAAACATTATTTTGTATGTGAAGATACTTGACCAATCTGAGCCTGATAGAAGGTTTCTGCATCCCTATTATTCTGAGCAAACAAAGAGACTCCTGTGTGATGTCTGTGCGTGTTTCTTCATGCATATTGTTTGGGCCATTCATAATCATATAAGACACTGCTTATTTGAGGTTTTTACAAATACTGACTAGGGCTGTCACGATATGACATTTTACATGACGATTAATTGTCACTCAAATAATTGCGATTAACGATTTAATTGTGTTTTTGTCGTTGATAATTACATTTCTGTTTGGCTTTTATGCTTTGAAGTTGCACATGGCAGATATGACACACAACCTAAATATACAAAGAAATCACTGACATTTGACAACTTTCTACTTAAAAAATAACATCGATAGTGGAAACAGCCGATCTACAAGTGAGCTTGTAGATCTGCTATTTCCACTATTTCTGAAAATGTTTGAAAATGTATGAACATTTTTCAACATTCACGATTATGACGATTATGTCAAATAATTGCGATTAGACGATTATGTAATGATTGTGACAGGCCTAACACTGACTGTATCATTTCGTCCCACAGTCGGCGGCCTCAGTCGTAGCTCTCTCCAATGGGCCTGCGAGAAACTGGACCAC
Source organism: Nannobrachium achirus (assembly GCF_963921795.1). Lineage (NCBI taxonomy): Eukaryota > Metazoa > Chordata > Actinopteri > Myctophiformes > Myctophidae > Nannobrachium > Nannobrachium achirus. The sequence goes on from NC_137825.1 coordinate 53,402,175, forward strand.
GGGAAGAGCCACAACGGCGACATACCCTGCACCCTGTCGTCCCACGGGGTCCCGGCGGTCCCCGCGAAACCGGGAGCCGGCGGCTCGGCGCCCGCCATGCACTGGGTGAGCCCCTGGAGGACGAGGGCGGCCGACGAGGACAGCTGCGACGGAGGGGAGAGAGACTCCGAACTGGACCAGGATTCCGAGGCGGAAGAGAGCACGTCTTCTTCGGCCAAGGAGCGGAGCGCCGAACCCAAGTCACTGCAGGACGGTCGCGTGGCAGAGGACAGAGACTGGGAGACGGGGTCGGATTCTGAGGTGGACATTTACATGGGAGAGGACGAGGAGCGCTCTCAGGAGGGGGGAGCGTGTCCGAAACATGACCGGGATTATGAGGGAGACTGGGAGGAGGAGGAGGAGGAAGAAGAGGATGGCGACTCTTCCTCGTCCACCGGGTTTTTCCACACTCTCCAAGCCCACTTCCCCGTGCTGCGGCAGGGCCTGCCGACGGCAGCGCATTCATGGGGTTCGGAACCAGAGCTGGAGTACCTGCGAGAAGGCAAGTCAGGAATAGATATACAAGCTTGTAAATCTTTGAGTTTTGAGACGTGGGTCGGCGGCCAAATACATATAATTCTAGGGGTTATTGACATGAAAAGGTTTGAGAACCACTGACGTATAGATACATGCGTTTTTCAAAAACCTTGCGGCCGGACTACACCAGAAAACGTACACATGCGTACACTGTCAGTGCGTGTACAAAATGCCCCTGGCTACACCAAGGAGGGAGTATACTGTATGTGCGGGAGACCAGAGAGTCTGTGTACAAAACGCATACGTGCGCATACAAAATGGAACCAATCCTATTTTTACAGCATGCGTATCTGGGGCTCGCGCTATCCATGAGCCTTGTGTAGCAGCTATCATTGATATATATTGGATCTTTCCAAACGCGCGCACGCCCTGCGTACGCACTGACGCGTGAGAAAAGGCTTGGTGTAGTCCGGCCGTTAGAAGGATTTCGCACAAATGTTCAAGATTTTTCAAAAATAGCAGATCTACAAGCTCGGTGCCGTGCTGTGAGCTTGTATATCTGCTATTTTTTTTAAATAGTTAAAGCATACAATAATGGTTAAAGTGATAATGCGTAATAATGCGTTCTCGGCCTTAATAGGTCAATAGACATTCTGGTTCCAAATACTCATACAGACACTATATCAAAAGTAGAATTGTGGTGTCAGACATATTCTGTCATTAGTTTATGAGTGACAAATGCAATTGTACAATATGGGAGGACTGGACCATAATAGCTCACCCACGAGCCTACATCTGAGAGAACCCTCCCATGTTTTCTCTGGCTGTAGGTGTAACTATAGGCACCACGCTCCAGAGTCCCTCTCCGGAGCCCAGAGATCACCCTCCATCTTGTTTCAGTTGCTCAGACACATCCCAGATCGATGCTTCGGACAAGGTGTGTATGGATGCACAGACACGGTGTGTGTGTGTGTGTGTGTGTGTGTGTGTGTGTGTGTGTGTGTGTGTGTGTGTGTGTGTGTGTGTGTGTGTGTGTGTGTGTGTGTGTGTGTGTGTGTGTGTGTGTGTGTGTGTGTGTGTGTGTGTGTGTGTGTGTGTGTGTGCACGGGAGAGTGTTTTTTGCAGGTCTTTCAGTCCGAGTGTATCAAAAAGGCAACTGGGTTAAGGCAGCGGAAGCTTGTGATTGGGCTGCGCGGAGGTGCCGAAAGCAGAAGCGTCAATTGGGTATGGCAAGGTATGGCAGCTGCCTTACCTTGGCTACAGGGGAAAACAATAAAATGTACTCCTTAAAACAAATCCATCATGCCTGTTGCTAAGGTATGGCAACATGACTGGTGTCTTGCACGCGCGCCTTTGCGCGCGTGCAAGACACCAGTCATGTTGCCATACCTTAGCTTTTGCTGAACTGACGCCACTGGCCGAAAGTCGGGGGGACCTAACCTTAACCCTCCTTAACCTCAGTAAAACTGACGCTGGTGAATGCTAACCTGGTGAAATGCTAACCTGCCGACGCTGGTGAATGCTAACCTGGTGAATGTTAAACTGGTCGGAGTCGGACCAACGGTGCTTAACCAAGTTGCCTTTTTGATACACTCGGACTGAAAGACCTGCAAGAAAACACTCTCCTGTGTGTGCACAGATGAACACGAAACAATGTAGTTTTGTCAAAAGATAAATTGTGAGGGATTGAATTCTCACTCGAATGCTAGATGCCAACGTCATAGTTTAACAGACTGATGTTTTGGCTAAACAATATATCTTTATAAGAGCCATCTTAATTCTACTGGAGAACCAAATGAAGGCGGTGGCCAAAATCTTCTGCTCTGTTAAACTGATTGAATTACTTTACTTTATTTGTTTATTTACACGGGACAATGCATATTAATGGGCATTACATGAATGCAATGTAAATACACCGGATTTAGCAAAGATGCTCATTTTCATCCGCAGTCCCCACATGAAAACATAAACCAAAACAGGCAAACAAGGACGTACCAAAAGTACAGTGTAAAGTGCATCTATATATCGTCACTGTCGGGCAGAAACCTCGTATCTCCAAGTTTCAAATGTGTACGTTTTTTGGTAAAGCAAAGCCCTGCTTCATCGTACAAGACCGTCGCACAAAACTAGTGAAAACAGCAGATCTACAAGCACACAACGCCTCACGATGCGAGGCATTGTGTGCTTGTAGATCGGCTGTTTTCACTAGTCTAGTTCATTCTTTACATGGTAAATACAAAACGAACGGTTTTGGACATACATGGTTTCCACCCGACAACGGCGATATTTTAGCAGCGTTTTTAAGGGCAATACAAATTTGTAACTAAAGTAACTTGTGCATAAAGTGCAGTATTGATTGATTGTGTGATTTAATTTCCATTTTTATCAGTAGTCTTTCTCAATCTTTTGCTTCTCTCTGCCCCTTCTTGAACAAAAATGCTTGTTGCTGTGTTGATGATGTATGGAGTTTTCCGTACTATGTTTATTATTGGTTCAAGATAAATGAAAATCAATTCAAATTTGATTATTACATCAAAGATAAAGGCCAAAAACATCATGATTGAAAATGCACTCTAGGGGGCATGGTGGCGCAGTGGTTAGCGCTTCGCCTCACAGCTAGAAGGTCCTGGGTTCGATTCCCGCCGGGGGACGCTGTGGGTGCTGGGGGCGTGTTTCTCCCTCCGCGTCATCAGCGCCCACACCCTAGGTGGGGTCGGCGATAGGGCCTTTCTGTGTGGAGTTTGCATGTTCTCCCCGTGTCTCCTAGGGTTGATACCCTCACAAAAACATGCAGTAATCCTGGTCTCAATAATGCCTCCCCCTGGCCAGCCGGGGCGCTTGATGGAGGGGAAAGGAACTGGTTGGAATAACGCGCTATGTCCATCCCAGGGAAATCCCCCCTGTCAGGTGAAAAGAAACAACTTGGACTACTCATGCATTGAAGGAAGCATGAGGTCAGTCCGTTGTCTCCCCATGCGCGGCAGAGGGAGAGCAGAGCCCAGGATTACATAGGCAATTGGCACTGGGTGACAAATGGGTTGCAAAATCGTGGGATAAAAATTATAGTAAAAAAAAAGAAAATGCACTCTAAATGGAACGTTTCGCTCCATTTCCCAAGGACTCCGATGGCTGGTCAGATGACCTCAGCTCTGGAGTCTTCTCCTCCTACAACAGCCAGACGGAGGGCCATCTGGAATGGCTCGTCATCTCGGCAAATCAGCCGTCCTTGAACTGTTTAGAAGGTAAAAACGCAGACCTATAGGGGTCTTCAAGGTTTTCAGGCCAAGGACCCCTTAGCTGAGAGGGAGATAAAAGCAGGGACCCCCCACTATATATAGTATAAAATTGTGTCGCAGATTTTCATCAACCTGTCTGACAGCACTGTCATCAGTATTATGTTGGATTCATGTTAATGTGTTGTTGTTTTTTTTCCAGACATTTAATCACGTTGATAGTAAATTTGACCTTTCACTCTGTACTTGGTCTGATCTTTTTTTAACCTCTACAGCAAACCTATTTGCCAAAAATAGCTGATCTACAAGCTCTCAACGCCTCGCAGCGTGAGGCGTTGAGAGCTTGTAGATCTGCTATTTTTGGCTAAGGTTCTCCTCAGAATAGGGATGCAAGGGTTCAAGTTGTTCATTTAAAATAATGATCCTATCACACAAAGATTTGCCCCCCCCCCCCCTGTAGTAACTCTAAGGACCCCCTGTTGAAGACCCCTGACCTATAGCATATTCCTGATAGCTTAATCCCAACCACGACATTTGTTGAGTTTACATCACTCAACCGTCTGTCGTTCCAGGTGTGGACATCTGGATTGAGAACATCCATGGGGAGTGCCTGAGGATTCGTGAACGTCGACAGGTCAAAGTGGGCCATGTTGCCATTGGGATTAGTGATCAAGTAAGAGTTCATATCTAAATAAACACATCTAAAAATGAGGGATGGGACGATATGGACATTTCATATTACGATTATTGTCACGATTTACGATATTATCGCGATAATCAAAATCCATTATCCTGGGGCGGAACATTTGCCAAAAAATAGCAGATCTACAAGCTCTCTTTTTTGGCAAAAACATTTGATAGAGAGTTGATAAAAAACCTGTAAGTATCAAGTACGTATATTATAAATACCCTTTACCAATTGTAAAGGGTTTAAGTGGTACCGGATATGCAGCTCGGCAAATAAAAGGTGAATTGATCCCGGTGCATGAGGACGATATCACGATAAATTAAATGTCCATGATACGATCATCGTGAGTGTTTTCTATCACGATAAACGACAATATCGCTTATCGTCCCATCCCTTCTAAAAATACAGCCAGTAAAGAGAAATGATCTAGTTTATCTATACTATAATTTTGCGAATGTCTGAGTGAGTGAGTGAGTGAGTAAGTGAGTGTCTGTCTGTCTGTCTGTCTGTCTGAAACAGCGTTTCTCCTCAGTGGCTGGAGCAATTGATCTGAAATCGCATCACCATTAGCATATGAACACACCTGACATAACTGTGAAGCCCGTTTGTCACTTTCACAAAGCATAGGCTGTATATTAGCATTTTTTTGGTGTATCTACTATCTATTCTGCATCTAGCATGAGGCACATCTATTCTGCATCTAGCATGAGGCAAAATGTTTAACCAGCTCTGTGTGTGTGTGTGTGTGTGTGTGTGTGTGTGTGTGTGTGTGTGTGTGTGTGTGTGTGTGTGTGTGTGTGTGCAGGCAGGCGGGTGTGTGTGCAGGCGGGTGGGCGGGCGGGCTGGGGGGGACAGTATCTCTGTAGCCATTAAACGAAACGGGTTTCTTACATTGATGCTCCTACATCATGCAAGCACCAGTTAAAGTTACTTTCCATCACTCATATACTGTGTGCACCCCATAACCCACACACTGCACATCATTTTGGAGCTCATATCTTTGAACGGGTTAGGGCTAGTGTATAATAAATGGCCAAAGCTGTGAATGGACAATGACATGAACTGACAGGTTATGGTCCTTGACTCCTTTAAATGATTCATGTGGTAGTCCGGTGTGCTGTAGTTGGATCAATATTTGTGACTTGCGATTTCCCAAGATGTCACATAATGATCGATCTCATAAAGTTTTAACTGTTATTCCGAGATTAAGTGATTTCAAAGGATTTTCCCTCCCCCAAAAAATATGTTTTAAATGTATTCAAACTTTTAATACATTTTAAAACAAACAAACACATCTAAGAAATTCCATACATTTAAAAAAAATATATAAGAAATAGTTAAAATAGCCGATCTACAAGCTCACAACGCAGCACAAAGTTACTCGTCGTTTGCTTGTAGATCTGCTATTGTCACTAGTTTGGGTCCTGGGCAAACGTCTAATCTCTCTTTTGGGTCTCAACCTGTCACAACTTACTTAACCCATTTAGGCCTAGAATTATTGAATGCTTTAACCAGTGAAAAATAGCAGATATACAAGCTCACAGCGCGGCACCGAGTGCCGCGCTGCGAGCTTGTAGATCTGCTATTTTTGAAAAAGTCGTGAAAATGTGTGCAAATCTTTGAATATATGTATTTTCAAAGCGAACGTTTGTAACTCAAATTTAGCTTCTGGGTGGTCCCTGGAACTAGATATTTTGAAATGGGGGTCCGTGGCCAAACAAATATCATTTTGGGGGCCCGTCACATGAAATGGTTTGAGAACCACTGACATAGTAGTCTCTCCAGAACAGACTAACTGAGCTCCAGTTGAGTGAAAAGGACCTTTTCTTTGACGATGGCTGGCCAGATTGCTGACATAGAAACATAGTTTTTTTTTTCAAAAAACCTTAGAAGGATTCAAAAGACACTTATAGAATCGGGTCAAAATTCTAATTTTCACGATTTTTCAAAAATAGCAGATCTACAAGCTCGCAGCGCGGCACTCGGTACCGCACTGTGAGCTTGTATATCTGCTATTTTTTTTATATTTAAAGCATCAAATATTGCGTCATAATGTGTTCAGGCCTAATGAGCTATGCATTATGGAACCACACTGTATAGGACGATTTCACCTCAAACACTGACAGATCGCCAATGTCCCATCTGTAGATCTCTGCCAAGACCTTCAGCATGGAGACCCTGGACAGAAAGATGGTGTCTTTCGAGCAAGAGATCAAAGAATCGGGGCTTTGGCTCCGCTGTGTCCCTGCCCCCGATGGATGTCAGCGCTGGAGCTGGAGGATCAACGATGGCAGGCTTGAGCTTCGGGAATGAAACAAAAAAAATAAAAATAAAAAACATATCAGTTTTTGTTGTTTCTACTATGACTTTGAGTTTGTCTCAGATGCTTGTCAGTTTAGTCCCTTTTTGCTGTCTTCTGTTATCTCTGTCACTCATTCAGAGCCATGTTCAAGAAGCTGTCTTTCAAATGAATACATTTCATGAATAAATGTTGAGTTACAAGTAATCTTTGTATGGTTTGAGGTTCGCAAATTGCATGTATTTTCTATGCATTTTTGTCAGAAATGTCAGTATTTTATGGTGAAATGGATTTTCTTGTAGATTTGATCTTACTTTTTCATGCGTGGTTGATCCCAATTTAAAGCCTCATATTACATCCTTTTTCATATTACCATGTTCCCGTCCCTAAATTGTGACCAAGACAAAAGAAAGCTAGATGACATGAAGTTATATAACACCAATAATGGCTTAAAAAATAGAGCTATTACCTTTTCTACCTTCATAAATAACTGAAAAGCTTCTTTGGGTTTTTGGCACAGTGTCAACCGAAGTGCAGAAATGGCATTTATCATTCTCTCCTTAGTTTTTTTCTTTCATTAATTTACTTACCTGTCTCCTGCTATGAGGATACTGGTGGTATCTGAGTCTATCCATCCCATCTATCAATACAATATAGTAGAACTATGCCTCATAATCATAAGCTATAATCTAAACACAGAAACTGACTTCAGTCAGTGTTCAAGGACAGGTGGGGTGCATAAATGTAAAAGTCAAAGAAAGGCAAAGATTATAATTATCTTTTATGTTGAGAGTTTCATGTTTATTTAATCAGGGCCCATGTGCAAATGAAATAAAAAGAAACAGGACTGATGCTTTGTACCAGATTACCAACTGATAGCTAAATGATCTTGTTTCTTTTCCTTCCCGGATTTAGACAAGCAATATAATGGTAAATGGTACATTTATATGAGCTTTTATCCTAGGCGCTTTATATAGATTGTGCATTGCATTCACCCATTCGCACACACACATTCATACACCAATGGCGGAGGAACCCAACCTGCTCACCGGGAGCAACTAGAGGTTCAGAGTCTTGCTCAAGTAGGGCTGCGACAACAGCAGGGCTGTTGTCGCTGGTTCATGGCTGGTACTAACTCTGGGGGCTACATACAACTTATATTTGCATTATGTATCAGTATCTTGACACTATGTACCATCAATCAAAAGCTTCTGACCCTACTGGCATGAAACTAGCCATTCATCTCAGTCACTGTCTTGTCCCCAGACTGACAGTAGACACCTGACTATCTGCAGCCTCCTTCACTCTCCTGAGCAGCCAGGTTACATATCCTAATAGCTTTAATGTACTTCCCTACAATGCCAGTGAACTAATGTGAACATTTTATTTTGGGACAGCCCAGTCACGGCCATCTTGACAAGCGGTCGCAACCCTCCAAAACATACAAATTAATAGATAATTCAAACGACAGTCACGGTCTCATGAGTCGTGACAATTACAAGCCCAATAGGCGTGCTTGCGTCATACACGTAGAAACACATAGGCCTATTAACGCACACATGACACAGACACTGTTTTTGGGGGGGATATTTAATAGCTCCAGTCGTGTGTGTGTGTGTGTGTTCTAGAGGTGGCTGAAACCAGAGGCGTCAATTGGGTATGGCATAGCCTGGGATCGCTTCCAATTTCGGGCTTTTGATCCGGTCGGGAGCGGATGACGTCCCACGTCATTTTGTATTCAAAACGGACTACAATTTGGCCGGAACTACCGACCGGAATCAGTTTTAACCTGGTTTTGCGCATGCGCAAACTGGGATAAAACTGATTCCGGTCGGTAGTTCCGGCCAAAGTGTAGTCCGTTTTGAATACAAAATGACGTAAGATATCATCCTGTCTAGACCGGATCAGACGACCTGTTTAGTAAACGAATACCAGGCTTTCCCCCAGCGGAAAGCCTGGTGATGCGAGGTTAGGTATGGCAAGCTATGGCAGCTGCCATACCTTGGCTACAGGGGGAAGTAATAAAATGTAGCCCACTTTTCATCGTGTGCCTGTTGCTAAGGTATGGCAACATACACCAGTCATGTTGCCATACCTTAGCTTTTTCTGAACTGACGCCACTGGTTTTGGGGGGGATATTTAATAGCTTCAGTCCTGTGTGTGTGTGTGTGTGTGTGTGTGTGTGTGTGTGTGTGTGTGTGTGTGTGTGTGTGTGTGTGTGTGGCTGTGTGCATTCTAGAGGTGGCTGAAACTTGAATAAACTTGTGTGCGGTTCACTTCCTCGACATTGTCCTCAGTCAGTATCACACGGAGCGCCTGATTGGGCGACGCCACCGAGGGGGGCGGGCTCTGGGCGCGCGACGGCGTGACGCCATTGGACGGGAGCTGATAATGGGCCGTGTCACTACGCCGGCGTATCCCCCGGTTTGCGCAAAACGCCATTTTGGAGTGACGGTGGAAGAGAAGCGAAAGATCGAGAAGCTGTCTTTCTAAAAAGGTACCCGAATTTCTAAACGGCCCGTTTCGGAGAACCGAGAAAGCAACCGCGTCCGTCGGGACTAGGATAGCCGGCGGGCTAGCGCTCGTAAATGTCTCGTTTCTGCTGTTATATGTTATTGAAATGACGTCACCGTTTCCTCTTTACACTGACGCGGCATTTAGCTAACGCTAGCCGTCGTTAGCGAGGTGGCTAACGGAGACAGTCGACTGAAAAACGAAGCGTTCCCGACGCCTTCGGCGTTGTTGTCCAGTAATGTATGATATGTATGCCACGCAACGCGACGTGTATCCGTGTTACATTGTGGACCGCGGTGGGCCTCGAAGCTGCTCGATATAGCTGTAGCGTCGGTTTCGTTAGCATTGCCACTGGCGAAGAGCTAGCCGTGGGACGTTCGCGAACGATTCGAGTCTTGTGAACGGCTCTTTGAAATGAACGATGGGATCCGGTTCGCAGTAGGTGGCCGTTCCTTTTGTAAATGAATAGTGTTGGGAAAAGTACTCAAATTCTTTACATAAGTAAAATAATATCAATATTGCAATCAATGTGGAAATACTCTGCTACAAGTAGAAATTTGGAATGTTAATATACTTGAGTAAAAGTACAAAAGTATTGGTATCAAAATGTACTTTAAGAAGAATGTCCTGTTACACAGGTTTTTCCAAAGAATAAAATGTAAACACATAATTCGTGAGCTTGTAGATCTTCTATTTTCAAATGGCAGGTATGTACCTATGTATGTCAGAAATAAATGTATATAGGGTTGAAGTTATTTGTAATTATAATCAATATCTACATAGTAACTCAAATGAGCAGGTCTTTTGAAAGGAACGGATCCCAGAGATCCGGCTCACTTCAGAGAGCCATAAATCCCATCACTACGAAGGGCTACGGTTACCGTAAGCTAACAGTGATGAGGTGGAGGCTGGCTTGCTAAAGCATCCGCCCTAACCCAACACTGCTAAGCTGCTTTCGATTGGAATGTGTCCAGTCTGATCAGCGTCAAATAACACGGATGATGACTTCATTATGTTTTGTTTGACGTGGATGATCTCTCAGGTGAATTGCTAGCTATAGTCCCGTCAGCCCCGTTCACCAAGGACAGGCCGGGGGTAGTGATGTGTGACAGGTCCCCGCACACAGGCTAACAGAGACGTGCCATTCTTCCGTTGTTATGGTAGAGCCAATCAGCCAGAACAGGCCTTCCTTATCCGGGACATCATGACATTATTCATTTTGTTAGTCAGCTGGCCAGCAATGCAGGTTAACGCAACGAGAGCGCCGATACTACGACGAGATGGCCGTGTTTGATGTATACAGCTGGGATTCTTTAACTACTGAATCACGAAACGAAATTGTTACCGCCTCTATCCGGGTCACAACTTGAACGAGATGTTGCAGTACCCTACAGATTTGCTTTGGCCATAATGTTATTGTTAACTCGATTAATTGCCCCAAAAACTAGCTATATTCTTAATCTTAACAACATGGTAACATTTTCTCTCTCTTCCATCTCTTAACAGAATCGTCACCATGGGGAATGTATTTGCAAACTTGTTCAAAGGCCTGTTTGGTAAGAAAGAGATGAGGATTCTCATGGTAGGGCTTGATGCTGCCGGCAAAACAACCATCCTGTACAAACTCAAACTAGGAGAGATAGTCACCACCATTCCCACCATTGGTAAGTTTAGATCATTTATTTTTTACCTTGCCCATTGACAAGTTGTAATTGTTCGTTCATCACTTATTGTTTATTACATACAGTATATGTGTCACAACACTAAAACTGAGCTTTGCAAGTACATTGAATGGTCTTGGCTCATCCTTGGTTTTAATATTGGCTATTTGATAATGGAATCTTCCTCATCTGGCCCTGCTAGTTCCTGCCAATTGAGTTTCTGCCAAAATTGAGAGTCCCTAGAAATCTTAAATGCACATGAGTTGGGTGGGGGATTTTGGCATGTGTGCAACTGGAATTGAATTCTCTCGAACTTGGAATTGCCTTAAGTCGGTTGTCATTAATTATATTCACACACTTTCTTTCCTTTTTGCACAGGTTTTAACGTTGAAACAGTAGAATACAAGAACATCAGTTTCACAGTGTGGGACGTGGGTGGTCAGGACAAAATCAGACCACTGTGGCGCCACTACTTCCAGAACACTCAAGGTGAGAGTGTACTTGTCATCTTTACTGATGGAGGTGTCGGCTGGCATCATTGCTCATAGGTGCCCAGTGACTCATTTGCCATTGAATGCTATTCAGTTTTCTTCCATTAACAATTTAGCTGCTGTTGTAACGATTGAGAATTGCTGCACAGACAAATTGTTTTCCATTTGAGCATCACCCTCTGAAACATGCATACTAACTGAGCTTAATGTCATTGCAAACGCGTAATTCCACTTGACTGTCATCTGTGATTGCGCAGACAATTCCACTACTTATTTTGACTTGAGCATCCGTGCCGTGCAACACTAACCCCCCGTCTGACCACAGAGCACAATATGCATGCAAATGTGAAATGACGTTTCATAGCCCTGGGGTGCCTTGTGGCTCAGCCAGTTAGTGCACACAGACCATATGCTCCCTGTGAGCAGTGCACGAGGACCCCAGTTTAAATATGACTCCATCTTGTTTTGCATGTTTCCTGTTACTACACTCTAATATCTGAATTGTAGAACACAAATACTAAATCTTGAGAGGATAATGAAGTTTATAGCCCTTTCCCTGCAGAGTTTAGTTTTGCTTTTGTTTTTTGTTCTTGTTTCTTGACCCAAAGAGCACAAATACTTATATTAACGTGTCTTGCTGAAAAAGCATTGGAATATTATGTTTTACCCTTAATGTTACAAATTAATATCAAGAGCATATATAAGAAAAAGAAGGTGCGCATCAGCAATGGTTTTCTCAATGGAGTGCTAGACCTAAAGTCAAATATACATAAAAAATAGGAATTAAATTCCAAAAAGGTAGCACATCCCCAATGTTTAAATCAGGAGGACAAAGTACTCACATTTCCACTTATTTATTGGCACACACCAAAAAGGAACGCTAATATCAAGAGCAATTTTACACATTTGCTATCGATGCCAAGACTCAAAATGTGCTTGGGCAAGTCTCACTTGACTATTTTTAAGAATCAAATTGAAGGAGTAAGATATGTGTGCTGGGCTGCACACTAAACTGTACCGGCCCCTCATCATAAGCTCAGAAAATCTATTTTTCTTCCCAAATTTTAGATAAAAATACTTTGATCAGGCACTTGTCATCTGACCATAAGAGGTCATCGACTTTGTGCTGCAAGCCATAGCAGGGATCTAGAGCACTGTCATCATACCAAATAGGAGTACTTCTAACATCTTATTTTTAACGCCTTTCCCCAAAGTGAAGGGGGATTCCTGTGGGGAGGGTCTCTCGTATCCTTGTGTCCCATCAGCTTTGACTTCATCTGGATAACCGTTCCGTTCTCTGTGTGCAGGGCTTATCTTTGTGGTGGACAGCAATGACAGGGAGAGGGTGAACGAGGCCAGGGAGGAGCTGTCAAGAATGCTCGCCGAGGACGAGCTCAGAGACGCCGTGTTGCTTGTTTTCGCAAACAAACAGGTGAGCTCACCTCTTCTGTGTCGAAGAACATGTGCTTAGTGCAGTGTTTCTCAACCACTATGCCTGGGGACCTTTGGTGTGCCCCTGAGAAGGGTCAAGTGTGCCCCTCGAAACTGGCTTGAAAGCCAGTATTGTATTTTATCATTTTAAAAATGATTTAAACTAGTGAAAACAGCCGATCTACAAGCACAACGCCTCGCACCCGCGAGGCGTTGTGTGCTTGTAGATCTGGAGTCCCTGGAACGAAATATTTTGAGATGGGGATCCGCAGTCAAATAATTCCAGGCGTCCTTGACATTAAAAACTTTGAGCACCACAGATAAAGAAACACAAGTTTTTCAGAAAACCATTAGGATTTAGAAGACGACGACCCCGTATTGTTCAGGTCTTAACGGGTTGACCTATAAATGATCTCAGCAGAAACGATCCGAGACTCAGTCCGTTTTGAGATTCCGTCAAAGCTAGGGCTGTCAAAATTATTACATAATCGTTTAATTGCAATTATTTGACGTAATCGCAATTATTTTGTGATCGTCATAATCGTTTACATGTTGAAAAATGTTTATATATGTTCAAACATTTAAAAAGAATATTGGAAATAGCAGACCTACAAGCTCACAACTCGTCACATCGCAACACGTTGTGAGCTTGTAGATTGGCTATTTAAACTATCAATGTTCTTTTTTTAAGTATAAAGTTGTAAAATATGTCAGTAATTTCTTTGTATATTTAGGTTATGTGTCATATCTACCATGTGCAACTTCAAAGCCTAAAAGCGGAAAACGGAAATGTAATTGTCAACGACAAAAACACAATTAAATCATAATCGCAATTATTTGAGTGACAATTAATCGTCGTGTAAAATGTCATAATCGTGACAGCCCTAGTCAAAGCATGTTTATACGTGGCCAAAGTTTGGACTTTGTAATCCTGTCACTGTCACGGACTCCACTGACTGTGCGTCGTGACTCTCTCTCCTCAGGACCTGCCCAACGCTATGAACGCCGCAGAGATCACAGACAAGCTGGGCCTGCACGCTCTCCGCCAGCGCAACTGGTACATCCAGGCCACCTGCGCCACCAGCGGAGACGGCCTGTACGAGGGGCTGGACTGGCTCTCCAACCAGCTCAAGAATCAAAAATGATCCATTCCACCAGTTTTTGATTTATTATTTTTTTTGTTTGTTGTTTTCTCTCTCTCTCGTTTCAACACGATGGCAGCACTGGATCCAGGCCCTTCTGTTCCCATCAGACCTCATTTCCAACTCCTCCACCTCCTTCTAAGAAAAAAATCCTCCATTCCCCGATCTTTTTGGTTTCTTCCTCCCCTGTTCTTTTTACCTCATTCTTTTTTGTCCGTACTCATGGGGGCTCAAGCCTGTGCTGCTTGTGTGTGAGTGTGCGTGTGTGTGTGTACTGTGTGTGCGTGTTCCGGCGAGTGGGTGTGAAGGCGTCTCTGTGTCTGTTAGCTGGGATTGGGAGTAACCCTGGCGTGCCTTTTACACACCTCCTGTGGAAAACAGTGGTCTGGCTCTTGCAGCCCCATATCCTCCATCCACCAAAACTCGTCGTCTCCCGCCCCGTTTCAGCCTCCCCTATTCCCCCACTCTCAGTCTTTGCACGGCCTCCCTTCTCCCCCACCGCTACTCTTCTAACAGCAAGCATGATTTTCACAAGGCATAGAAAGCGCAAGGATGCAAGTTCTCCTCCTTCCCTCCTCTCTGTAGTAAATATATATCTGTTCACCCGGCGTAGAAACTGAATGCTAGATGTTCATTTTAAACCTGCTAAACCTCGACACCCTCCCACATACGCACCCCCCCGCTCCTCCTGACCTGTAAAAGAATTGAATAAGTTGCATCGTAACCTGTATCAGGTTGAAGCAAATCAAACGCAAAAAATAAAACACCCATCCTTGATCGTTCTTGTGTCATTTGAAAATCATGCTGTTTTCTTTTATTATATTGCATATGACAGGTTCTTAGCAATGGCTCTCTAACGAACACTACCTTCCCCTCCCCCTCCCATAAGAGAGACCATGAAGCACAAGGCAAGCAAACAATCCTGAGTCATAATTCTCCTTCCAATGTTAAAAATTCACTTTGAAATTAAAATATTGAAAATGTATGCAATATCTCTGCCATTTTCCAATTTGTAGTAGCTGAACGTATTTAACTGGATTAAATTGGATTTTGTGTGATGGCCTTCAATTGAAATTAAAGGTTTGGCCGTTGACATTTCTCTCCCATACTTTAAAGATTTGGTCAACGATACACGGTTGGGCATTTCAAGAAAAGACGTTTTCACCTTGTGAACTGTAGTGCGGTGACCTGGCTACATTACATTCTAAAAGCTTCAAGAGTTATTCCTTAAGAAATGTTTTCATGTATTCTTTATCTATAGTTTTAGCATTTCTATTTGTACTACAAACTGCTGAACCAAATGCAACTGAGCAGTATGACAAATCTTGTATATGAAAGTAGTAGTATACATGTGAGGGTCTTAAATTGCAAACAATTAAAGAGAGTGCTTTTTGTCACACCAGGTTGGCAGTAGTACATTGGCAACATTAAAAGCTGTAAAAGCATCCTGCTTGCTGGTTGGGGCTAATTTATACTTGGTCGTACGGTCGTGTTGCAAGGCGTTTATTTTTGTTTTGTTTGTTGTTTTTTCCATTTAAACAGTTACATGTATGTTCGTCGTGCAATGAAGTATAAATTAGGCTTTAGTTGGGATGAAGGAAAAAAAGGCATCACACATGAAGGCTCTTGACTGTAAACAGCCCAGGCATATGAAGGAAAGGACGCCCAGCTCAAATGTCGGGATGCACACAGCTTGCTTTGACATTTTAGCACTGTTTGCTTCATGACTGAATGACTAAAAGAACAACCAAACAGGTATTGGGTAGCAGCAGCAGCAGCGCCTCATCCTCGACTCTGAAAGGACTGGTGGTAGGCTGCGCAGGGGGCATCAGGTGGGTGGCTGGCTAACTGGTCATGAGTTTCAGCAAGTGCGCTCTAAAGAGAGTGGACAAACGTAGTAGAGGGCATGCTGGCACTTCTGTCAAGAATGATTGTAAATCTGTACGTTTCCCCGCAATCCTGTTTCCTGCGGGGAGTCTCCTGAACATATGAATAAACATGATTCGATCCTAAAAAAGTTGGTGTGGAGAGTTAACTGACTTGACAAATCAAAGAGGCAGGTGTAGTTTACTGTTAAGCAATCTCATCCTAATACCCCGTGTCAAAAAAAATGTGTCACAGCCAGGCAATCAACAGTTCCACACCACACGATGCAGTAATACTGGTGGCCAACCTAATAACACGTCTGTCATGTGTGCACTGTTGAGTCAGTATAAGCAGCTATGAGCCTAGATGTCAGACAAAACTGGGTGGTGGTACTGCCAGTTCGTTCAAGTGTTGATGATTGTATTTCTATCTAAAATAGTAAAGACCACTTGATTTGGTGACATTTATACACGTTTTATCCACACATGCACTGTTGGTATTCTCTTTTCTCCAATACTTTTATATAAATGTAATTGATTGAAGACTTTATTAGACGTTTGCATAGGAAAAGGTACAGTTTCATGACGGTACAGTTCACTGGTACAAGGTCTACTAAAAGGAGATCCTCCAAATATAGCCTATGACACGCGCATATAGCCTGTTTAAATCTATGGGGCGATAGAAATCCCTGCAGTGAGTAGTTACCTAGACAGAGGTACGCAATGTCTGACACGCCTCTACTCACTAGCTGAGAGCACAGTTTGTAAAAGACTCGGACAACTCAAGCATGTCGTTATTAGCGTCTAGACATAAAGGAAATACATAAAGAAGATTCACAACTTGCTGGGGATCGAAACGATGACAAACGGCGGGTACTCAGCCACGGACAATTTCTACCTGTAAGTTTCTCAGAATCTATATATTTATAACTTCGCAAGAAGAGATGCCGACTGAAATGCAAGCTTGTAGAATTCAACAGGTGCTCACGTTACACCGAATCCTGTGACCTATCGAATATGCTAACGCCAGAGGTCGCTGTGGAAGGATTTGTGGTTTGTTTTATATTGAAAGGTAGCTCATATTTTCATGCCACCGGTGATTCTGTGAAAGGGTGATGGTTTCCAAGTACGTTTTCTAAGACTGAAAGGCTTTGTAAAAATTGCCTTTCACATGCCGTGGAATCGTTCCTACAGCAATTCTCGCTCATACGATAATAGCGGTCCAAATTAATCGTTATTTTCTATTAGCATTTCTAGAAAGCGTTTATCAAAATGAAAGCAATATCACGAAGCCAGGGCGACCAGTGCAGTCACAGAATTCGATTGGTCACCAGTTTCTTCTTGGCACCTGCTTGCACAGACAGAATGAAACGAGATTGTAATTAATCTGTTAAAGTAGCCTATGCTATGCGTGTATGCATAACGAAACAATTGCTCATTTTGCACATAGGCCTATACGTTTCTAATGCCTTTTCTTGGTGACAAGTTATTTTCGTAGGTCTTGTTTACCAGTGGTGGGAAAAGTAGGCTGCTCAAATTCAAACTCAAAGTACCAAAAGTAAAAGTAGGCAGAATGTCCCATATCAAGTTTTCAATAATGTGGAAAAAAAAGTGGTTAATCTAGGTTTTGTAATAATAATAGAAATCTACAACTAGTAAAAGCTTTCATATAATTGTAGTGGAGTAAAAGTATACTATTTGGCTCTGAGATGTAGTGGAGTAAAAGTACTGAGAACTGGAAATACTCAAAGTAAAAATACCTCAAAATTGTTCCTGAGTACAGTAATTAAGTACATGTACTTAGTTACTTTAAACCACTGCCTTGTGGTAACAGTCACACCACAGTCAGTTTAATACCTCAGTTTCAGTCTGAGGTCAGGTTTTCTGGCATCATATCAAGAACTGTCGTTGAACCTGTCAAGAACTATTGTTGAACCGTGACTTGTCTGCTGCTCAGACCTATTGTCTGTCTTCACATGGGTATTTTAAGGTGCAGCGTGTGAGCCAAGAAAGAAATGTATTGCGTTTGAATAGTTAAACAGATTAAGCTTACTTAGTTTCAAAGTTTGGCTAAACCGGTCAGAATAAACTGCAATACCAATTTGCACTGGCTCCCTTAATTAACTAAGAATTTACCAATGTTGTTTTTACATTCATTTGACTTGTGCATACTGTGTATACAGTATATTTGTGTTCAATATCTAGCAGGTGATTGTAGTCAAATGACATCCACCCCTATAGTGTCACTGGCCTTGCATGCACCTCAGAAAATGCCTTAAAAAAAGGCTTGGTGAATTCTGAATAGGCTAGTATAGTGCATCTGGGACACGTTACCTTTCATTGTTGTTGTCTGTCTACTTGGGTAAACAACAGATAGTTGATTGTCTCTATATGTGTACATGTAGGCCTATATGCTGCCACTGCTTATAACCCACTAGAACTGACACAAACATGCACGTGTGTGTGTACACACACACACACACACACACACACACACACACACACACACACACACACACACACACACACACACACACTTCTCTCTAATAGCAGCCTCACCTGAATCTTGGGGACACGTTTGAACCACTCTTTCTCAAAGAGTCTTTGTGTTCATTGTTCTCATTGAAAGCTCCTGATATCCTGCACTGTTTGCCTTGGACGGGGAAAAAAAGCAATTACTGAACCTCACCCCACTGGCCAAGCAGCCCATTCTACTGAACCAATTTGTCCTTCTCCACAAATACAGGCTGGCAGCATTCTCCAAACACTGTCCAATCATCATCGTAATAATGATAATAACAATTTTGTTGAACACAGAGCAGAATATGAGGACTAGAGTTGGACAATACGTTGTACATAAACATAAGGTCACCATACTTCTTACTCGTACAATTTCCTCAGGAAATGTTGTGTTACTGTGTACGTTAATGGATTAGTTTCGGTTTTTGGAACCAGATAATTTGATTTAGGCTACATTTATTTAATCATTAGGTTGATTGTTTTTTTTGTTTGTTTGTTCAATTTATAACACAATTCTTCAGGGTGCCACATTTAATCGTTTGTCTGGGCTAGGCTTTATATTACAGAAAGGGGAATTCTTGTTTACTGACACATAGGGCTGTCACAATTATTACATAATCGTCTAATCGTGATTATTTGACATAATCGTGATTATTTTTCATAATCGTCATAATCGTTTCCATGTAAGCGTTGTGAGCTTGTAGATCGGCTATTTCCACTATCAATGTTCTTTTTTAAGTATAAAGTTGTCAAATATGTCAAGTAGTTTCTTTGTATATTTAGCTTATGTGTCAGTGTCATATCTACCATGTGCAACTTCAAAGCCTAAAAGCCAAACAGAAATGTAATTGTCAACGACAAAAACACAATTAAATCGTTAATCGCCAATTATTTGAGTGACAATTAATCGTCATGTAAAATGTCACATCGTGACAGCCCTACCTACGTATATGAAACCACTATTTGATCAACATCTCACACAGTTGATAGTGGAAAGTTTGTATGAGGACAGCAGGATCTCACAAAACAGTACAATGGGACTATGCTTTATTTCCAACCAACTTAACAGGTGTTGGGACATCACCGTTGAATGTTGAGAAATTGTCATGACGATTTGGCGTGTGGAAAGTCTGGTTCACAAGTTGTATTTGGCACTGGTCCATATGCTATTTTAATACATGCTATACGTCACTAAAGTGTGACTCAATCTGCTTAGGGGTGTGTGTGTGTGTGTGTGTGTGTGTGTGTGTGTGTGTGTGTGTGTGTGTACGTGTGTACGTGTGTGTACGTGTGTGTGTGCACTGTTAAAGTTATGTTAAAACCATGTATTGTGTAAGAGGTTAAGGGCAAAGTGGCCTGTTTTTGACCATCTAATGGTGCAATATGTATATAGTGGAACAAGTCATTACAGTAGGCTTTATCGCAATCCATGATGACACATTTATGACTTGAATGTTCAGCAAGGAGGTTTAAGCCTGCTATAGGACATAGTGCTGGCCTACTGGACAATATGGCGATTATCCTTTGTTGTCTTTTTTGTAAATTCCTCATAGGGCTGTCACAATTATTACATAATCGTCTAATCGTGATTATTTGACATTATCGCAATTATTTTGTCATAATCGTCATAATCGTGAATGTTGGAAAAATGTCCTAAATAGTGGAAATAGCCGATCTACAAGCTCACAACGTGTCGCATCGCGACGCGTTGTGAGCTTGTAGATCGGCTATTTCCACTATCAAAGTTATTTTTTAAGTAGTAAGTTGTCAAATATGTCAGTAATTTCTTTGTATATTTAGGTTATGTGTCATATCTACCATGTACAACTTCAAAGCCTACAAGTCAAACAGAAATGTAATTATCAACGACAAAAACACAATTAAATCGTTAATCGCCAATTATTTGAGTGACAATTAATCGTCATGTAAAATGTCATATCGTGACAGCCCTAATTCCTCAAAACATTCGTATTTGCATGACCCTACAACATACCCGTGTGCTCTATATGCATTTGATTGACTGAAATCAGAGGCAACACACTGTTGAAAGAAACTTTAATTCTCTTTGACATATTATAGATTTCTGTCACGTTCAATTATAATAAATCA
Source organism: Nannobrachium achirus (assembly GCF_963921795.1). NCBI lineage: Eukaryota > Metazoa > Chordata > Actinopteri > Myctophiformes > Myctophidae > Nannobrachium > Nannobrachium achirus. Next base: position 53,422,644 of record NC_137825.1, read on the forward strand.
CATTTGAGAATCCTTTCTCCAGTGGTGGAAAAATAAGTATCTATTCACATTTTAGGTACTTTAACTGGAACATTTTGAAATGTAAATACATCACTTGTACTCTTTTGATTATTATTACAAAACACACACACACACACACACACACACACACACACACACACACACACACACACACACACACACACACACACACACACACACACACACACACACACTGAGTGAGAAGCAGTGTCCAAACATTTGACTGGTAGTGTGTGTGTTTCAAAATACATTTCTACATTTACATTTTGCAGAAGGGGTACTTTTGGCAGCTTTTGGCACTTTTAGGTACATTTTGGGGCCAATATTTTTTAACTTAGTTTTCCCTAAGATTAGAAAAAAAAAGAAAAAAAAAGTGAGTACTTCCACCATTGCCCTCTCTCTCTCTCTCTCTCTCTCTCTCTCCCCCTCAGGTGAGGCGATGGAGGTGGAGGGCTCCTGGATGGAGGTGTTTGAGGGCTCTGAGAGCCAAGAGGAGGCTGGCTGCCAGGACGCCCTGCTGGGGAGCTCCACCCTCACCCTGACCCCCCTGGTCCCCAACCCCCCTTTGCGTCGATCACAGCCCGTCCCCATCCGCACCAACAGGTAACACACACACACACACACACCCTAAACCAGTGGTTGTCAAACATTTTCATGTCGAGGACCCCCGAATTTACACTTATTAGACTGCGGACCCCCCCATTTGAAAAGATATGCCAGGGATCGGATCCCCCATAAGAGAAGATTTTTACTGCTCTAGCAGTGATTCCCGACCATTTTGATTTCAAGTACCCCCAGTTTGACATGGCAAGCTACGGACCCCCCATTTAATGGCATTTCTATCTCTGGGACCCCAATTTATATTGTAAAATCAATGTTAATTCAACTCAGACAGTGTACAAATGGAACCAAATGGACCCGTTACACTCTCTGAGTTACAGACCCATAAGGGCCCATTTGGTTCCTGACTATCATTTAGCTGGGGGACCCCCTGGAACTCCCTCAAGGACCCCTGGGGGTCCCCAGACCCCACTTTGAGAACCAATGCTCTAAACGTGACTCAAGTAGGCGGCGGATATCGACTCACGTCATCGAGCGACTTTCAGGCCATGAGTCATATCATCTGGAATTTTACCAAATGGCTAGTTTCCTAGAGACAAAGCGGTTCTTTCCTAAACACAGACCAACCCTTGAACAATAAATACAAGTCATTCGGAGCTGCTGAGTCACTTAGAATACCCAAAAAAACAGAAGTTGCCTTTCTTTCACTTCCTTTGATTTATTGCTCAGCTTTATCTTCCTAACTTACAGCTCTAAAATGATTCAAGAATGAAACACACGTGGACTTGTAATTTAATCTATTGTCCAGAGATAATTAACGGTAATTAAAGGAGCATGTGCTCTGAATGTCTCCTAATAGGGCTGTCACGATTATGACATTTTACATGACGATGAATTGTCACTCAAATAATTGCGATTAACGATTTAATTGTGTTTTTGTCATTGACAATTACATTTCTGTTTGGCTTTTAGGCTTTGAAGTTGCACATGGTAGATATGACACATAACCTACATATTTGACAACTTTATACTTAAAAAAGAACATTGATAGTGGAAATAGCCGATCTACAAGCTCACAATGCGACGCGTTGTGAGCTTGTAGATCTGCTATTTCCACTATTTTTTTACTTTAAAAAAAATATATGAACATTTTTCAACATGGAAACGAGTATGACGATTATGAAAAATAATCGCAATTATGTCAAATAATTACGATTAGACGATTATGTAATAATTGTGACAGCCCCATCTCCTAATTTACCGTCGATCGTTTCAACAACCTTCGACCATTTCAGGGGAACCACAATCTGATTTCGACTAGATTCACACCCAAGTTAGCTCCGATCTTGGTCAAACGTCTTTGTCCACAAGCCTGTTGAAAGATCTCACATCTTTCAGCTTTAGTGCCATTTTGAGATATTTGTATTTACTTGCTCATTTACAATAGACCGTTTGTCAGCCTTCTGATTGGTCCCTGAGACTCCCTGACTGGCCAACCAGAAAAAATCATTCACTTTTTGCTATCGGGGGTGGAGTTTGTGCAGTGGAGAATGTTGCTTCAGGCTTTCAAAAACTGTCCGCACTGCGCGACACGGAGATCGGCCGGTACGGTGATAGCGACGGCAAGCGTCAAGCGATCTCGCTCATCATAACGAATAAGCTTCAACAAACTAGTTCACATGTACCTTATCAATGGTCTAAGAGTCACGATTGGGTACATATAATTTAAATGGGCAGAATTACGAAAAGCCAGCCTATTATGTGAGGAGAAACATTCTCTCTGTCCTCTTCCTAGTACCCAAGATGCAATGCGCTTCTCTTTCTATCTCTGGTCCAGAGGATTAAACTAATTAAAACATTTATTTTTCGGGGGAAAACTACTGTTTTGCTATGTAATTACTGTACCTTTTTCTTCCCTTTTTATTAATATCACGTAGATGTGTTTTTTGTGGTACTTTATATAGCTGTAATGAGGCTATGAAGGGGAAAAAAATCGCATCCACTACCACTATAAAAGAATCTGCAAAGAGGATTCTGTCCCACTGGGATTAAACAAATTAAAACATATATTTTCGGGTAAATCCCCTGTTTTGCAATGTAACTACTGTACCTTTGTCTTCCCTTTTTATTAATATCACCTAGGTGTTTTTCCTTTGGTACTTTATATAGCTGTAATGAGGCTATGAAGGGGAAAAAAATCCCATCCACTTCCACTATAAAAACAATCTGCCCAGGGTTAATGTCCCATCATAGTAACAGGGCAGAATGGGGCGGGATTTGCAAAAGGGTTTATTTCCTATACTTTTATACGCCACTACATCTCAGATCTAAATATTGTACTTTTACTCCACTATATTAGTTTGAGAACTTAGTTACTAGTTATTTTGTAGATTTGTATTAATCTTACAAAACATACATTAACCACTTCAAACCTATTATGGCCATTTGAAAATAGCAGATCTACAAGATCTACAAGGACTTTCTGCAAAACGAGTACTTTTACTTTTGGTCATTTAAGTACACTTTCATGCCAATACCTTTGGTATTTATTTATTAGCACACATACTGTAGTTGAAATAAGAAAAAACAATACATTTGTATCACATAGTGTGCAGGAGAAGTTAAGAAGCCTAAAGGCATATAAAGAACTTCCCCTAATTTATAAAAACTGACATAAGTATACGTATTTAAAAAAAAATATATATATACAGTACGTTAACTCATACTGTGCCGATCCCGAACTAGTTTGGCTTTATTTCAATCCAATACAATGTTTTTTTTATTAATTCACTTACCCCGAGCTGCTTGTAGAGTCGTGGGTGGTCCTGGCTCGCTAGCCGCTAGCCAGTTAGCCATTCTACTCTGTCCGACGATATATTCCATTAAAAATGGTTTAAAATACATTTTTGAGCTCCCCAATGTTCACCCGATGTTCGGCGCCGCTTCCGATGAGTACACGAGTGTGCCGATCCCGAAGTAGTCCGGCTTTTTTTAATTACATGAATAAAATGATAAGAGGCCTTCTGAAGCCTGGCCTGATTTTTCTAGCTACTAGCCGAAAGCTAGCAACCTCCCGGCCGGCCGTAATTTGCGAACGCAATCGCCAATCTCCGCCTAATCCAATGAAAGACCACATCTTTAAAGGCTTATATCTCTGGATTGTGTCTTTGAAAAGCGGCGCGAGGTTTATTTACGGCGAAATCGCCCAAAAATGATCTTTTAGATGACAAAATGGGAATAGCCATTCTGTTAGCATCTTCATCCGGGACATTTCCATGCCGTGCATGAACGTGAGCACGTGAGGTCCTGGAAGGTTAGGTCCTGGAAGCTAAAGCGCTCGCCTATGAGAGATGCGCTGGCATTCTTTGGCCCCTAGAGGGCGCTGGCACTCAATGAGTTAAACATGCTTAAATATAATCTACATACAATAAAGTACATACATATATACTACAAACATCTACAGACCTGTACACACAACCAAATACACATTTATCTACTACAATTTAGCTATGAGCATTTCTTTGTACTTTTACTCAAGTAAATTTCCAGAATTTCGTACTTTTTATTTGTGAAAAGATGTTTGAGCAAATCATAGGCCTTTACGTTGGATGCACAGATTGTTGCCCTGACTTTGTTGAAAGTATTGATCCATCTTTTTAACCTCTCTAGGACAAAAGGCCTGGAGTCTCTGTCTACTTCGGTCCCCGCCATCCCCAACCCTTTTCCAGAGCTGTGCAGTCCTTCTCAGTCACCGGTCGTCGTCGGGTCATTCCCGCCTCCATCAAGTGACAAACATGTGAGTTCCAAGCTTCGGTGTGGTTCGGGAGTAGGGATGGGACGATAAGGACATTTCATATTTGCGATTTACGATATTATCACGATAATCGAAATCCATTATCCTGGGGTGGAAGATTTGATAGAGAGTGAAAAAAAGACTGTATCAAGTAGGTACCGTATATCACCAATTAGTAGCCCGGGCGTTTATTTCGCAAAATGGGGTCGGACCCCGGGCGCTTAAAAGGGACCAGGCGGCTATTGGTAACAGGCTGTTATTTATATTGGCACTGGCCAGCACTGGGCCATTATTTGGTTATTTTTTCTTTCTCAAACTATATAATAGGTGTAATAATCAAAATGTTATAATAAATGTTATATAATTATTATTATTATTATTATTATTGTAATACAGTAATTGTTATGAACACCCAGAAAATAGCACATTGCGATCTATTAGACCAAACCTCATTTAAAAAATATCAAGAGTGTATGAAAGCCTTTTAAAAATATATAGGTCTATATACTATATTTATACTAAGGGAATCTTTCTCCAAAATAATCAATTACCGCATGCCAGCAAAGACGCATCTAGTTAACGACCCAATTAGCGCAGAAGTCCTGCAGCTGCGGGGCTCAGACTGGACTCGCTGACGTGACCACTGAACAGCTCTGACATTAAAATATTATGGTATTGCATTATTATTAAGCCTTCTGCATTCCCCTTGAACCTCAAAATAATGGATTACTTCTTCAAAATGCGGACTGAAGAGGCAGCAGCAACAGTAGGTAATGATTTATTCTGATCCAGCTGGTCTTTATTGCCACTGGCCAGTCTTTCTCCATCACAATGTTTTGCCATTAAAGTAGGCCTACTCACGCAAACTTTGCATCGTAGCAACGTTTTGAATGATGGTCAGTGCGCACTGCTCAGAGAGCAGCTCCTTTTCTTTTTTTCCTCTCTCTTTTTTTGGTGTCCTTTGGCAATCTGTTCCCCGACGCACAGACAGTGCGTCCTCCTGTGCGTCATGGTAGCGCACCGCACTGTGTTGGGGACCATATACATTTGGCTTAGAAGTGTCTGTCCACAGGGCTGTGAACTTGTAGATTTGCTGTTTTCGGCGCACTACCGTCATGCAACATATGACCCGTAGCAACGCACAGCGAGTGCGGTGCGTTGCAACGTGCTGTCAGTCACAGCACTGCTGTGAGCTTGTAGATTTGCTGTTTTCAGCGCACCACTGCCATGCAACATAAATGACCAGTTAAGTTAAATAAATAGCAAATAATACCAAACAACCAAACAAATAATAGCCCGGCCTCTTACATAAAACCTAATAAGGATAATATTAATTGCAAATAACGGCCCAGGCGCTTATACAAACCATGCGCTTATTTGAAACAGGCGTTTATTGCGCAAAATGGGGTCAGACCCTGGGCGGATATATGGGACCCGGCGGCAGTTTGCCACCGGGCGATTAATTGGGGATTTACGGTATATCATAAGTACCTTTTACCAATTATAGAGTGTTTAAGTGGTACCGGATATGGAGCTCGGCAAATAAAAGGTGAATTGCTCCCTGTGCATGAAGGAGGACGATATCACGATAAATTAAATCTCCACGATACGAGTGTTTTTTATCACGATAAACGATAATATCGCGTATCGTTCCATCCCTAGTCGGGAGGGACCCATTTGTGGGTCGCGGACAGATTTTTATTGGTCCCCTTGTTTTAGTTTTTCCCCTTCATTTCATTTTATTTTTATTTTTTATTATTAAAAATATTTTCAAAAAAACATTCCCAATTGTTTCTGTGATTTTCTTCCCCCCCAGTAATTTCACGAAGAAATAAAAAAGAAAATCAAATAAATTCCATAAATTAGAACACAACTGTCTAAGAAAAGTGAAAATAGTCGATCTACAAGCTCACGACGTGGCGCGAAGCGACGCGTTGTGAGCTTGTAGATCAGCTGTTTTCACTAAGTTTGGGTCCCGGGCTAACATCTAATCTCTCTTTTGGGTCTTGAGCTAAAAAGTTTGGGAGCCACTGCTGTATAGCACCAACTCCTATCCCCATCCCCACCACATGTGGAAAGGAGTATGACGGCTAACAAGATTATGTTGATCTGAGTCATCGGGTGTATTGCATTTCTTTCTTTCAGATTTCAGTGATCATTTATCTTCCTGTTCCGGTTTTATTTACTCGCCGTCCAGAATCTTTTTCAGCAGGAGCACGTAGGGGTGGGCGATATGGTGATACATTTTGTTGAGACGATACACTGTCTCCACGATATGCCTTTTCAGAGATATCGTCTATATCTTGACAATGAGGGAGCCTTATAATAAATCCGGTAGAATTGTTAATACAAAGATTCATTGCATAATTCATTTAAACCTGCATTTTTGTCTAAATCAGTAGTTCTCAAACTTTAAAATGTCAAGGTCTCCCCTTAACTCTGACAGTATACAAATGAAACAAATGGTTTCAGAGTTACATACTTGTAAGTATCAATTTAGACCTCCCAAAAGGAACCCAGAGAGTCCCTGGAATCCACATTAAATGGCCTGTTACTCCTTTTTCTTTTAGTTTGTGTTACCTTGAACTGTAGGTGGTTGTACTGTTAAAGTGCGGGTGCCATGATTTTTTCCCCCTCTAAAATATGATTATCTACTATTATAATTATACTAGGAGGAAGATTTTTTCCAAAAAAGTGTACAGAAAGAGTTAAAATGTGTATGTTTTTATGTGGCCACACCCACCAGTTCATTGGTATGCGTGGTTGTCATGGTGGGTGGTGACCCAGCTGAAGTTAGCCACTCCCACGTATGTTGGGTGAATGGTAATTAGGGGAGGGGTTGATTCTGTGATGTAATAAGTATGTGTGTTTTTGGACCGGCACGTTTGACCCCACAAGGTGGCAGCCTACAGCTAAAACCCAAATAGAAAGGCAATACATAATTGCTCATAACAACCACACCAGGGGGTCTAATGAAGTACTGTCAACCTCCTAGACACATGAAAACCAGAACAAAGTACAAAACTATGGCACCGCCTCTTTAAGTAACTTGAAAAATACATAAAAAACATAAAAACCGCCATGAAAAAGAAATCGCGATAAGATCATGTATCGTGATACAGCTTGGGAAAATATTGTGATATTGTGTTTTTCCGCCCACCCCTAGCATGCGCACGGACATGCATCGATGTAAAACAATCCTCAAGTTCACACCTCAACAACGTTTTACAAACGCTTTAGTGTCACACCGGGCTGATTTAACAAAAGAACAAGCAAGTAGTATGCACATATCAATACGCCATTGTCTGACCTGCTAGAGTAGGTGTGAAGCGATGTGCGTGTGACGTCATTAAAATCGTGTTCTGTGTCCAGAACATTTTTTACTGAAAAATAACATTAAACTCTGCGGTTTAATGTTGCCAGCCTCCACACAACGTAGTCACAGAACATTCTTGAAAAGTGGCCATAAATAATAATTGAGAGAGAGAGAGATGTTTCCACATATTGAAGATGTATTAATCTGCTAGGACAAATCGCCAGCATGCATATTGATCATCCCTAGACGGTAGATCAGGGGTCTTCAACAGGGGGTCCGGGACCCCGTGGGGGTCCTTAGAGTTACTACAGGGGGTCCTCCATATCTTTGTGATAGAAAATGTATATTAACCACTTGCACCCTAGCGTCCATATTCGGAGAACTTTAGCCAAAAATAGCAGATCTACAAGCCCACAACGCCTCACGCTGCAAGGCGGTGTGAGCTTGTAGATCGGCTAGATTTGGCAAAGAGGTCTCATGTAGAGGGGGAAAAAGAGCAGTCTAAGTACAGAGTGATAGATCAAGTGTTGACGGTTCAAGTGGTTAACTATCTGGAAACACAAATTTACATGAACCCAAAATACACTGATGATCGTGCTGTCAAACGATGAAACTATATGGTATCTATGGGTTGCGGGGGTCATCTCTCTCTTGACTAATGGGTCCTTGGCCTGAAAACGTCGAAGACCCCTGCGGTAGATCGTTGAGGTTGGTCAAACCACTAAAGAACACAAGCAAATTGCCTGTGTTAAATCTGTCTAATCTGTTTGTTCTCTGGGTGTGAACCGTGTTGCGTCTCTCCGAGGGAGTTGATAGGTTGTGGTTGGTCGTGTGACAGGCAGAGAGGCCCGGGAAGATGTTATACACTGTAGCTTAATGTCAGTTAACTTGTCAGGGCCGTCACGAGGGGGGGGGGGGGGGAGTGGGACTGAGTTACCAGGGCCCAAGGTGGAGGGGCCTTAAGTATTTTATGCTTTAGCTGTTGAAAAATAGCAGATATACAAGCTCACAGCGCAGCACCGAGTGCCGCGCTGCGAGCTTGTAGATCTACTATTTTTGAAAAGTCATGAAAATGGGTGCAAATCTTTGAATATATGTATTTTTAAGCGAACATTTCTAACTCAAATTTTGCTTCTGGGGGGTCCCTGGAACGAAATGTTTTGAGATGGGTGTCCGTGGCCAAATATATGTAATTTTAGGGGTCCTTCAAATGAAAAGGTTTGAGCACCACTGACATAGGGTTAGGGTGAAAAATTTTCATGATTTAAAAAAAATAGCTGATCTATAAGCTTGCAGCGCGGCACTCTGTGCCGTGCTGTGAGCTTGTATATCTGCTATTTTCTCAATAGTTAAAGCACAAAATAATCGTGCGGGGCCCCGCAGTGAATCCTTGTACCCAGGGCCCAGAATCTGGTGCGACGCCCCTGTCAGTTGTGTCACCGTGCCTGTTCTTGTTTATTGTGATTGGCAGACGCTGCCAGGTGCGAGGTTGTCTGTAATTAACGTTGAGCAACAGCCGTTCGCCGCGCCACGCTTGCCCCGAGGCGTCTCAAAGCACAGAAGCTGCACTTGACACAGAATCACAAGTCTAAACTCTAAACCTAAGCTACAAAAACACTGACATGTCCCACCTTAATGTCCCCAGGTTCTACCCTTGGGTGAACTTTGTACCTCCTTAAGGTAGAAGAGAAAGGACTCTCTCTCTCACTCACACACACACACACACACACACACACACACACACACACACACACACACACACACACACACACACACACACATGCACGCGTGCGCATGCATTACTGCTGAATAGCAAACACGACATAATAGTGTAAGCCAGCGGAACCGGGATAAATGACGAATGAAGATTATTTCAGCCTTTATGATTAATATTGACCACTTTTTCTGTAAACAGGAAATGGTGACATACTGTAGGAAATGTGCACTCTCCTTTTGTAAAGCCACCCAAAAAGCGTACAGACATATTTCCATAAATGCATTAAATCAGGGTTCCTCAACGTTTTCAGGCCAAGGACCCCTTAGTCGAGAGAGAGATGAAGCAGGGACCCCCACAACCTTTTCATAGATTCCATATAGTTTCATCGTTCATATAGTTTCAGCACAATCATCAGTGTATTTTGGATTCATGTCAATGTGTGTTTTCAGATATTTAACCACTTGAACCGTCAATGCTTAATAAACCTTTCACTCTGTACTTGGTGCTGTTTTTTCCCCCTACACCAAACCTCTTTGCCGAAAATAGCCGATCTACAAGCTCTAGATCTAGATCTGCTATTTTGGCTAAAGTTCTCAGAATATGGACGCTAGGGTTCAAGTGGTTAATTTAAAAAAAGGAGAAAAGGGTTTCTATCACATAAAGATTTGGAGGACCCCCTGTAGTAACTCTGAGGACCCCCGAGGGGTCCCTGTTGAAGACCCTTGCATTAAATGCATTATATCCTACCTGACAACACCCAATTCATGCCTTGTTTCCTCAATGGAAACTATCATTTCTGTATTTACCGTTCTGTTTTTTTCCGCTCGCCATCTAATTCACCCTTTGTTAAGTCCCGCCCATTGTCACGCCCCTCTTCACACCCATTGGTTGCTGTGTCTTGGTGGGACACTCGGTGGGACACTTCATCCACTATCATTTTAATTCAGTTGCTTCGTATTGTTATTCTGTGTGTTCAATTCTAAATTCAAACTTGGTTCCAGTAAAATGGAGCTGCGTGGGTAGCAGTATAGTGACTCAGCATGTTTTTAAATATTTGTATTTCTCCAAAAATCATGTTTTAGCAAATTCAACATAAAAAAGGCGGAACCAGGGCGGGACAAGGCAGATAGAGCCTGCTGGTTGGTCAGTCAGGGACCAACCAGAAGATAGATAGATAGATACCTTTATTATCCAAGGGGGAAGAAGGCTGACAAAGGGTGAATTCCGGCGTTGTCAGTGGTTGATGTGTGGTTTCTCGATACATTTACATTGAAGAGTGCCACTGACAGTCCTTTTGACCTGCTGCATGCCTTTTCCGAAAGGTTTGCATCTCTAGGTTAAGACCATAAAATCTGTCTTGTTACGGTCGATCGGATAATGTCAGCACCTTTTGCATCTCTGGGAGGATAGTGATACATCATGGCAGCGCAGAGCTGAATGTGTTAAAAGACAGAATAATGCGCTACTTGATGCCATACATCCTTTAGAACAAGGGTCTTCAACAGGGGGTCCGGGACCCCTAGGGGGTCCTCAGAGTTACAATAGGGGGTCATCCAAATCTTTATGTGGTAGAAAACGTTTTTCTCCTTTTTTATATTAACCACTTGAACCCTAGCGTCCATATTCTGAGAACTTTGGACAAAAATAGCAGATCTACAAGCTCACAATGCCTCGCGCTGCGAGGCGTTGTGAGCTTGTAGATTGGCTATTTTCAGCAAAGAGGTTTGGTGTAGAGGGTAAGAAAGAGCACTAAGTGCAGAGTGAAAGGTTTATTACGTTTTTGACGGTTCAAGTGGTTAAATATCTGAAAACACAAATTGACATGAATCCAAAATACACTTGACGATTGTGCTGAAACTATATGAACGATGACACTATATGGAATCTATGAACCGGTTGTGGGGGTCCCTGCTTCATCACTCTCTCAACTAAGGGGTCCTCGGCCTGAAAACGTTAAAGAACCCTGTTTAATGCCTCATTCACATACAGAAAAGCCAAGCTAATGGTTGGCTCGGTTAATTCAATGTAATCTCTATGAAAACCAGCTTTTAAAATGTCCAAGCTGGGAAAAAAAAGCATGGAAAATGTTAAAGCTGGTTTGCATAGAGATTACAATGAATTACCAAGCCAACCATTAGCTTGGCTTCTTCTCAGTGTGAATGCAGCATTAGAATGTTTGATTTCGATTCACAGATCTTTTTTTTATTTTTTTTATTTGCGTTTGGGGCCCTAGTGTAGGGAGGCTCAGACTGTACTGCATTTTTTTGAGTAAAGAGAAAAAATTATTTCGCCTGCACCCCCCCCCCCCCCCCCCCCCCCCCCCAGCCCCCATGCCTTCCGACTGTTTGATAAAACCACACAAAAAACAAAACAAAAAGTGCACCGAGCGGATATTGAGTGGCTTCTCCTGAGAGAATGTTCCTGTGATGCAATCCCCCCCCCCCCCACGAGGCGCTCTTGTCGGTACATACATAGCTATTATCTGTCCCAGATGCCGTCGGCTCTCGCCCAACCAGTCTGCAGGGGCGACGCACCAAATTCGGGGCCCCTGGGTACAAGGATTCACTGTGGGGCCCCCATGAATGTTCTTCATAGGGGGAGGGGGTTTAAGGAAAAAAATTATAATTTAAAATTGCCCTGAAAAACCACTTACAGGCAGCAGCCGTTCGCAACTGGTAAAAAAAAAATAACCTAGCCCAACCCTAGTCTTCAATCAATCAATCAAACCCATTTAGACTGGGAACACGTTATTTTGTGCTTTAACTATTGAAAAATAACAGATCTACAAGCTCCCAGCGAGTTCGTAGATCTGCTATTTTTTGAAAAAAGTCTTTGAATATTTCAAATCCTTCTAATGTCTTTTGAAAAACCTATGTTTCTATGTCAGTGGTGCTCAAACCTTTTCATGTGAAGGACCCGCAAAATGATATAGATTTGGCCGTGGACCCCCATCTCAAAATATTTAGTTCCAGGGACCCCCCCCCCCCCCCCCCCCCCCAGAAGCAAGATTTAAGTTACAAATGTTCGCTTAAAAAAAAATACATAATATTCAAAGATTTGCACACATTCTTACGACTTTTTCAAAAATAGCAGATCTACAAGCTCGCAGCGCGGCACTCGGTGCCGCGCTGTGAGCTTGTATATCTGCTATTTTTCAATAGCTATCGTATAAAATAATCCCAGGCCCCCTCCACCTTGGGCCCTGGTAACTCAGTCCCACTTACTTGTTGTGACGCCCAGCAAGTCTGGAACAGTGTGACAGGCGGCTCCTGTTTTCAGGTAGGGCAGGTTCTTCCTCCTCCAGCGGTTTTTTGCGCTCACAGAAACCAGACGGTGCCGAATGCTCGCCATGACCGCTGGATGACCTCCGCTGGATGACCTTGGGAACCCCGGCGTGCCGCAAACCGCCTCGTCTGGCTGGCTGCCTCTCCCCCCCCCGATCAGACCTGTTCCAGAACAGAAAGAATGGAGTGAAAGCGAGAGACAATAGAGAAAAGAGAACTAGAACAGGGTTGTTAAGTAACGGATTACATGTAACGGGATTACGTAATCAGATTACAAAAACAGGTAACTTGTAAAGTCTCAGGATACATTTAAAAATGTGTAATCTGGATTACAGTAACGGATCTGAGTGATGGGGGTTACATGCTGGATTACATTCTCCCCCTTGCCCTCATCAATTTTACAAATAAGTTATAACACCAAACAATAAAATAATCAAGTCGAATCAGCGTAAAGTACTGCCACTTCGCTTAAGTAAAATTCTGTTGTCCTTTTCCTAATTTCATACGCTCAATATTCTTGTCTAGTTATCAATGGTAAAACTTGTTTTATTTAATTAAAGAGAGTTTTACTAAAAAGTAATCCAAAAGTAACTGAAGTAACTAGTAGTTACTTTTTAAATTATGATAATCAGATTACGTTACTGACTACATTTTCTTTCCAAGTAACTTGTAACTGTAGGGGATTCCTTTTTAAAAGTAACCCTAACAACCCTGCGCGGTGATGACGCCGATTTGACATATGGCCCAAATGCATGCCACCAAAACAGTGGCGTCAGTTCATAAAAAGCTAAGGTATATGGCAACATGACTGGTGTCTTGCGGCGCGCGTGCAAGACACCAGTCATGTTGCCATACCTTAGCAACAGGCACAATACATTTATTTTAAGAAGTACATTTTGCCCCCCCCCCCCCCCCCCCCCCCCGTTTCTACGGTTTCTTGGGCTGGTTATGGCAGCCTGGAACGGTTGTTCAAGTGCAGCTAAACTTGGCATGTTAGTAAACGTGCCACAATTAACAACAATGCATTGCACCTGTGCAGCTGACCTGCGGAACCTGGGAATATACCATTTTGTCAAGATATAAGGGGGGGAGAATACAAGTGTGGAGAATATAATTATAATACCTTGTTAAAGTGACCATTTTGTTAAATTTAGCATTTGTAGTTATTTTACTGTAATTTAACAACATAATAACCAGAACAGATAGACAAAGAGCGGGATTTATCAGGGCAACGTTGATGTTGGAGAGGGCACACTAAGTACAGATTGCAAGGTCTACTTTATTAAGTATTGACGGTTCAAGTGGTTACATATCTGACAACACAAATTGACACAAATCCAAAATACACTGACGATTTTGCTGCCCAACTGGTCTAGTTGATAAAGGCATCTCTCTCTCTCTCTCTCTCTCTCTCTCTCTCTCTCTCTCTCTCTCTCTCTCTCCCCAGCTAATAAAGGTGTATGGGGAGGACAACCATAGCAGGTCGGTGTGGGTGTCCCCCAGGGACCACTGCCAGGGAGGTCTGCCACCTGTTGGTGCAGACGGCGCACTGTAGTGACCAGGAGAACTGGGCACTCATTGAACTCCACCCTGCCCTGGTTCTGGGTAAGATTCTGTACGCGGGACAAAGATGTCCACCGCAAGCCAGCATGGCCATGACCTCCTGCTCCATGGGCTGAGTTATTGAGAGGGTGAAAACAAGAGGCGACCAAGAGATTAGTACAGTACTATCCATAATATAAAGCCATTTAACTCTTATTGCACACTAATGAATGATTGTTTTAATGATGTTTAATGATATTTGTTACTTTTGTCAATTGTCATCTTCATAGATGGTGATAACAGTTATGTTCTGAATTTGTCATCTCATATCTTTCCACGAAATATTAGAAAACACTCAATAGTGGGCTTGATAAAAGCCCGGCTCAATAAGCAGGATCGATAAGGTGCTCATTATCAATAAAAAGGCAAAATTATTGCGACCATAGCCATAGGTCGCAGTTTACTATCAGAACCGCCACAGAGGCGCATGCATAAAGTGAATGGCAAATCAAGTGGCAAATCGAGTGGCAAATCGGGTGGCAAAGTGAGTGGCAAAGTGAGTTTAACGTCGTTTAACGTTTTAATGCAACCAGATAGGACTTTACTTTTTGGATGTATGGGCTTTCAAGGTCATTAAGTCGTTTTTTGCCACTCAGTAGGCGTTCCTGCATAACTTCCTGGTATGATGATGATGTCACGCGCATACCCTCTATATATTCAAAGATTTGCACACATTTTCACAACTTTTCAAAAATAGCAGATCTACAAGCTCACAGCGCGGCACTCGGTGCCACGCTGTGAGCTTGGTATATCTGCTATTTTTCAATAGCTAAAGTATAAAATAATTAAGGCCCCTCCAGCTTGGGCCCTAGGAACTTAACATTGTATCTGAGTCGAGGTTTGCTGTTCTTTGAGAGTTTCAATTCAGCTATAGACTCTTAGACTTAGAAATTCAAGATAATACCTTCAGAAATGTAGCCAACTGAATTTAGATAGATTTATTCACTTTACTTGGTTTTTACCACAAGGGACACCTGTTATTTCATAAGTAGGAGATGTCTGCGCGCTTCAGCCAGCAGTTATTGGTAGAAGGACTCGTCGGTGCTCAACAAGGACAAACTATATCAAAAAGACATATTACCTGGGCACTTCAAAATGACTACCCAAATCAAAATGATGGAGCACTCAACTGGTCTGCACGTTCATTTATTGTAGAGACGACAGGGTGACTGACGTTTCGACGGGTTAGGGTTAGGGTTCAGACACTGCGGAAGACTAAACGTCGAAACATCAGTCACCCTGTCGCTCTACAATAAATGAACGTGCAGACCAGTTGAGTGACCTGTTATTTTATATTCTCCCTCCATAAATAGTTAATTGATTCTCAGCCTTGTTGATACTCCAACACTGAGTCAGAGTCACAACATAATATAGCAGATCAAATATGAAATAAAAATAGCAGATATACAAGCTCACAGCGCGGCACCGAGTGCCGCGCTGCGAGCTTGTATATCTGCTATTTTTTTCAATAGTTAAAGCATGTGTTCCAGGTCAGGTAGGAGTAAATGTAATCTGTGTCTGGCTAACCTTTCTCTCCACACACACACACGCACGCACGCACACGCACGCACACACACACGCACACGCACACGACACGCACACATACACACGCTCCTGTTTCCTCAGAGAGGTGTCTGGAGGACCACGAGGTCGTGCTGGAGGTTCGGGCCGCCTGGCCTCTCAAAGGAGACACCAAGCTGGTCTTCGCAAGAATTACGCAAAATACGAGTTCTTCAGAAAACCCATGGTACGCTGAACCACACGCACAACACACACACACACACACACACACACACACACACACACACACACACACGCACACAAACTCCATTTGGCCAGTATTTACAGTATTTAAAGTTTGGGTGACAGGATGTATAGTGTGTGCCAAATGTAGTTCTAAGACGCGGCCATTCTCTTGGGGCTAAACACATCCTTACACAGGTGTTCTGATTAGACTATAGCATTAGTTCTATGCAGTCAAACAATTGAAACACCGTGTTTTTTACCCAAGAAATGGCCGCGCTAAGGACTACAATGACGTAGGCGCTGGCACACACTATAACCCCACTTAAACTCTATAGCATCTTTTAAAACACTTCTGAAAACCTACCTCTACACCAAGGCCTTCCTTAGATTACTTGTTTATTGTTTTTATGTTATTTTTATTATTCTTTTGTTGTAATGATTTTATTGCTGCTTATTTGATGCACTGTATTTTTTGCTACTGTAAAGCACTTTGTAACGTTGTTTTGAAAAGCGCTTTATAAATAAAGTTTATTATTATTATTATTATTACTGTACATTCTACTACTATACATCTATTTACATGTTTGAGCGCGGTGTCGCACACAAGGGTCATCCACATGTGCGTACACAGACAAATGTGTCCGTGGTAAAGACTTTTAGACATTCTGCTTTACACACCATGTAATGTGTAATGAATACGCTTTTGGTACTTTAAATAGCAATAATGAGGCTATGAAAAATCTTTTTTTTTTTCCCATTCACTTCCATTATAAAAAATAGTCTTCCCTGGCTTTTTGTCCCACCTAGTAACAGAGCGACATGGGGTGGGACTTGACAAAGAGTGAATTATAGAGGGTTTAAATGGTACCGGATATGCAGCTCGGCAATAAAAGGAGAATTGATCCCAGTGCATGACGGAGGACGATACACCACGACGATGTAATCTCCACGATACGATTATTGTGTGTGTTTCTGGTCACGATAAACGATAATATCGCTTATCGTCCACACCTCTAGTGCATACAGTAGGTTGAGGAGACGCAGCCAGACGGCAGCCTTTTCTTTGTGTTGTAAATGAGCCTTTGTTCTGCTGGAGGCATCGGCTGACAGCCTGTGTCTCTCTCTCTCTCTCTCTCTCTCTCTCTCCTCTCTCTCTCTCTCTCCCTCCCTCTCTCCCTCCCTCTCTCTCTCTCTCCCTCCCTCTCTCCTCCCTCTCTCTCTCTCTCTCTCTCTCTCTCTCTCTCTCTCTGTCTCTCTCTCTCTCTCTCTCCTCCTCTCTCCCTCCCTCTCTCCCTCCCTCTCTCTCCTCCTCTCTCTCTCTCTCTCTCTCTCTCTCTCTCTCTCTCTCTCTCTCTCTCTCTCTCGTCCTCCCAGCTCTTCTTCCAGAGAACATGATCTCCGACAGTGCCGACGTCACCAAGGGCATGACGCCATCTGAGCTCATCCAGGTGAGTAAACAGAAACCAGCTTGGGATTACAACGGCTTGAAAAAAAACATAAATGGACGTCACCCGGTAGATTAAACTCTCAATGGCCCGTGCTGCCATACTGTGCACACACACACACGGACCCAAACTACGTGTTGCGAGCTTGTAGATCAGCTAGTTTTCACTAGCATTTGCTTTTCTAATTGATGGAATTTATTTGATTTATTTATTAATGAAATTATTTTTAAAAAGGCCGACATCCAGAGAATGTGGCCTTTAAACGTATCCATTGCCTTACAGGTGTCAGCAAAGACAACAGTGCTGGTAAAAAGTTGAACTATTCTTGACCCATTATGACCTGAGACCGATTCTAGAATCTACTATTAAAAAGAAAAAAAACAGTTCCTATCAATCGGTGTGTAGGCGACAAGGCAGTGTTAGTAGTAGGATGAATCTTGGAAAGATAGACACGCACACTGCCACCTGCAAGTTCAAGAGAACAATGTTTTGTCTTGAGACCTTTCTCAGGCTCTCTTGAACTTGCAATTGGCAGTGTGCAGGTCTAATCTGTATAACTATAGCTCGAATCTAAAATGACGCAGATGCTTTCCCGGTTTTAATGTTAAAGTTTAACGGTTTAACCGTTAAACCATTATGCCCAATCAAAAATAAATGTGAGCACCAAAATAAATTTTGAGAATAAAGGGTAAACATTTATGATTAGTTTCTTATTGGGACAGATTAGTAAACAGGGGGAAACACTGTAGATTAGACTCTGGCAGCACTGGAGGCTTGGATTAGGAAGTGACTGATACTCCAACCACAACATGGTCTCTTCTTGGATGTCGGCCAGGTTGTTTTAGCTGACATCAGTGCCATGTAAACCCATCTGTCTCTGCCAGTGGTTTAAAGTAACTAAGTACATTTACCTACTAGATAAAGTACTATGTTCTATTCCGTCTGTCTTTCAATGTTATATGAGATACTTAAGTGTGGTTCCTGTGGAAATAAGCCTCGGCTTTCTAGGATCTCCTTTTAGTTGACCTTGTACCAGTGATTGTACTGTCATGAACTGTACTTTTTTCTATTGCAAACTTCTAATACATCCTTCAATCAATCAATCAAAAAATCAAGTACTGTACAATGTTGAGGTATTTTTACTTTACTGGAGTATTCCAATTTCTGTACTTTTACTTCTACTCCACTACATTTCTGAGGCAAATAGTGCACTTTTACTCAGTACTCAATTTACTACAATTATTTGAAAACTTTAGTTACTAGTACTTTGTAGATTTTGATTAATATTACAAACATACATTAACCAGTTCAGCCCTATATAGTACATTTCGGCCATTTGAAAATAGCCTATCTATCTGCTATTTTCATCTACATTTGAAAACTTGTGCAATGGGACGTTCTGCATAACGAGTACTTTCTTCTTTTGTACTTCAACACATTTTCGATAGCATACTTTCGTACTTTTTCTCAAGTACATTTGGATTCCGGACTTCTACTTGTAACAGAGTATTTCTGCATTGCAGTATAAGTAAAGAATGTGAGTACTTCTTCCAGAACTGCTGCGGTCGGGGAACTGTCCAGAGATCCAGGGCTTCCTGCACGTGAGGGAGCCCAGCGCAAGGCCTGGAAGAGGGTCTACTTCTTCCTCAGGCGGTCGGGCCTCTACTCCTCCGCCAAGGGCTCCTCCAAGGTCAGCAACAAACTACTACTGATGTGATGCCATGTTGTATACAGTGGTTCTCAACCTTTTCAGGCCGCGACCCCCAAAATAATCATATTTTAACTGGGGACCCCCCACCCTGACGAGCACTAAGAGTTGAGGCATTACATGTTGTACAAAATGGTTCTATTGTGAAAACAGCAGATCTACATGCTCACAACGCCTCGCGTTGCGAGGCGTTGCGAGGCGTTGTGAGGCGTTGTGAGCACGGCTGTTTTCCTCAATTTCTGCCTCTAATATTTACCAGTAAGACTCCTAAATCGGGAGATAAGCGACCGTAGGTGGCTTATCTCCACAAATAGGGCAATTTTTTTTTTTTTCCAAAATCTTCCTGATCCATGTTGATGACATGAGTGTAGACATGCTGTGTAGTGATATTCGTGATTTTAGGGCAAAAACTGTAGGAGCAGTGTCCAAAAATGTGTTTTAAAAATCGGCCTGAAGGTGGCGCTACAATAGGGCCATGTGAGAAATGAGGGGTGGGGTCTCCGCGTTGCCTTGGCGGACGAATAGGTACCGGCCCCGGCTCTCCCGGACGCTCCTAGCCCGAGTTACGGCATTTTATGTGCGCTGCAGTGGAGGGGGTCCTCCACTGGGGGCGCCACCACTTTTGCATCCGTTCTGGAGCACCAGGAGTCGGTGGTCCCCGGGAATTCCCCGTGAGCAGCCCCGTTGGGGTGGTCATTTGGTCATTTTTGCACATTTGGTCATTTTTTACATCTGGGGGTCCCCCAGGGGGCTCCGGGGGTCCTTGGAGGCTGTAGTTTGGCAGGCAAGGAGTGTGTGTGTAAAATCTGGCATGGATCGGGTCAACGGGTGCGGAGATATAAGCAGGGAAAAAGTGTGACGTGTGAGCACATTATTTTTGGCCAATTTGTCATTTTAGAGGAATTAAAAAGTCCTTAAATTGTCCTTTCTAAAGTCCTTTAGAAATGTGCAGATACCCTCTATACACTTAAACCTTTATTTTGGTTTGTTTACTGTTGAGAGAGAAAACAGTGTTGCAACATTAAGTCAATCATCTGGGGACCCCCCAAAATAATTTGGGGACCCCCCCTGGGGGTCCTGACCCACAGGTTGAGAACCACTGCATTAATGTATGGTTGTGAATTTATTATGTATTATTATTATTATACTAAAAAGAATAAAATAAATAATAAAATAAATAAAAAATCTTTTGAGCTGAAAAAGTATGGTGCAGAACACTGAACCGTATCATGTCATGAACGCATACAGTACAGTATGTCATGTAACTTATTTATGACCATATGTAATTGTGGGAGACACATGATTGCACACAGTAGTACGCGCAGTAATGTATCTATTTGTACTTGCATTAACACGCATTCATGGGTGCAAGCATGCACATGTTCACACAGAGTGTGCGTGTGCGTGCGTGCGTGCGTGCGTGCGTGGAAAGCTGGACAGTCGCTCTCACTGTTTCGGTGTGTGGTCACTGGTCAGACTGGCCAGACTTAAAGGATCTGTGCTGCTGGGCTGATGTTACCTTGGAGTGGGTAGGGCCTAACTCTGAGGTGATGGCTGTCTCAGAGGACTTTATATCTGACCCCAGTATCTCTGTCAGAGCAGCTAAAACTGTGTGTGGAACAGAACACCAACTTCCACTAACTAATGCCCGAGGTCGCCTCCTATGAGCACAACAGCAAAGGCAACGGCAGCATTGGACTGAGCTGGGACTGCAAGGGAAGACTGCATGTCTCCCTGCTGCCGACCATTCTGTATCTCACTCTATCTCAGTGCATTGTTGTCTTTACTCTGAAAGCGAGGTCGCAGGTTTTACCATATAAACCTAACCTCTCCATCTGGTTTCCAGGCAATCATGCTCCTTACTGTATACATCATGGCCACGAACAAATAGCTGAAACCATGTCCCACATCTTAAATGGGTGCCATGTATACAGGGGACTCCACATAAGTAGGCATGACAAAATAGTGGATTTGATATCAAAAGATAGCTCTTCCATCTTCATGTCCTCCATCATGCGGTATGAGCGAGCATTCTACGGTGAAGCCGAGCATGTTTAGCCTGTGTAACGATGATTCTGTGTTTTCTAACATTTCAGCTAACACCCCATTATGTCATTGTTGTTATTGAAACCTATAGGGAGGTGTTTATTCTCGAGGTCGGCTGTACCTTTGATTACAGCTTAGAGCAGGGGTCAGCAACCCGTGGCTCTAGAGCCGCATGCGGCTCTTTAGCGCCACCCAAGTGGCTCCCTGGAGCTTATTCAAAAATGTATGAAAATGGAAAAAGATGGGGGAAAAAAATGTATGTTTTGTTTTACCGATTCTTTTATCGTCACTGTCGGGCAGAAACATTGTATCTCCAAGTTTCAAATTTGTATGTTTTTTTTTTCTTGCAAAGTAAAGCCCTGCTTCATCATACAAGACTGACGCACAAAAGTAGTGAAAACAGCCGATCTACAAGCACACAACGCCTCGCACCGCGAGGCGTTGTGTGCTTGTAGATCGGCTGTTTTCGCTAGTTTAGTAATTTTTTTAAATGATAAATACAAAATGAAGTTTTGGACATACAAGGTTTCCACCCGACAACGACGATATTTTTTTGCGGCTCCAGACAGATTTGCTTTGGGGTTTTTTGGTCCGATATGGCTCTTTTAACATTTTGGGTTGCCGACCCCTGGCTTAGAGGAAGCCTTCTTAACCAAAGTGTTAAATATCATCAGCGACGCGCGACGCGTTGTGAGCTTGGAGGTCTGCTTTCTTAGATATTTTCACCAAAAGGCCCTTTTTTGTAATTTCAGCCCCTGCCTCTCTAACATTCTCTGCACGTCCCTGTTTGCTAGGAGCCTCGCCACCTGCAATACGTGGCTGATTTGGAAGACCTGAACGTGTACACGGCCAACAGCCCAAAGCTCCAGGGCGCTCCCACCGAGTTCACCTTCTGTGTCAAGGTAAGCACAATATTTATCTGTAGAACCGAGTCAAACACCTCAACTCCTAAAGTGCTTATCAGGGTGGTTGGGGGGGTCCCCAGTTCAAAGATGATTTATTTTGGGGGCTCACTGCCTGAAAAGTTGCAAGTTAAGTTACATACCGTAGTACAGTGGTTCTCAAAGTTGATTCCAGGGACTCCATAGGTTCCTTTAGGGGGGGGTCTAAATGGACCCATACAAGTCTGTAACTCTGACAGTGTACAAATGGAACCTAACGGGTCCATTTGGTTCCATTTGTACACTGTCAGAGTTAAAGGAAGACCTTGAAATTTTAAAGTTTGAGAAACACTGACATAGTAACTCTCTCTCTGTGTGTGTGTGTGTGTGTGTGTGTGTGTGTGTGTGTGTGTGTGTGTGTGTGTGTGTGTGTGTGTGTGTGTGTGTGTGTGTGTGTGTGTGTGTAGCCTTCCAGAGAGCCTGTCCGTGCTCAGGACCTGAAGCTCCTGTGTGCTGAGAATGAACAGACACGCACCTGTTGGACGTCAGCGTTCAGACTCTTCAAGGTGAGGGGAACGAGGAACCGTTCAGCCAATCAATTAAGCAATATGACACCAAAGGGTGTGCAATATCGTAATTGTTTTAAAGCCACGTTTAGCTACTATGTCCCTGAACTCCATGTGAAAATTGCTCGTATAGCCGCTAGCATGGTGCTGGGACAGGCGCAAGAACGTTTTTCCTCCTGGAGCTGAGCCGAGGCCACGCCCAACGCAGAAGTGCTTCTTGCTGTTTTGGCAAAGTATAGTTATTGACAACACCATGACGGAGTCGCGCCGTCTCGGGCGACCTTGAGCCACGTGAGACACCGCCGAGCGAGCGGTAGTGAGCGAGTCGCCGTGTCGAGCGTTGCGAAGGTCGCATGAGCCGACTCAGCGTCATTACCGACAATATTGACCAGGGGACTGCTGTTGCGACCGACTGTGGCTCAAAGGGACTTCTCCCAATCACAGCGCGCCCTTGCACAAGCTCCTCCCCCAACTCTCCTCAGCTCCGGGGGGAATAGCACACTCGTGGGACAGGCAGCCCGGCAGCTTTTTTTGGGACCAGCGCAGCTGATTTCTAAATATGTTGTTCCAGGGACCACCCAGAAGCAAATATTTGAGTAATAAATGTTCCGCGCTGTGCCGCGCTGTGAGCTTGTAGATCTGCTATTTTTCAATAGTTAAAGCATTAAATAATTCTAGGCCTAAATGGGTGGCAAGATGGCCACCGTGTGAATACGGTCTATTGGCACCATAGAACTTTTACTGTGTAAAACTGTACCATACATCCCGGACATTTTAACCCATTTAGGCCTAGAATTAGAAGGATTCAAAAGACACTTATAGAATCGGGTCAAAATTCTAATGTTCACGACTTTTCAAAAATAGCAGATCTACGAGCTCGCAGCGCGGCACTCGGTGCCGCGCTGTGAGCTTGTATATCTGCTATTTTTCAATAGTTAAAGCATAAAATAATGAAACACAAAATGTGTACCCGTTCTAAATGGGTTAATTCAGAAGAGGAATTGGATGAGTTAATGAGTCTTCGTTTAATGCTGAATTGTTCCGCACGCTATTATTGTTTTGGATTGAATGTTATCCATTCAACCCCCCAGTAATGTAATGTCTGATTTGTAAAAAAGAAAAGGTTTTGGTTGTAGTGAAAACTACTGGCCAAGTGAAGGCAAAATCAAACCATTGCTCACAGCATCTCTAGGGCTGTCACGATTATGACATTTTACATGACGATTAATTGTCATTGAAGTGATTGCGATTAACAATTTTTTTGTTTTTTTTGTTTACAAATACATTTCTGTTTGGCTTTTAGGCTTTGAAGTTGCACTTGGCAGATATGACACATAACCTAAATATACAAAGAAATTACTGACATATTTGACAATAATAATTTAATAAGAACATTGATGGTAGAAATAGCCGATCTACAAGCTCACAACGCGCCGCAGCGCGACGCGCTGTGAGCTTGAAGATCGGCCATTTCCACTATTTTTGAAAAGGTTTGAAAATATATGGACATTTTTCAACATGGAAACGATTAAGGATGATTATGACAAAATAATTTGCGATTAGACCATTATGTAATAATTGTGACAGGCCTAACCATCTCCCACTCTGTGTGTGTGTGTGTGTGTGTGTGTGTGTGTGTGTGCGCGTGTGTGTGTGTGTGTGTGTGTGTGTGTGTGTGTGTGTGTGTGTGTGTGTGTGTGTGTGTGTGTGTGTGTGTGTGTGTGTGTGTGTGTGTGTGTGTGTGTGTGTGTGTGTGTGTGTGTGTGTGTGTTTTATATGAGATACTTAAAGTGTGGTTCCTGTGGAAATAAGCCTCGGCTTTCTAGGATCTCCTTTTAGTTGACCTTGTACCAGTGATTTGTACTGTCATGAAACTGTACTTCTAATAAATTCCTCAATCAATCAATCAATGTGTGTGTGTGTGTGTGTGTGTGTGTGTGTGTGTGTGTGTGTGTGTGTGTGGTCAGTATGGGAAGCAGCTCCACTGTAACTACCAGCTTTCCAAGTCGGCACCCCAGCGCCGGGAGGGAGCCCAGCACTCAGCCGCGAAGGTGAGTAATAATTAGAATGAATTAGTTATGCTCTCTAATTTCGTGTGTGTACGTGTGTGTGTGTGTGTGTGTGTGTGTGTGTGTGTGTGTGTGTGTGTGTACGTGTGTGTGTGTGTGTGTGTGTGTGTGTGTGTGTGTGTGTGTGTGTGTGTGTGTGTGTGTGTGTGTGTGTGTGTGTGTGTGTGTGTGTGTGTGTGTGTGTGTGTGTGTGTTAGGCCGCAGTGTTTCTCAACCACTGTGCCTGAGGACATTTGCTGTGCCCCTGAGAAGGGTCAAGTGTTCCCCTTGAAACTGCCTGAAAGCCAGTATTGTATTTATCATTTTAAAAATGATTTAAACTAGTGAAAACAGCCGATCTACAAGCACACAACGCCTCGCGGTGCGAGGCGTTGTGTGCTTGTAGATCTGCTGTTTTCACTACTGTTGTGCGACAGCCTTGTATGATGAAGCAGGGCTTTACTTTGTGAAGAAACGTACACATTTGAAACTTGGAGATACAAGGTTTCTTCCCGACAGTGACGATATTTACACCCCCGTATTATGTTGGTGTGCCCATGGATTCTTGGGACATGAAAAGTGTGCCCATGCAGAAAAAAGGTTGAGAAACAGTGTTAGGGCATTAACCAAAAAGGTTAACTCAGTTGACTTAATTACACAAGTCGTCTCCCACCAGGGAAAGTCGAAAGTTGAAAACATAATTATTATATTGCTATAATTATTTTTGCTCCATGTTTGCATGTGTACAGCATTCAAACAGTAGGATTGCTTATTGCTAAGGACAGAATGATCTCCTTTTCCAACTGTGTTTTTTCAATGGAATGCTCAGTGAGTTTTCACTCAGACATTAATTAACAACCTCCCTGCAGCTGCTGCTGCTGCCCTTTGATTATTTAGGAATTAAGAGTATTATTCTATGAAGTCCAGAGTTAAAGGACAACTTTGTTTTTTTACAACACGGGTTCATATTTTAGATTGTAATAAGAGAAAATAAAAAGTGAGTGTTAAAATGTTTTCATTTGCTTCGTTCTATTGTTTTATTGCGTTTACTGTGCTAAAATGTGGGGCATGCGTACGCATGGGGGCATGCGTACAAGTGGCTAAATATGTCTTTTTAGACACAATAAGCCAGCAGTTTCTTTATTGCTATTTACAGTAACACTTCTAGCCCCCATAGGTCACATCCAACCATGAAAGGTTGCGCTGTATCTTGGGAATGGGCTTATTCTGCCCCCAACCACTGAAATAAGAATCTCTAAAACAATAGAAAGAAGTAAATTAAATAATTTTAACACTCATCTTTTATATGCCTTAACACGTTGCAAGCCGCGGCAGAACCCTCTGAACAGAGGTAGCGCCGAAGAAATAAGCCATTTATTTACAAACATGTTTTAAAAAAACAAAGCCCACATGATAACAACACGTAATGGAGTGCTCGATACAGCGTACATATTCATCCTGCAGAGGTCGGCGATCTTACTTTGGCGAGGCGGAGGGGAGATCAATTCCATTCGTTTACGTGCGGCGAAGCAGGGAAAGGAGCGATAGAGAAGCGGCGCCCGAACGTGATTGAAACCGCGATCCACGAACAGAGACAAAGAGTAGCCATCTTGTGTGATGTCCTTGTCGAGTTTCAACACTGGGGAGAGTATCAGGCCACTCCTGGCCAGCCATCCATCCAGAATGTGAGTCAACGGCGTGGCCTGCTGGATATTACGAGTATCACACCCAGCACCAGAAAATGACTGTGAGAGCATATTAACCGTTTCAGATAGCTCCAAAAAGACACAGAGAAGAATTTCCGATGTTTTTTTTTTTTATTATTATCATTTATATCAAAAGTCCGGGAATAGACGTGTGGCTGATGGGACCCAGTAGGAAGTCCGAGGGAGTACGACCAGGCTTAGAAGGTGTTAATTACAATCTAAAATATGAACCCTTGTTGTAAAAAAACTAAAGTTGTCCTTTAAGTAATTTTCGGGTTTTCGGCCAAATTAAAAAGTCGACTTCAACTCAACTTTTTACTTGCAAAAATCACAAGTCGTTAATAATGCTCGTGTGTGTGTGTGTGTGTGTGTGTGTGTGTGTGTGTGTGTGTGTGTGTGTGTGTGTGTGTGTGTGTGTGTGTGTGTGTGTGTGTGTGTCCAGTCGCGGTCGGAGGCCAACTTGGTGGCCATGGACTTCTCAGGGAAGGCTGGAGGTCGGGTCATCCTCAACGCCAGCGAGGCCCAGAGCGCAGAGCGCGAGGAGGGACAGGCCTGGAGGGTACGGAGGGGGAAGGAAGGGGTCCGGAATGGTCCCGATTCTAGCCATACGGCAGTGGTTCTCAACATATCTAATCATAGACAGATATAAATCTCTTGATGATCATTATAATTTTTGATATTATTATGAAAATGTTTAAAGGGGGCCTGTCACCTAAAGGGTTACTGTCACTTTAAGAATCATCTTAAAAAAACACGTTAATATTGTGGGGATGCGCAATTATAAGCCAATCAAATTAATTGTCTGTATAGCCTGACTGTATGACTACTTACTGTACTGGTCAGCTGTTGTTGGGGGGCGAGGGGCAGATTACACTGTGACATGAGCTTCAGACTGTTTCAGTCCGTTTTCAGAGAAGCTCATGTCACAGTGTAATCTGCCCCTCAACCCCTTTAGGTGACAGTACCCCTTTAACCTTGTGAAACACTGTGCTCTCACAGAGGAGAGAGGCGTTGCGATGCAGTCTGCCCAACCTGAACCCAGCAGCGCGGCCCAGCTGTAAGTCCACTGCACAGACACACAATTTGCACATGATGAGTAGGGTTGTCACAATTACTACACAATCGTCTAATCGCAATTACAGGTACAAATAATTGCGATTAGGCGATTATTTTTCATAATCGTCATAATCGTTTCCATGTTGAAAAATGTTCATATATATGAGTGGAAATAGCAGATTTACAAGCTCACAACGCGTCGCATTGCGACGCGTTGTGAGCTTGTAGATCGGCTATTTCCACTATCAATGTTCTTTTTTTAAGTATTGTTAATTTTAAGTTGTCAAATATGTCAGTCATTTCTCAATATTTCAGTCATTTCTTTGTATATTTATATGTACCGTGTGCAACTTCAAAGCAGAGATGTAATTGTCAACGACAAAAACACAATTATTTGAGTGACAATTAATCGTCATATAAAATGTCATAATTGTGACAGCCCTAATGATGAGATGAAATAACAGGGCGAGCGTGTGTGAACGCACAGCATTAGTAAAACCAACACGTATTTCCAAGGACGCATCAGCTTTGCCATTAGGCATAATCCATGTAATAGCCATTTTTACAATCCATGCTTATCAGCATACAGTGGGCGAGCGGCATTCGGATGATAAGGTGATACACCATGCATTTAAAAAGTATTTATGTCATATTGTTTATGTCCCAAAAACGTTTTTCAAAAGGTTTGAGGCTAAATTACCACTCCTGAATAGAGAGCCTCTCTCATTTTTGAATGGCTCTCAGAGCATTTCAGCTGCAGTACCACCTTTGGCCTGAACTGCGCCACCCCCCCAAAATCCTTTTGAAAAAAATTTTTTTTTTGAAAAAAGATTTTTTTTGAAGAAAAATGTTGTTTTGATTTTTTTTTTTTTGTGATGACGTCACAATCGGCATATGACGTCACAATCGGCAGCAAATCTGAACAGCCTGTTTTGAGAACCCGTGGGATACTTTTAACCTTCGCCTTCTCAAAACCAGAGAAAGACACATCGGTCAGAAATGGGACTTTGTGAGGATAGAAGGTGCTAGTGGGACCCCAAAAAAAGGTTTTAAAATAGGAAAAGTGAAATTTCATGGTGTATCACCTTTAACTCTGTATGCTCGCTCCCTATATACGATGGCTTCACATTTTCCAAGCGTAATTGCCCGATGAAGATCTGAGCGCCAAAACAATGTTGTCGCCGTCATTGTTGTTTTTGGATGTTAAGATGTTTTAATTGCAAAGGCAGTGTGAGAAAACTCCCTGTTTGTTTTTAGTTTAATTGTACTCTGGCGTTTCCAGAAGCTTTTGGAGGAAAAAAACAACATGGGTGGCAGTTAAGTTGTGATAACGGGTGTAAGAAAGTCTTCCTGTCCAATTACCAGTGGTGGAAAAAGTACTCACATGTTTAACTTAAGTAAAAGTATCAATACTGCAATGCAATACTGTTACAATTAAAAGTCCGGAATTCAAAACATAATTGAGTAAAAGTATGAAAGTATTGGCATCAAAATGTACTTAAAGTAGCAAAAGTAAAAGTACACAAATGTTTGAAAATAGCCAAGGTATAAAATGGGGCTAAAGCGGTTTTATAATATAATTTAGATACGCAAAGCAACTAGAAACTAAAGTTTTCAAATGAATGTAATGGAGTAAAAAGTACAACATTGGAAAATTGGAAGTTCGAAATAAACCGAACAAAGTACAAATACCTGAAAGTGCCACTTAAGTACAGTACTTGAATACATGTACTTGGTTACTTTACACCACTGCTAATTACGGTCTCGTCTTTGCCACAGAAGAGATGAACTTCCTGACCCTGCTGAAGAGTTACTGAAAAGAACCTTTGTTGCGGTTTAGTGCTCACGCCTCTCACTGTGTGTGTGCGTGTGTGTGCGTGCGTGCGTGCGTGCGTGCGTGTGTGTGTGCGCGTGTGTGTGTGTGTGTGTGTGTGTGTGTGTGTAGCCATTCACAGAAGCCAGCCGTGGTTTCATGGCGGTGTGTCCAGAAAGGAGGCCCAGAAACTGATAGTGGAACAGGGTCTGGTGGACGGGTGAGTGGACACAAGCAGTGGCTCAAAACCAATGGCACTGCCACACTTGCCTGACTGGCGTCAGACTCTTCACTCACTACGTTTTGGGAAAGAGTCTGATCCTTCGGGGAGACATTCTACTTCTGGGGGGGCGGGCTAAGCATATTGACGTCACACACACACACACACACACACACACACACACACACACACACGCTTAGAGCCCCCGGCGGCGACGTGGCGTGACATTGCAAAAATACGTTATTTCTCATAACATTATATGATTGCATGTTTATGTTAGTGCAAAATGGTATTAAAACGTAATGAAACGGCACTATTGTATAGTTTATTAAAAGAATTCGAGTCGAGCGGGCGTCCGGCTGACTCCGCCATGACAGTTTTCACGGACCAATCAGAGTCCACTAGCGACTCACGTGGGCAGAAGAGCACCAATCAGAGTCCACTAGGGACTCTCACGTGGGCAGAAGAGCTCTGAAGGGAGGGGGCTGGGGGGTGCTGGGACCGGACCAGCCTACCACGTGCCCCAAGTCTACAGCCCTGATTGGCCCATTCAATTCGCCCGCTCTTCGGGCGAGAAGAAATAACATATTTAATCTCCGGGGTCAGTCCACACTACACACCACCCACCAACAGGGGGTGGTAATGTGCGGACTGATTTATCAGGCTACTGCCACACTGCAGTGGTGGAAAAAGTACTTGCATTCTTATCTTGAGTAAAAGTATCCCTACTGCAGTGTAGAAATACTCTGTTACAAATAAATGTCTGTAATTCTAAATGTACTCGAGAAAATGTATAAAAGGTATTAAGATGTACTTAAAGTACCAAGAGTAAAATCTCTGTTCTAGTTTCAGTTTTCTGTAGAAACTAGGGGTGTTACGATACATGTAATAGCGATACGATACGCATCACGATACATGGTTGACGATACGATACATGGACGATATTGGTTCATTCATAGTGATACATTGATTCGATTCAATGATTTAAAATCGATATAGTAACTATTTAGCAAATAAATTAAACTTGTGTGAAACATGTCAAAAATCTATTATTATGGATATATACATTATAAAATACATTATATTTCAACACATATAGACAAACCCGCACCTTGACATGAACACAGAGATTACACACATTTATTGATAGACCAAGAGTAGCTATATGGAATGGAAAAGTAATTAGACCCCTCTTTTTCATGTTCCCTCTACACCAAAGCTTTTTGCCAAAAATAGCCGATCTACAATCTCACAACGCCTCGCAGCGCGAGGCGTTTTGAGCTTGTAGACCTGCTATTTTTGGCTAAAGTTCTCAGAATAAGGACCCCCTGTTGAAGACCACTGGTGTAAAGTAACCAAGTACACTTACTCAAGTACTGTACATTTTGAGGTGTTTTTACTTTACTGGAGTATTTCCAATTTTCAGTATGTTTACTTCGACTACTTCTACACTACATCTCAGAGGCAAATATTGTACTTTTATTCCACTACAATTAGCTAAAACCTTTAGTTACAAGTTACTTTGTAGATTTTGACCTCAAACCATACATTACCCTAATACCCACTTCAGCCATATACAGTGTATATACATTTTCGCCATTCGAAAATAGCCGATGTACAAACTCACAATGAGTCGCATCGCGATGCATTGTAAGCTTGTAGCTCTGCTGTTTTCAAAAGATCTGTATGCATTTGAAAACATGTGAAGTGGGACATTCTGCATAATGAGTACTATTACTTTTGTATATTTTGATACCAATACATTTGCACTTTTACTCAAGTAAATTTTGAATTTCCGGTCTCTTACTTGTAACAGAGTTTTTCTAGATTGCAGTATTGAAATACAGTGAATATAGTCTTTACTCCGTACATGGGATGTATTTTTTAGTGCATTGAGTGTTGTGCTAGCACTATTTTACGATGAATTGGTATGAAGGGCTTCCAGCGTAAACAAGGCTGTAAGAGGTCTTATTGGGATGTTCCTTTTTGGACTGGATGTTTTAACCTGCCTGTGCTGCACTAATGTGTTGTATGTACTTGTCTATGTTATTCATGTTTTTGTCCAAATAAATAATTCAATCAATCAATCAAAAAAGAATGCACTGGATGACATGTAGTCTCTCTCTGTACGTCTCTCTGCATTCAGGATGTTCCTCATCCGTGAGAGTCAGCAGCATGCCCAGTGCTTTGTACTGTCACTGTGCTACAAGCTGAAGACCAAACACTACCTGGTGATCCCTGTAAGTCCCCACTGATATATATATCACAATGATAATTGAGTTGCTTGTACAGTTGTTAAAGTCTGGGTGCCATGATCCCCCTCCCCCCTAAAACATGATGATCAGGTATTATGATTATACTAGCAGAAAGATTTTGTCCAAAAAAAGTGTACAGAAAGTGTTAAAATTATGTTTTTACGTGGCCACACCCACCAGTTCATTAAGTATGCCTGGTTGTCAGGTGGGCGTTAACCCAGCTGAAGTTAGCCACACCCACAGTGTTGGGTGTATGGTAAAAGGGGAGGGGATGAGTTTATGATGTCATTAAATCTGTGTTTTTCGATCAGGCCTTTTGACTCAGAGGCTTTCAGCTTTTCCGGAAGTAACCAAAAGTACACAGGGATGACTTATATGCACAATATAACCCCACTTGGAGGTCAACAGAAAAAGTACAAAACTATGGCAAAACCTCTTAACTCATCTAGTGCCATTCCCGAGATGTCTCGTGAAATGTACTCGAGTATCTGTAGTGCCATTCACGAGATATCTCGGGGAAAGTAATATATTACTGTAACGGCGAGTACATTACCGAGAAGAATGGCCGCAGGTCCGGAGACGAAATCCGTCGCTGATTTCGCATCATCACGGCTCCACGAGCACAAAATAGTCCCATCCATAACATTGAGGTGGACGGGGGATCTCATCTTTAATGTCCATTATCTCAAAACTACACTTTAGAAGCTAGGATGGAGGCAGATGCTCGCTTATGTTACACAGTTATAAAAGCTCCCGGTCGGCCATTACACAACTCCACGTGGACACGGATCGGTTCCGGCGCACGACCCGATGACGTCAGACCGGAAGTGATTGCGCTGTGGACTTCTGGCCTTCAAAATAAGATAACGGCGGTGATGCCAGCCTGAAGGTGGCATCGTGGACTTTATAATCCGTTAATTTCATGGGCACAAAATGAGTTAAACAACATGCGTGAAGAGAAAATAAGTTACGTTTAATGTGATCCAAAAGTTGAGTCTAGAATGTGAGAGCAACTCTCTCCCTCTCTCTTAAAACCACTCGAACCCTAGTGTCCCTATTCTGGACATGTCAACGTAGTTGAATAATCAGTCAAAACAGGCAGACGTTTGGCCAAAAAGAAGAAGATATTTGTTGTTAACAGTTTTGATTTTGACTGTAAATTTTGACTCGGTCTTTTGAATAGATTTTAGTTTAGTTTTAGTAATATGTTAGTCATTTGAAATGTTTTAGTTGTATTCTATTCTTAGTCTAGTTTTAGTCGACTAAATCAACACTGGGTGTTGTCGGAAAATAGGAGGGGACCAAGTAATAAGTATAGACGGGGGACTCGTGTGAGAGAGTCTTCTCTCCTTCTCTCTTAAACTGTAAAGCTTTGGGGGAGAATAGCCCCCACATGTTGACTGAACCAGCATAATGATAACATAATGATGTGTATTCTGTTTTTCTTCTTTTTCTTTTTTAATGGACCTTGCATAATTCGCAGTGCTGTATGACTCATGACCAGTCTTTATGGGCATTTTGATGGTGTTAGCTTTGCCTGCAAACTGCTTATACTGTTAGGCTTTACATTTCCAACCGATGTTTTCTAGTCCTGCATACTACAGTTGTGTAATATATAAATATTAACACCATAATTCTCTCCCCATTAATATCACTAGTGAGGTGATTGAGGCTCTTAATTGTGTTTCAGATCAGAGCATTCTGTTATAGTACATATCGTCACTGTCGGGCAGAAACCTCGTATCTCCAAGTTTCAAATTTGTACTTTTTTTCACCAAGTAAAGCCCTGCTTCACCATACAAGGCTGTCGCACAAAAGTAGTGAAAATAGCCGATCTACAAGCACACAGCGCCTCGCAACGCGAGGCGTTGTGTGCTTGTAGATCTGCTATTTTCACTAGATTAATTCATTTTTAGGAAGTCAAGTAGTCGTAGTGTTGATTTTGACAGCAGATCTACAAGATCTTCGTTGTATTTTCAGAGCGCAACACCTGAGCACAACCAAACATAAAAGGACTTGTCTTTTAGTTCCACTGGATCTCTTGTCCACTAGTCCCTCCCTAACGTTTTAGTTTAGTTACTTGTTTGTGAAATTGTCAACACATTTAGTCTTTGTTTTAGTCATCATGGCTTAGTTTTGGTTTAGTTCTTATTTATCTTTCGTTGGTAAAAAAAGGTAGTCGACAAATATTTTTTGTCATAGTTTTAGCCGACGACGTCAACACTGCTGCAGAGAAACACTGCCATTTGCTGTTGATATCTTAACTCATTTACCGCCCCTCCCGATAGTCCCGATAAAATCCCTATGTTCCTCTCCGCCGGGCCCGATAATCCCGAGAGATTAATATGCTTTAATCACTATAAAACATTAAAAAGTATTTGTTTTATCGGTAATCGGTGCCTAATCGCCCGACCAAAAAACTTCCTGAGGAACTATCCAACAATACACAGGGATGGCACATTATAACCCCACCCTTAGGTCTATTAGAGTAATGTTAACTTCAACAGCACACGTACAAAACAGAAAAAAAGTACAAAACTATGGCACCCCCTCTTTAAACGGTAAAGCATCTTGTCCTGTCCTTTGCCAGTGCGAGGAGGGCGGCCGGAAGTACTACACCATGGACGACGGCCTGACTCTCTTCATCGACCTGCTGCAGCTGGTGGAGTTCCACCAGATCAACAAGGGCATCCTCCCCGTCTGCCTCAAGCACCCCTGCATCTGCGTAGCGCTCTGACCAATCCACCCGTAGCACTAGGCCCACACGGTCACTCCGTTTGACCCTTTGCTTTTTAACCCCACTGTCACTCCATGTGACGCCCAGCCCCCGGAGCTGTCTGGCAGCCATGAAACCTGCTCTCTATAGCTGAGGAGGGGTAATAACCTCTGACTCGCAGACCAGGAAATCGCAGACCAGCGCTACGCTCCGGGCCGAATCGGTTTGTAGTGACCCCTGCTTCAATCGAAGGTAACCGGGGGAGGGTCATCAATATGGCCGTACATGGACCAAACGTGTCCGCGACAAAGACTCGTCCTTGTCCGTGGCGAGTGTTCGGTTTTCAGTTTTACACGCCGTTATTACGTTCTTATTTTGATCATAAGCCTCAATTACTGCATGTCAGGTCTCCAGGTTTTCTTCAGAATATGTATGACATCGATTTACTGAGACACTATGGCACATTATGAGTCCAACTAGTACTAGTGGTTCTCAAACGTTTTATTTGCAAGGGCCCCTATAACTCTGAACGTGTACAAATGCTACCAAATAGGGTCCATTTGTTAGAATGTGTACACTCTCAGAGTTACAGACCTGCACTGGTCATTCAAGGCTCTTAAAACTAACACACCAAATTGTTCATTGCATTACTGTGTCAAAACTTTAGATGGCAGCAACACCAAAGAGAGGCCTAGGGTTTAGTTCTTCTTTTAAAGGCCTGAACACATTATGACGCGATATTTTATGCTTTAACTATTGAAAAATAGCAGATATACAAGCTCACAGCGCGGCACCGAGTGCCGCGCTGTGAGCTTGTATATCTGCTATTTTTGAAAAATCGTGAAAATTAGAATTTTGACCCGATTCTATAAGTGTCTTTTGAATCCTTCTAAGATTTTTGGAAAAAACCTATGTTTCTATGTCAGCAATCTGACCAGCCATCGTCAAAGAAAAGGTCCTTTTCACTTCACTGGAGCTCAGTTAGTCTGTTCTTGAGAGACTACTACGTCAGTGGTTCTCAAACTCTTCCATGTGAAGGACCCCCAAAATGATATGTATTTGACCACGGACCCCCATCTCAAAATATTTAGTTCCAGGGACCACCCAGAAGCAAAATTTGAGTTACAAACGTTCGCTTTGAAAATACATATATTCCAAGATTTTCACACATTTTCACAACTTTTTTTCAAAAATAGCAGATCTACAAGCTTGCAGCGCGGCACTCGGTGCCGCGCTGTGAGCTTGTATATCTGCTATTTTTGTATATTTAAAGCATAAAATATTGCGTCATAATGTGTTCAGGCCTAAATGGGTTAAGGACGTGTGCCAGATGGATCCGATGGGCGAGGTTGGATAGGCGGGCCTAAGCCTAGTCATACAAGAAGATGTCTTCTTTGATGAAATCCTCACTGGAACAAAGGTTTTATAACGTCAGTGTAGGGCAGACACCTTGTATCTCAGTGTTTCAAATATGTATGTTTTATTTAATTTTATTAAAGCCCTACTTCATCATACAAAAGTGCACAAAGCTAGTGAACATAGACGATCTACAAGCACACAACGCCTCGCAGTGCGAGGCGTTGTGTGCTTGTAGATCGTCTATTTTCACTAGTTTAAATCATTTTAAAAATGATGAATACAAAAGGAACGTTTTTGGACATATAAGGTTTCCACCCGACAACGTTAATCCATGTTTTTGCCCATGTCCACTATGTCTTCCCCTGATCCCATTCCACATGCATCACAAGAGAGCGTCTAATCACACAGCCGGATTCTTCCGTCCACCGCCTAAACGCAAAGTCAGTTCAAAAGGTAGAAGCCGTGTGATAACTGTGGTTTGAAAACTTCCAAACTGAATAGAGCATCGCAGCGGAAGTCGTTTGCTGGTGCCACTTAAAATCTCCCATTCATTTTCCCCATAGACTTACAAAAATATTTACAACAATTATGTTAAGCCTAGAACCAAGCCATTCAGGATGGCAGTGAATCATGAACATGAAACCTTTGTTTCAATGAAAAGAACATTTTGAAAATCGCTAAACAAAGGGTAGTTATTAAATCAAATAATGTAATATTAAAATATGTTTTCACATAGGATCAAGAGTTGTAAGGTCATGATTCACTGCAATCCTGGATGGCTTGGTTCTAGGCTTAACATAATTGTTATAAATATCTTTGTAAAAGTCTATGGGGAAAATGAATGGGAGATTCTAAGTGGCACCAGTAAACCACTTCCGCTGCGATGCTCTATATGCAGGTCAGTTCTGTCAAGCCCTGGGTTATAGTTTCAGGAACCTCCTCCATCAGCGGTTTTCAACCTTTTTCATATCAATAAAAATTAACAAGCTCCATTCCTAATGGCACCCCCTCTTTAACCCATTTAGGCCTAGTATTATTGAATGCTTTAACCAGTGAAAAATAGCAGATATACAAGCTCACAGCGCGGCACCGAGTGCCGCGCTGCGAGCTTGTAGATCTGCTATTTTTGAAAAAGTCGTGAAAATGTGTGCAAATCTTTGAACATATGTATTTTTAAAGCGAACGTTTGTAACTCAAATTCTGCTTCTGGGGGGTCCCTGGAACTAAATATTTTGAGATGCAGGTCCGTGGCCAAATAAATATCATTTTGGGCGTCCTTCACATGAAAAGGTTTGAGAACCACTGCCATCGAAACATAGATTTTTCAGAAGGATTTGAAATATTCAAAGATTTTCATGATTTTTCAAAAATAGCAGATCTACAAGCTCGCAGCGCGGCACTCGGTGCCGCGCTGTGAGCTTGTATATCTGCTATTTTTCAATAGTTAAAGCACAGGGGCCCCACAGTGAATCCTTGTACCTGGGGCCCAGAATTTGGTGCGACACCCCTGCTGATATTGCATTACTGTCCATGGGGTCTATTAGGCAGAAATGCCCCTGTTGTCCAGTTTCC
The DNA here is from genome assembly GCF_963921795.1 of Nannobrachium achirus. NCBI lineage: Eukaryota > Metazoa > Chordata > Actinopteri > Myctophiformes > Myctophidae > Nannobrachium > Nannobrachium achirus. The sequence goes on from NC_137825.1 coordinate 53,460,075, forward strand.
CCAGCAGAACCCAGCAGCTCTCATAGGTCAGAGTGGATACTATAAGCCTATCGCTTTTAAACTGTTGTGTTCAAAAGTGTTTTTATTTTTCATAATGTGTTACTAGTTGTCATTACAAACACATCCATGCCATCGTCGTCCCACAAAAGCCGTCACACTCTGCTAAACAGATGCTATGCTTTTCTATGTTTTACCAAGTCCCGGAAAAGATGCCCTGTGATTGGCCGGTACAGTCACTTTGATTGGCAGTTGTGCCGAATGCTCACCCCAAAACATGATTTATGAGATTGTGGTGTCTTGTGTGGGACAACCACTCTGACATGGATGTGTCTGCAATGACAACTTGTAACACATTCATGAAAATAAAATCACTTTTGACCACAACAAATATTGTAAAAGCGATAGGCTTATGCTGCGTTCAGATGGGCTCAGGCAAGCGGTAGACGGCAAACCGAAGTCATTTTAGTGGACGGGAGTAGAACGGCAAACGGCACAGTAGTCCGGAAGTCGAAACCGGTGACGGTAAACGGCAGACGTGCCGTTCAAAGTTAAATTAATTTAACTTTTTTACCGTGGTACAGGACGGAATCCCTATTAATTAATGTTGCCCTACCGTTCCGTCGGGCATATTTTGTTCTACCTTGCCGTACCGTCCAGCAGGTGGTGCCGTTTGCCGTCTACCGCTTGCCTGAGCCCATCTGAACGCAGCATTACAGTATGGTCTCTATGCTATAAGAGCTGCTGGGGAAACTGGACAACGGGGCCATTTCTGCCTAATAGACCCCATGGACAGTCATTTTGGATCAATATCAGTAGGAAAATGAGCCTAGATGTTATTAAGGGCGGAGTTCGGGAGTTGTCCTTTAAGTAACGCAACTCTTGAGAGGGTTAAATGAAACAAAATGGACCCATTTTTGTTCTCAAGAGTTAACGATCTACAAGGGTCCATTTGGTTACCAACTCTGCATCATTCAGCTGGGGACCACCTGGAAACCCCTCAAGGACCACCGGTTGAAAAGCCACCGCCCCCACATGGTCGGCAGGACCCGACACAATGACATGGACACGTTTGAATCCCACGCAGACTCTCCTGGCAGGCCGCTCGCTTTTAATTAGATCGAACAAACATGCAATTTCAGACGCCGTCTCGTTTTTTAATTAATTAGTCCCGTTCCCTCTTCGGGGACAAATGACTTGTACCGTTAACGTGGCACAGAACCCACGAAGGCTTCGGGATTTGCCAACACCCTGTTTGGTGCCAAGTTTTGAACAGATGACTGCATCACCCAAAGTTACCAGCAGAGGGTGCTCTTTACTCAGCTAATAACTGAGCCACAGTGACAGTTGCAGTGGTTCTCAAAGTGGATTCCAGGGACTCTGTGGGTTCCTTTAGGAGGGTCTAAATTGACCCATACCAAGTCTGTAACTCTGACAGTGTACAAATGGAACCAAATGAACCCTCACGGGTTCATTTGGTTCCATTTGTACACCGTCAGAGTTAGGGGGAGTCCTTGAAATATCAACTTTTGGTTTGAGAAACACTTGAGTTAGGTTACACTTCTGGGAGGATCTCTTCAAGAATTGGCTTTTTTTCCAGCGGGGTGAAATGTCACGGAAAAATAAATGTGTGTTTTTGTTAATGGTTGGTGGACAAAGTACTGAACCGTAGGTCGTACAATCAACATCTTTTTTTCCTTGGATCAATAGGCCCTGGCAAAGTATACATACTCCTGGTCAAATATCCACTATAAGTGAAAGTTAATCTGTCAAATTTGTACTTGAGTCAAAGTACTTGCTTTTAAAAAAAATACCTAAGTTTTCAAATAAAAAGTAAATGCTTTTCATAATACTTAAAGGGATATTTCGCTTTCAAATAAAATAAACAAAAGATGTACAAAATAAATGATCAAAGTAATCATGCCTTCCGTATTCTTTCCATATTTTTTTCATATCTTTTTTTTAATGTTTATTTTATTTGAAAGTGAAATATCCATTAGTTTAAGTATACATACTAACCCTCCCTAACCCTCCCTAACCCCCCCCCCCCCCCCCCCCCCAGAAATGTTCAAAAATATCAATAATATTGAAAATAGCAGATCTACGAGCTCACGACCCGTCGCAGTGCGATGCGCTGTGAACTTATGCATCTGCTATTTTCACTATACTGTGTTTGAAATGGGGCTCAGGTGATTAATTCATAATGTACTTTTATCCATTCCTAGAAACGTAGTGGAGTCAAAAGTACAATATGTGTCTTTGAAATGAGTGAAAGTAAAAATACAAACGCTCCAAGTCAAGTACAGATACTCAAAGAATGTACTGTGCTCAAGCAAATCTTCATTACTGTCCACCACTGGTATTTAATATTGTTTTATTTTATTTCATAGAACACTGCTATATTATGTTATCATGCCTTCCACGTGTTAGGAACTGCAGACGCACAATCATGGTGTAGCACAGGGTTCCCCAATAGGCGGCCCGTGGGCCATTTGCGGCCCACGGGGAGCTACAGTCTGTCCCCCACCAACCCCAGTAATAATGGTGGTATAAGAGCAGAAACAACACTAGTATATCGTCATTGTCGGGTGGAAAACCCGCATCTCAAAATGTGTACGTTCTTTCGCAAAGTAAAGCTCTGCTTCATCAAACAAGAGTAGTGAAAACAGCAGATCTACAAGCACACAACGCCTCGCGGTGCGAGGCGTTGTGTGCTTGTAGATCGGCTGTTTTCACTAGTTTAAATCATTTTTAAAATGATAAATGCAAAACGAACGGTTTTGGACATACAAGGTTTTCACCCGACAACGACGATATCTGAACTGTCACTGTAGTAGCGGGAACGCCACCATCGCCCCCCCTGCACTGTTGTGGCCCTCAGCTTGGTACCCTAGACATAATTTGGCCCTTGGGGAAAACTAATTGGGGAACCCTGGTGTAGCATGTATGACATGTTTTGTTTTGGGTCGGTTTTATTTGTCACTTTTTTTTATGCCGATCATCTGCACAATGTTTAACCCATTTAGGCCTGAACACATTATGACGCAATATTTTATGCTTTAAATATTAAAAAATAGCAGATATACAAGCTCACAGCGCGGCACCGAGTGCCGCGCTGCGAGCTTGTAGATCTGCTATTTTTGAAAAATCGTGAAAATTAGAATTTTGACCCGATTCTATAAGTGTCTTTTGAATCCTTCTAAGGTTTTTTTGAAAAACCTATGTTTCTATGTCAGCAACCTGGCCAGCCATCGTCAAAGAAAAGGTCCTTTTCATTTAACTGGAGCTCAGTTAGTCTGTTCTTGATAGACTACTATGTCAGTGGTTCTCAAACCTTTTCATGTGAAGGACCCCAAAAATTATATGAATTTGGCCACGGACCCCCATCTCAAAATATTTAGTTCCAGGGACCACCCAGAAGCAAAATTTGAGATACAAACGTTTGCTTTGAAAATACATATATTCAAAGATTTGCACACATTTTCACGACTTTTTCCAAAATAGCAGATCTACAAGCTCGCAGCGCGGCACTCGGTGCCGCGCTGTGAGCTTGTATATCTGCTATTTTTTAATATTTAAAGCATTGATAGTTCTGATATTGCTACTGTTGCACAGCAAAGCTGAGGGGAGTGTTGTGGTTGAAACAGTGCGGCCAACATACACTAACTATTGGTTGGTGTGTGAATGCTATAATTTAACCTTCAATATGTTGCACTTGCTTTATAAATATACTGTGCTCTAATTATGTAACAACAGTTTAATCATACATTCAACGCACAGGGCCAGTTTACTTTTTTTGTACATTTTATTTTATGAAATAAAGTGAAAACGTATGTTTTATTGAATTTACAACCTCTTCCTATATCGATGTACTAGTGTTACACATTGTCCACAATCATGGTTTATAGCAATACCAAAAGAAAAAATATAATGCATTAGCCATGATGCTGCCACTTTTCCAAAATCTAAGTGGAACCTAACTACATGGCAGTGTTGATTTTGACAGAAGAATTTAATGGTAGTCTTTTGAATAAGATTCTGTTTAGTTTTAGGTATCTGTCATTTTTTACTTTTAGTCTATAGTCGACTAATTAGTCTATTAGTCGACTAATTATCAGGTGCCCCGGCTGACCAGGGGGAGGCATTATAGAGACCAGGATTACTGCATATTTTTTGTGAGGGTATCCTCCCTAGGAGACACGGGGAGAACATGCAAACTCCACACAGTCTTTTAGTTCGACTGGATCTCTTCTCCTCTGGTCCCTCCCTAACATTTTAGTCTAGTTTTTATGTGTTGACAAAATTGTCAATATATAGTCTCAGTTTTAGTCCTCATAGCTTAGCTTTTGTTTAGTTTTTATTAAGTATTCGTCAGTGAAAAAAAATGGTAAGCTCAAAGAAAAGGGTTGAACCTGTGACATCATGACATACTTTTCATTTTAGTTTTTTCTATTAATTTGGTCATTAAGGTCCACATAATGAGAGGCCTGCTCTGCTGGAAACATTGTGAAAAAAATGTTATTGTCACTGTCCCATCGACTTCACTATAATGGAAAAGAAAAATATTTAAAAAAAAAAGAAGAAAACAATCTGCTTTAAGTAGCCCAATGAATGTTTTTCATGCAAAACAAATGCTTGTAATCGATTCAGAATCATGAAGAACCCCTAATTTGACCCCTCACATGCTACTTTAAGCAGATTTATTTTCTTTTTTAAATATTTTTATTTTCCTGTATAGTGAAGTCGATGGGACAGTGAATATACAAATGTCCTTAGCTTTCTATTGCAATGTTTCAGGCAGAGCCTCTCATTCTGTGGACCTTAATGAACAAATGAATAGAAAAAACAAAAATTAAAATGACATCACAGGTCCCCTCAAATTTTGGGACTATGGCTCCCCGACTATGTGTACACAACACAAGAGTCTAGCCCAGAAAGGTGCTGTTGCAGCAGAGCCGGCGGAAATGATAACGGAGCACCTCGTTATAGTCCAGAATTAGAATAATGTGGGGCAGAAAATAACCCCTATATACCCAGCCCTCGCTGAATAAACGAACGGTGGAACGGGAGGAGAGGAGAGTCTGCCTCTCAAGGTGATTATGGGTTTCAGTGCAGCCTCTCTGATCAGGGGCGTCACAAGGGGGGGGGGGGGGGACTGAGTTACTAGGGCCCAAGGTGGAGGGGCCTTGATTATTTTAAATACTTTTGCTATTGAAAAATAGCAGACAGCGCGGCACCGAGTGCCGCGCTGCAAGCTTGTAGATCTGCTATTTTTGAAAAGTCCTGAAAATGTGTGCAAAACTTTGAATAAATTTATTTTTTTAAGCGAACATTTGTAACTCAAATTTTGCTTCTGGGTGGTCCCTGGAACTAAATATTTTGAGATGGGGGTCCGTGGCCAAATACATATCATTTTTGGGGTGTCCTTCGCAAGAAAAAGTGTGAGCACCACTGACATAGAAACATAGGTTTTTAAAAAAAAAACCTTAGAAGGATTTGTAATATTCAAAGACTTTTCACGATTTTTCAAAAACGGCAGATCTACGAGCTCGCAGCGCGGCGAGCTTGTATATCTCCTATTTTTCAATAGTAGCTATAGTCAACCTTTTTTTGAAAAACGGACGCTAAAATAAAAATAATGTCGAAAATATTTTATAAAAAAAGATTAAGATTCATGTGTTTCTATTCAAAAATGACCACAAAAAGCGTAAAATAATGATAAAATAATCATTTTGGCCATTGTCAGGCTGACTTTGTTTACATCCCCCTTCTATTCTTTTATGGATTGATAAGGGATATAAACAAAGTCAGCCTGGCAATGGCCAAAATGATTATTTTATCATTATTTTACGCTTTTTGTGGTCATTTTTGAATAGAAACACATATATGAAGCTTAATCTTTTTTATAAAATGTTTTCGAAACATTATTTTTATTTTAGTGTCCGTTTTTCAAGAAAAAAGTTGACTATAGCTCCTTTTAAAGGTGATACACCATGAAATTTCACTTTTCCTATTTTAAAACCTTTTTTTGGGGTCCCACTAGCACCTTCTATCCTCACAAAGTCCCATTTCTGACCGTTGTGTCTTTCTCTGGTTTTGAGAAGGCGAAGGTTAAAAGTATCCCACGGGTTCTCAAAACAGGCTATCCAGGTTTGCTGCCGATTGTGACGTCATCTGCCGATTGTGACGTCATCATAAAAAAAAAATCTAAACATTTTTTTTTTTCAAAGTTCAGGCTAAAGGTGGTACTGCAGCTGAAATGCTCTGAGAGCCATTCAAAAATGAGAGAGGCTCTATATTCAGGAGTGGTAATTTAGCCTCAAACCTTTTGAAAAACGTTTTTGGGACATAAACAATATGACATAAATACTTTTTAAATGCATGGTGTGTCACCTTTAAAGCACAAAATGGGAGTGAATCCTTGTACCCCAGGGCACAGAATTTGGTGCGACACCCCTGTCTCTGATGCAGCACTAGACATCCTGTATGTTGGCGCTGAGCATTGATCTGAGCTCCACGAGAAGCTAAAGAGATGATTTCTCTTTGTGGCCTCAGCTCCTCTGCTTGCCGTATTTGTCTGTGTAAAGCGTGTGTTGTGCGTGCATGGTTAAATACCAGTGGGCTCTCTGCTGCTATATAACCCATCGCTTCCACTCCAGCCCGCCACTGGAGGGGTTGCCATAGCAACCACCCCCCACCCTCCCTACCGGTCTACTAAAGATGGGCAGGCGTACAGTATGTCGCCGTTGTCGGGTGGAAACCTTGTATGTCCAAGACCGTGAAAACAGCAGATCTACAAGCACACAACGCCTCGCACCGCGAGGCGTTGTGTGCTTGTAGATCGGCTGTTTTCACTACCTTTGTGCGACAGTCAGAGAAAATTAGCAGAATCTGGGAATAAATTCCTTACCAAACAATTACTTCACCAATGTGTTCGTAAAGGTGTCTAGTAACATATCTAACAAAGATTGAAATTCAACATCCCTAGGAAAATCTTTGTCAGCTAGGGTAATTTTGGGTCTCATTCACTTACTATATACATACACTATACTAAAAGGGAAAAAAAATGACTCCCAAAAAATATGCTTTAAGTGGAATGTGAGGGGTCTAACTAGGTGTTTTTAATTATTCTGAATCCATTGCAAGCATTTTTTTTTTTTGAACGAAAAACATTCCTTGGGCTAAAAATGGACCCCCATACCACTGTGAAAAGTGATGACTCATCACTAAACCATCATTTTTATTTCTTGTTTTTAGCCCTATGAATGTTTTCCGTGCAAAACAAATGCTTGCAATGGATTCAGAATAATTAAAAACACCTAGTTAGACCCCTCACATCCCACTTAAAGCATATTTTTGGGGAGTCATTTTGTGAGTGAATGAGACCAATAATGACCCTAGCTGTCAAAGATTTTCCTAGGGATGTTGAATTTCAATCTTTGTTAGATATGTTACACCTTTACGAACACATTGGTGTTCGTAAAGAAATCGTTTGGTAAGGAATTTATTCCCAGGTTTTTATTAATTCCCTGACTATGTATGATGAAGCAGGGCTTTACTTGGTGAAAAAACGTACACACTTGAAACTTGGAGATACGAGGTTTCTGCCCGACAGTGACGATATGAAGGAATAAGAAAAGGGGGAGAGCAATGAAAGGATGACTCATACGGGGATATCAAAGAGCAGGATTTTAGAAAATGTGCCGTCCAATTATAAGTTATATATGAGCTCTGATTTAATTTCTCTGGGTACCGGTGCGTGAAGTGTGAGCCGTTTTGAATTTGACCTTCTCTCACTGCTCGAATTGATGTGGATTCAGTATGGCAGTTATTTAAAGTTACTGTGACAATAGAGATGTTCCACGGGATGAAGAATTCACGCAGACCTGTTTCATGTTACCTCGGATGGACGCCTGTTTTTAACTTGCTGCGAAAGGCACACTTTCCCCGCTCGATTTGACTACTATGTGAAAGCCAACTCTCCCCATCACCTTAGAGTGTAATCTATTGATCTTGTATATTCTATAATCGCTGTCTTTTTTTTTTATCAGTGCTTTCATTTAAATCTTTTCATTCATTTCATTTATTTCGAACATATTAAAATAGTAAAAAGACAAAGAAAAAACGTTTTTTTTTTTTAAAGAACAGCGCCCAAAATTATCATAACATCATCATCCTTAAAAAAAATTATTGTCCAGATTCGAAAAAGGAGTAGGAAGAAGTTTGTGCAACTTCATTTTATAACATAAATATCTTAACTAGTTAAGTATTACGGCTTTCCTTTATGTCTGTGTGTTGGTTAAAAACATATTGAACAAATGAAAAGTAGTAAAAAGCGCTACAGCCAAAAACTCCTAATTCCACTTGAGCTGGATGTTTTTTTTTTTTTATATGGAGTATGTAGTAAACAATGTCGTTTTCAGTTCAGTTCAGTTTAGTCTATTTCCAGCTCTTTGGACAACAAAATACATCCATGTGCATTAGTGCAGTATGAGCAAGGTACATATAAGAGAACAAAATAAAAGAAAGGAAAGTCCAAGGCTCAGGCTGTGGAGTCCATTTGACATGTCGAAGTGTCCAAGATGCTGGAAAAGGGGACAGGGAGAAGCATAGTGCTTATCTAGCTCTGGTCCATAGTGTTAGAGCTAAGTGCTTATCCAGCCCTGGCTCAGTTTTCAAAAGCACATGAATAACTAGAAATACTGTTCCTATGAAACAGTGTGGGCTCGCTCGTGACTATATTCTGCAGCGTGCTAACTGTCATGTGAAGCTCAACCAATACTCCAGCTAACACCATTCCCTGCCTTTGTACTGTCTTCGACGGAACTCACTATATAAATAATGAAGATAACATACTGGTCTCGCCTTTCAGGCGAGCCCACAATAATAGTACTAGTTAATGATAGATAAAAATTTATAATTGTCATTGTTTTCAGCACTCTTCAAAAAGTGCATAATTGGTGTAAGTGGTATACTGTATTAGCACATATTCATACAGCATCCCTCCCACACATCTATCTCACATGAGAGGTCATGTGAGAGTCAAGTTTCAATTCTGAAAAGCAGAAGTTGTCAAAGAACTTTATGAATGCATAATATTAATGATTTGTGCTGTCTACCGTCAAACTTCAGCTCCTCTTCTCTCTCCACCCTTGAATCCACTCCTAGTATTCTACTATCCTGTGCTTGGGATAAAAGTATGACACCTGTGTCCACTAGCTAAACGTTACTTTTTCTGACCTCCTACTCTGTTTAACTGAAGAGAGATGAAAATTGTGGACATGAGTGGCTATCCAATCTCCATAATGGGTCATTTTATGTGCAGAGTTATTGCTCTAGTGCTTTTTGGACATTGGTATGCATGCACAATGCAACATTTGTGATGCAGTGTGTTTTACTATCAAACTTCTAATGCTCTATATTGTGTGTTCATATTGTGTTGACACCTAACTGAGGAAGACAAGGCTCACATTCTCAGCTCAACTCAACCAAAATTGTATTTATATAAAACATATTTAAAATAGCAGAAGCCCCCAAAAACGTGCTCTACAACACAGCAAGTGAATAACAACAACAGCAAAAATATACAACACATACATGCAGCAACTATTCTGTAGTCGTGTTAGCTATGGTTTGTTGGTGCTACCTATCCGGGGTTTCCTAAAATCTGTAGCAGCTGGCCAAGAGTCTGGTGAAAATTACAGTATTTTCTGGACTATAAGGCGCACCTGACTATAAGGCGCACTGTCAATGAATGGTCTATTTTCAAACTGTTTTCATATATAAGGCGCACCTGACTATAAGGCGCACATAATAGACGCTACCGTTGCATTATGCATCCAACAGATGGAGCTGTGCTAAAGGGAATGTCAATGTCAATGAATGATCCATATATAAGGCGCACTGGACTATAAGGCGCACTGTAGTTTTTTGAGAAAATTAAAGGCTTTTAAGTGCGCCTTATAGTCCGGAAAATACGGTATGCAAAATTCCTCCTAAACGTGCAAAACAAACTATACTTTTGTGTTTGTTTGTTTTTGTTTAAGCAACTTCTCCTCATATGTTGAGGGCAAAAATAAGAATTAATCAAATTAAGGGAATTAATTGAATGAAATTAATTAATTTGTTGATTAAAATGTTTGGCTTTGCGCACAGCAGAGTCCCCCCCCTAGCCTACCACCTGGCCAAGCCTTTTTTCCTGCAGGAAACCCTGCTATCTATTCCAACAAGATTTCATTTTCTGAATAAATCTGTCATTTACCAGTAAGACTCCCTAATCGGGAGATAAGCGACCGTAGGTGGCTTATCTCCACAAATAGTGCAAAAATGTGTTTTTTCAAAATCTTCCTGATCCATGTTGATGACATGAGTGTAGACATGCTGTGTAGTGATATTCGTGATTTTAGGGCAAAAACTGTAGGATCAGTGTCCAAAAATGTGTTTTAAAAATCGGCCTGAAGGTGGCGCTAGAATAGGGCCATGTGAGAAATGAGGGGTGGGGTCTCCGCGTTGCCTTGGCGGACGAATAGGTACCGGCCCCGGCTCTCCCGGACGCTCCTAGCCCGAGTTACGGCATTTTATGTGCGCTGCAGTGGCAGGGGGTCCTCCACTGGGGGCGCCACTACTTTTGCATCCGTTCTGGAGCACCAGGAGTCGGTGGTCCCCGGGAATTCCCCGCGAGCAGCCCCGTTGGGGTGGTCATTTGGTCATTTTTGCACATTTGGTCATTTTTTACATCTGGGGGTCCCCCAGGTGGAGGTTGTAGTTTGGCAGGCAAGGAGTGTGTGTGTAAAATCTGGCATGGATCGGGTCAACGGGTGCGGAGATATAAGCAGGGAAAAAGTGTGACGTGTGACGTGTGAGCACATTTGGTCATTTTTTACATCTGGGGGTCCCCCAGGGACCTGGGGGTCCCTGGGGCTCCGGGGGTCCTTGGAGGTTGTAGTTTGGCAGTCAAGGAGTGTGTGTGCAAAATTTGGCATGGATGGGGGCAACGGTTGTGGAGATATGAGCAGGGCAAAAGTGTGACTGACTGACTCACTCACTCACTCACTCACAGACAGCCGGTGGAGGTTTTGGTAGTAAATGCGACCTACGGTCGCAATGAGAGTGCATGTGTCCCAATGTACAGATACTCCTTTTACTACACTGATGCACAGAATTTTAAGACACTTCTAGCTGTCTAGTTATGGGCAGGAATCCAAGAGCACTACTGTCTGGGATCTATGGCCCAAGGGTATACAGAGCAGCCAGCAGGGGCGTCACAAGGGGGAGGAAAGTGGGACTGAGTTACCAGGGCCCAAGGTGGAGGGGCCGTAATTATTTTATACTTTTAGCTATTGAAAAATAGCAGATATACAAGCTCACAGCGAGCTTGTAGATCTGCTATTTTTGAAAACTGAAATGGAGGGAGGGCAAGTGCCAAGGGAAAATGTGCGCAAATCTTTGAATATATGTATTTTTTAAGCGAACATTTGTAAATAAATGTTGCTTCTGGGGGGTCCCTGGAACTAAATATTTTGAGATGGGGTCGGTGGGGGTCATCAGTCGGTCATCAGTCGGTGGGGGTCATTTGAGATGGGGGTCATCAGTGTATTTTGGATTCATGTCAATGTGTGTTTTCACTTGAACCGTCAATACTTAAAAAAACTTGACCTTTTACTGTCTGCTCTCTTTCCCCTCTACACCAAACCTCTTTGCCAAAAATAGCCGATCGGCTATTTTTGGCTAAAGTTCTCAGAATTGGACGCTAGGGTTCAAGTGGTTATTATAAAAAAGCAGAAAAAAAAAGTTTCTATCACTCAAAGATTTGGAGGACCCCCTGTAGTAACTCTGAGGACCCCCTAGGGGTCCCGGACCCCCTGTTGAAGACCCATGCTCTAATAGATAGTAGCAAAGGTTGTTAACAAGGGCGCTTCCCCCAAGGGCGCTTCCCCCTAAAAAAAAAGCTGTGCTGCGCTTAAACTATTGTATGCATACAGAAAACAACTTCAAAATCGTGAGCAAGAGAAATCAATCAAATCTGTTGAGAATCCAAATTGAAGCTGATGGCGATGGCTCATCTGCGGCTACTATAGGCTATTACCAGTTAGGATAGATTAGCTTAGGCAGTTGGAGAACACAATAAGACACATTCACCCATAAAGCATGCAAGTGAATCTTTAAAAGGAGTCTGTCTTGTTTCTGTAAACAGTCTGCCTGACAGATAGTGTACTGTAGGTTACTGTCTGGAGGCAGTTCCTGCAAAAGGGCATTATAAATCAATAATAATTGTGTTTTCTTCTCATGGAGAGGGATGGAAGGAACAGAGGTTTCTAAAGGTGACCGTTTCTCAACAACAGATTTGATGATATGTTATTTTTGTTGAAACTCCCCAAGAACCAGCAGCAGCAAGAGAAATGACGTGACTCACTCATCCCCCGGTTCATGGAAGTAATTTCTCTATGGGTCATCTTAAAATCGTCATTGTGGTCCAAAAATAAACAAACGGTTTGCGCGATATTGTTGGGGAGGTGGCTCTGTATGGTTTATGATAGTCATTCACACTCATATTTGATAAAGCCTGTTTCTAGCAAAAACGATTCTTCATATCCTTATGAGTCAAACCGCTTAGATCATTTGTTTATGTTTGGAACACAGTTCTTATATGACACGGTATGAAAAAAGTCTATGGGAATTCAGAATGGGGGGGGGGGGGGGGGGGGGGGGGGGGGGGGCGTGAACCAGGTAGGATGGGTAAATGACATCAGACTTCACCGCTCTATAACAGCAAAACAACAGAAGGAAACCAAAGACGAGCAAACTAAACGTACGCAGACAAGAGAGACAAGAAGACATCACTAACCTAACTCACACAGGAGATAAGAAGGTTATAACCCCACCCCTACCGAACCTTGGCTGGTACATGAGTTAAATCATATTTATTACTGTACATCTATCAGTTCACACAGAAATGTGGCTGGAAGTGGAAAGTGGGAGGTCTGCAGGAGCAGGAGATGGCTGTTTTTCAAACCACCTACGAACAACACACGATCAATCATACCAACTCAAAATAACGTGTGTGTCAGTGCATGGCTCCGAGCAAGTTTACAGAATGTAAACGACACGCGTGAACACGGTAAACATCGGTCATATTCATGGGTGTTACACCAAATGATGTGGATTCACTCACATTTTGTGCTTTAACTATTGAAAAATAGCAGATATACAAGCTCACAGCGCGGCACCGAGTGCCACGCTGCGAGCTTGTAGATCTGCTATTTTTGAAAAATCAGGAAAAGTATTTTTTTGAAAAACCTATGTTTCTATGTCAGTGGTGCTCAAACCTTTTCATGTGAAGGACCCCCAAAATGATATGTATTTGGCTACGGACCCCCATCTCAAAATATTTCGTTTCAGGGATCAGGGAAGCAAAATTTGAGTTACAAATGTTCGCTTTTAGAAAGATATATTCAAAGACTTGCAAAAAAATCAAGATTTTTCTAAAATAGCAGATCTGCAAGCTTGCAGCGTGGCACTCGGTGCCGCGCTGCAAGCTTGTAGATCTGCTATTTTTCAATAGCTAAAGTATAAAATAATTAGGGCCCCTCCACCTTGTGACGCCTCTTGTCATATTCTCCCATCTGCCATATTACCAACACTGCAAGGTTATGGATACAGGGAGCACCCGTCTCCTCCAAAAAGAGTGACTGCCAATAATGCAGGAGATTGAGCATTATTTTGCAAGCTGCTTTGCCACAACCTCATAATCCTCAAGTACACACACACACATGCACGCACACACACCACCAGTGTCTGTGCTTATACAGTATATAACTGCACAGATCAACACACAGGTCCATCCAGTGGCACAGAGGGAACTGGGTGAGCCAAGAAAGACCTCTACTGGACAGGTAGAGAAATGCAGGCATCACCACTGGCAGAGTGGCTGGGAGCCCTGAATGCAACTACCTTTCACATAAGTGCATACAGTTTACAGTTTAGGCATTTAGCAGATGCTTTTAATCCAAAGCGATTTACAGGTAATACACATCACTATAATAAGCAGATAATATATCAGAACATTAACAACAATATAACAATATTACAAATGCATAGGAATATCAATCTAGAAAAAAGAACAAGGTAGACCATGCACCTAATCAGTAAGAAAACTTCTAAAACCTAAAAAAAAAATGCTATCTAGCTTCATGTATGGTCATAACCATAGCCATAATAACCAAAACAATCTAAATATACCAGTGTAACTTGCTTACAATCAAATCATAACTACTTTTACAGATTACCCCCAGGGGTCCTTGAAGGGGGTCCAGGGGGCCCCCAGCTAAATGAGGCGATGCAGCATAAAAATCTGTTTAACCACTTTAATCCTACAAATGTGGGCTATTTGAAAACAGCGGATCTATTAACCTCACATCGAGTCAAATTATTGTTGAAATTTGTGAAATATTAGAATTTAGAAATAACATTACACAAATATTCTATTAAGATGGTGCTACTCGAAACTGGTAATTGAAGCCTATCCTTACCTCCCCTGACCTTTAATGTAAATACCATTTGTTTTGCATTGTGTTTTAAGAACCCATTTAGAACGGGTACACATTATTGTGTATCATTATTTTATGCTTTAACTATTGAAAAATAGCAGATCTACAAGCTCACAGCGCGGCTGCGAGCTTGTAGATCTGCTTTTTTTTTTTTTTTATCGTGAAAATTAGAATTTTGACCCGATTCTATAAGTGTCTTTTGAATCCTTCTAAGATGTTTTGAAAATCCTACGTTTCTATGTCAGCAATCTGTCTAGCCATCGTCAAAGAAAAGGTCCTTTTCACTTAAATGGAGCTCAGTTAGTCTGTTCTTGAGAGACTACTATGTCAGTGGTTCTCAAACCTTTTGATGTGAAGGACCCCCAAAATGATATGTATTTGGCCATGGACCCGCATCTCAAAATATTTAGTTCCAGGGACCCCCCAGAAGCAAAATTTGAGTTACAAACGTTCGCTTTGAAAATACATATATTCAAAGATTTGCACACATTTTCACGACTTTTTCAAAAATAGCAGATCTACAAGCTCGCAGCCGCGCTGTGAGCTTGTATATCTGCTATTTTTCACTGGTTAAAGCATTCAATGATTCTAGGCCTAAATGGGTTAAAGACTGTTTTTCTGTAGACCATGCACCTAATCAGTAAGAAAACTTCTAAAACCTAAAAAAAAAATGCTATCTAGCTTCATGTATGGTCATAACCATAGCCATAATAACCAAAACAATCTAAATATACCAGTGTAACTTGCTTACAATCAAATCATAACTACTTTTACAGATTACCCCCAGGGGTCCTTGAAGGGGGTCCAGGGGGCCCCCAGCTAAATGAGGCGATGCAGCATAAAAATCTGTTTAACCACTTTAATCCTACAAATGTGGGCTATTTGAAAACAGCGGATCTATTAACCTCACATCGAGTCAAATTATTGTTGAAATTTGTGAAATATTAGAATTTAGAAATAACATTACACAAATATTCTATTAAGATGGTGCTACTCGAAACTGGTAATTGAAGCCTATCCTTACCTCCCCTGACCTTTAATGTAAATACCATTTGTTTTGCATTGTGTTTTAAGAACCCATTTAGAACGGGTACACATTATTGTGTATCATTATTTTATGCTTTAACTATTGAAAAATAGCAGATCTACAAGCTCACAGCGCGGCTGCGAGCTTGTAGATCTGCTTTTTTTTTTTTTTTATCGTGAAAATTAGAATTTTGACCCGATTCTATAAGTGTCTTTTGAATCCTTCTAAGATGTTTTGAAAATCCTACGTTTCTATGTCAGCAATCTGTCTAGCCATCGTCAAAGAAAAGGTCCTTTTCACTTAAATGGAGCTCAGTTAGTCTGTTCTTGAGAGACTACTATGTCAGTGGTTCTCAAACCTTTTGATGTGAAGGACCCCCAAAATGATATGTATTTGGCCATG
This sequence comes from Nannobrachium achirus, assembly GCF_963921795.1. Lineage (NCBI taxonomy): Eukaryota > Metazoa > Chordata > Actinopteri > Myctophiformes > Myctophidae > Nannobrachium > Nannobrachium achirus. The sequence continues at coordinate 53,476,047 of NC_137825.1, forward strand.
GACCCGCATCTCAAAATATTTAGTTCCAGGGACCCCCCAGAAGCAAAATTTGAGTTACAAACGTTCGCTTTGAAAATACATATATTCAAAGATTTGCACACATTTTCACGACTTTTTCAAAAATAGCAGATCTACAAGCTCGCAGCGCGGCACTCGGTGCCGCGCTGTGAGCTTGTATATCTGCTATTTTTCACTGGTTAAAGCATTCAATGATTCTAGGCCTAAATGGGTTAAAGACTGTTTTTCTGATATCTTCTGAATAGTAGGCTAATGTGTCATTCAATGTTATGTGAGATTTAAATAAAAGGATCTCTATCGAAACATATGCAATAGGCTTTTTTTGTGTGTAGCAGGGCTGTCACGATTATGACATTTTACATGACGATTAATTGTCACTCAAATAATTGCGATTAACGATTTAATTGTGTTTTTGTCGTTGACAATTACATTTCTGTTTGGCTTTTAGGCTTTGAAGCTGCACATGGTAGACATAACCTAAATATACTAAAGCAATAAGCCACAAGAGGCGAGTGGTTACCGGGGGAGTATACACCGGCTGAGAGGCGTTGGGAAACACGAGGCGCAGCCGAGTGTTTCCGACCCAAGGAAATTACTAACATGTTTGACAACTTTATACATAAAAAAGAACATTGATAGTGGAAACAGCCGATCTACAAGCTCACACGTTGTGAGCATGAACATTTTTCAACATGGAAACGATTATGACGATTATGAAAAATAATCACGATTATAGGCCTGTGTCAAATAATTGCGATTAGACGATATCTATCTATAAATGCGAGAAGTCTCTGTCTGTTTGTAATCCGCGTATCTCGAGAACCGTTCGTCCCACGGGCTTCAGATTCGGCACGCGCGTTCCCCGCCGCCGCACGGAGTGCAGTGCCGGGCCTCGACCCGACCCGACTCGCGGTTTTCCGAAACCGGCGCAAAACGTTCGGAATCTCCTTATGCGGAGCTGATTGTTGACATCACCGAAACCGGCGCAAAACGTTCGGAATCTCCTTATGCGGAGCTGATTGTTGACATCAGGCTGTTCCGGAGGAAATCGGCGCAAGCGCTGACTCATTGTGACATCACATCTGAGATCACGTACGCCACATGAGTCAACAAAAAATGCCATGGTTACGTATTCTGATGTTCCTATATGGGCATAAAAGGACACAGGCAAACATGGTCAAAACGGCTCTTATGACAACAGGTATAATGGGGTTTGCATTAAAGGTTGGGGCATTCATTCCCTATTTCAAATTCGGCACGCGCGTTCCCCGCCGCAGCAGGTAGTGCAGTGCCTGGCCTCGATCCGATACGATACGCGATTTTCTGGAACCAGCACGAAAGGTTCGGATTCTGATGTCTGACATCAGCGTTTTCCGGAACCGGCACTGTGTCTGCATAGATCTCCATTTATGGGTATAAAATGGATGCAGACAGACAGATACGGATATCTCCATATATGAGCATAAATGGACACAGGCAAGCAGATGGTCAAAGATCTCCATATATGGACATAAAATGGACGCAAAAAGACAGATACAGATATCTCCATATATGGGCATAAATGGACACAGGTAAACAGATGTTCAAAACGGGTCCTATGACAACAGGTATAATGGGGTTTGCATTAAAGGGGAACCAGCACTATGTCTGCAACACAGTCGGAGGCACAGACAGATACAGAGATCTCCATAATGGGCATAAAGGGACACAGACAAACAGATACAGAGATCTCCATATATGGGCATGAAATGGATGCAGACAGACAGATACAGATATCTCCATATATGAGCATAAATGGACACAGGCAAACAGATGGTCAATACAGGTCCTACAGAGATCTCCATATATGGGCATAAAATGGACGCAGACAGACAGATAACTCCATATATGGGCATAAATGGACACAGGCAAACAGATGGTCAAAACGGGTCCTACAGCGATCTCCATATATGGACATAAAATGGACGTAGACAGACAGATATCCCCATATATGGGCATAAATGGACACACGCAAACAGATGGTCAAAACAGATCCTATGACAATAGGTATAATGGGGTTTGCATTAAAGGGCGGGGCATTCATCGCCCGAAGGGCGGCCGAGCTTCTAGTATGTAATAATTGTGACAGCCCTATTTGGGTGTATCCTTTTAGTTGCCCTTGTAACAGTGAACTGTACCGTCATGCAACTGTACCTTATATGCAAACTTCTAATAAAGTCTTCAATCAATGGCACACATATTTTCAAATGGGGATCCAGGGTCAAATACATATCAATTTGAGGATCCTTGACATGGAAGTGTTTGTGCCTCAGCTCTCTTTATGAGGCAGTTATATGAGGTTCCATAGGATGACCTTGGCTGCGTGCCGACAGATAACTGCATTGACATTGGACAGGCACGTGCACACATAGACATCAAAGTGGGCTTGAGCCCCTGCCCCTTTATCTGTCTGTAAAAAGTGCCCTCTCCAGACCATGAATGCAGTTTTCACTATGGTGAAAGAAATGCAAATGCTCCTCTTTCCATGCCATACCTGAAGGCAGCAGAGGCAGCACTCAAGAGAATTGCCTTGTCCAAACTCTCCTGAACTTGAATGCAGCATCTTATGTAGAAAGAATTGCCCTCTCTAAGAATTGACTTGATTATGCTTAGTTCAGTGTGGTATCAAGTACCGAAAATAGCCGACCTCCAAGCTCACAACGCGTCGCAGCGCGACGCGTTGTGAGCTTGGAGGTCTGCTATTTTCGATATTTCCACCAAAAGGCCCTTTTAGAAACTTCAGCCCCTGCCTCTCTAACGTTCTCTGCACGTCCCTGACATTGGACGTGTTTTTTGTTTTATCGGCGTCTGTGACAGATTTACGAGGTGGACGTTGACGTCATATGACGCTGTGTGTCCTCAACTCAACCTGTCCACACAATGATCTCAGCGAGTGACCGCGGCTGAAAACTTTTAAAAGTATCGCGAAAGTGGTCAGACCACCCTCTTTCCCCACTTTCTCAGGATAGTCACGTCGAAATCTTGTAACAGGATTGAAGGTCAGCTTGAGCTATTATGTCCGGGTGGGGGCTGCGAGTGTCTTAACCAATAAACCATCACTGCTGCTCGCCGCTGCTAACTTTGATGCAATTTCTCTCACCTGGAATTAGATTTATTGAGTGTTGAAGCCATAAAGATAATTAATTATACATTCATGACATTCCCCTCACTCTTGCTTGCATTAGCAAGCACAAGAGTCTCTCTCTCCCCCAATCAGGGGCGTCACAAGGGAGGGGAAAGGTGGGACTGAGTTATAGGGCCCAAGGTGGAGGGGCCTTAATTATTTTATACTTTAGCTATTGAAAAATGTTGGAAAAGTCGTGAAAATGTGTCCAAATCTTTGAATACATGTATTTTTTAAGCGAACATTTGTAACTCAAATTTTGCTTCTTGGGGGGGTCCCTGGAACTAAATATTTTGAGATGGGGTCTGTGGACAAATACATGTCATTTTGGGGTCCTTGACATGAAAAGGTTTGAGCACCACTGACATAGAAACATAGTTTAAAAAAAAAAACGATTTCACGATTTAAAAAAAATAGCAGATCTACAAGCTCGCAGCGCGGCACTCGGTGCCGCGCTGTGAGCTTGTATATCTGCTATTTTTCAATAGTCAAAGTACCCAGGGCCCAGAATTTGGTGCGACACTCCTGCTCCCAATCTCTCTCTCTCTCTCTCTCTCTCTCTCTCTCTCTCTCTCTCTCTCTCTCCTTGGTAATTGCCACTGAGCCATCTCTGGCGTGTGATGTATGCAGTGTTACTGTATCTATCTGTAACATCCAGAGTCATTATTCAGCCCCCCCGGTCAGACTCACAGCCAGTGGAGCCAATCAAATCTATCATCATCAACCAACCCCCCCCCCTCACACACACACACACCCCTCTAATGCCTCCGCCCATCTCTTGGCCTGCTCGTCCATATTTATTTTATCTTCCTCTCTCTCTCCATCTTTTTTAGTCTGTTTCATGTCAATCACCTTCAGTGACCTCTGCCTTGTCGATAGGCTAAACGATGTTTGCGGTACTCCCATATCGTCACTGTCGGGCAGAAACCTCGTATCTCCAAGTTTAAAATTTGTATTTTTTTTTCACTAAGTAAAGCCCTGCTTCACCATACAAGGCCGTCGCACAAAAGTAGTGAAAACAGCAGATCTACAAGCACACAACGCCTCGCGGTGCGAGGCGTTGTGTGCTTGTAGATCTGTTTTCACTAGTTTAAATCATTTTTAAAATGATAAATGCAAAACGAACGGTTTTGGACATACAAGGTTTCCACCCGACAACGACGATATCCATGATCCACGTCTGCTGGGGTATAATTGCAGATAAATGCCCCGACACCACAGGGTCCATTCACACCCTCTCGGTTATTTGACAACATGCGATTCGTAGATGTAAAAATAGATGTTGGGTGATTCTAATTGTGCCGGACGTGTACTGATTTGAGGTCCTTCTGTTCTGCAAACAACACAGCTTTTTCCAAGCGGACAAGTCCCTTTGATGTGTGGCTCTACCGCTGTTATCTCGGAACTTCAAAAAGGTGTCCCCTCGAAACAGTGCATCTTGGGGGCACGGTGGCGCTGTTAGTAGCGCTGTCACCTAGAAGGTCCTTGGTTCGATTCCTGCTGGGGACGTGTTCTCTCCTCCGCGTCATCAGTACTTACACCCTATACAAAAGGGCCTTTCTGTGTGGAGTTTCCATGTTCTCCCTGTGTCCCCTAGGGTAGGTACCCTCACAAAACGCATAATCCTGGTCTCTAAACTGCCTCCCCCTGGCCAGCCAGGGCACCTGATGGAGGGGAAAGGATCTGGTTGGAAAAACGGGTTCCTTTCACATGCTACGTCCAGCTGGGGAAACCCCCCCCCCCCCCCCCCTGTCAGGTGAAAAGAAGCGGCTTGGCCTCTTGATGCATAGAAGGAAGCATGAGGTCAGTCCGTTGATTCAGGTTCAGGTTCAGGTTCAGGTTTATTAGTCACATGCATATCCATACAGGTACAGACATACAATGAAATGCTTGTGCCAGGAGCACTCTCAGCCTTATTACACACAAAAACATCAACCCACAACAACAAGACAACAACAAGTCACCCAAGACAACCCAAAAACAACAAAAACCATACAGTGTAACAGTGTACAGTTTAAAAACTGCGTACAGTGCACATGACTACCTAGGTCTCGCTTTCATTCATTCATTTGATCTCCCCAGGTTGGCAGAGGGAGTGTAGTGCCCAGGATTACATTAGACAATTGACACCGGTTACAAAAGTCGTGGGATAAAGAAAAAGAAGTGCATCCTGAAAAAGTTGTTGCAGCGCTAGGATGAGTATAAGATGAAGGCTCTACGTCCTCCCGGTGGGGGCTTCTCAGTGGCAGCCAGTGAAGTATACTGTACAACAGTCAACAGCAGCACAACAACACACGTGTGTGGGGAGGGATCAATATTGGCATAATGACAACAAAATGAAATATCTGAAATATGGTAGATTGACAGTTACTGTATAAGCATTCACTGGTTACAGTGTTAGCCTGAAAAGCCCCGGGTTTAATCCAAGCCTTGAGCAAGACAGGCTCCAAGGATTAGGTTATATGGGATTACACACAACTTGGCCCAAGCCCTATACCCTGCATATGATTGCTGGATATAAGTACCTAGAAATGCAGCTGTACTAACCCCTACAACCACCCCACTCCAACTGCTTTTTCTCTCTTCCCACCCACCCGTCTCCATCACGTTACCATAACCTCTCTTTCCAACCCCGCTGCAATCAATTTTCTCCCCCCCGTTTCCTGACCGCTGCCATTTCTCCCTCGCAGGGTTGCGTTAATTACTCTACCTCCTACGGGAAAAGGGGCATTCCCATGTAAATGATCCACGGCGAGATTCCTCATGAGAAGTGTCAAGGCCAGTGCAACACAAACTATAATGTTAATTTACTAGGGCTGGGATGTGATAAAAAAATAAATTAATCGAATTAATTACAGGCTTTGTAATTAATTAATCACAATTAATCGCATTTTAATCGCATATTTGATCCGAGAAGCATTTTTTTCAAGTAAAACACATTTTGTTGTACGACTGAATCAAAAGTGAGTTTTTAAATTTAAATTTCGCATCCACTGGGCCAAGCAAAGCGCTCTGATCGGCTACTTCTCCCTTTGCATGTGTTGTCTCTTCTTGGTTGGTGCATCGCTATGATCGGTATGCCCGATACTGAAGGTTCTGTGTAGCTCTGGTCCATAGCGTTAGTGGAGTTCTCCCTAACGCTATGTTAGGGAGGGTTTCCTTGGCAAAACCAGAAAACCCCGCCGTCTGGTCCGAAAATAACAAAAACTGTTTCGCCCCTCACCAAACCAAAGGTATCAGTGGACAGTTGAAAGCTTACTCTACTTAATGGACGCGGGCTGAGCCCCCCACCACACAATTAAAATACATTTCTAGGACAAAATGAAAAGTATTCTACCGGATGGAGACTCCATTTCTTCTCGTTTTTCACTATTTGTCGTCGCCATCAAGGTGCCAACTCACTACTGCCTCGCAGGTCAGAGGACCGAATTACACAGAGCATTAGTCTCACTGGGTGTTATTCAACTCTGTGACGTTGGAAGCGCTGTTTCGTAAAAACGAGGAAGAGCGTCTCCATCCGGTGGAATATTTTTCATTTTGCCCTAGAAATGTATTTTAATCGTGTGGTGGGGGGCTCAGACCTCGTCCACTAAGTAGAGTAAGCTTTCAACTGTCCACTGATACCTTTGGTTTGATGAGGGGCGAAACAGTTTTTGTTATTTTTGGACCAGACGGCGGGGTTTTCCGGTTTTGCCAAGGAATACGGAGGAAGAGGAACATAGCGTTAGGGAGAACTCCACTAACGCTATGGACCAGAGCTAGTTCTGTGGTGCAAAGTGCGATTAAAATGCGTTCATTTTTTTAATCGCGTTTATTTTCTGTAATTAATTAATCGCAATTAATCAGTTAAAGTCCCAGCCCTATAATTTACATATATTTTTTTCTTCTATTATCAGGTCTGTAGTACCCTATTAATACAAGCAGAATATACAGTACAATGTGAATGAGCAGAAAAGTGAATTACAGAGAAGAAGGGCTTGGTGCACAAAAATATAAAGACACACACACACACACATAGACACACGCACAGAAACTCACATACTGTACACACATGCGTGCGCACACAGGGCGTAGAATTATGAGTAGCTTGGGAGCGTCCCTGCACCGAAGGCCAAGCAAGCCCATCTTTAATTTAGCACCAACATGTTTTATTTACCAGCCAGTCATCTACGCAGGTCTGCCAGACAACAAGCTGCGTACTGCTGCATAGTCAACATATCCACCCAACACACGTGTGCATGAGACAGACACACTGTCTGTCTGTCTGTCTGTCTGTCTGTCTGTCTGTGTGTGTCCTTGCAGATCCAAGTGACTTAGCATTCACAATGTCCACACACACACACACACACACACACACACACACACACACACACACACACACACACACACACACACACACACACACACACACACCCTATAACCTACAACCATAACCTGGATTGTGGAGTGGGTATAACCTCCCCCCATGTGCTTATTATCTGCTGTCATAGGAAGGATGATGTACATGTCCACTGACCCTGAAGAAGCACGGACACGCACGCACGCACGCACACACACACACACGCGCACATACGCACACACTCAGTCAGCCCAACAACCACTTATTAATTCATGGCCTTCAAGCCTAGCTTGAATTACAGCCAGCATTACACTGGGATTTTCTGTCTGTCCTGTCCTGTGGACGCGCACACACGCGCGTATGTGCGTGCACACGCACGCGCACACACACACACACACACACACACACACACACACACACACACACACAGCAGCAGCAGATGGCGGGCTGTTTGCTTTCCCTGACAATTTCCCTGCATCATTCATTGGTGTTAGCCGGTGCCATTTAGTTTGTCCGGTCAAAGTGTCAACAACGTAATTACTTTTATTTGTTTCTTACAGTAGCTCCTCTTCATCCATTCCTTCATCCATCGCGCATACTGCCCACCTTTAGAAGCAACGCTTCATATTTAAGTGGCGGGCTCCAATTATGTTTCCCTATCCTTATTTGCATTGCAACCAGCTGCTTTCACTAATGACCCCCCACGTAAAGCTGCATCAATTTGTGGAATCAGCAGGTGGAATGTTTGGTTTTGCATGGGAAAAGTCAGACCTCCCTGCTGTCACCTGTGATTATTTGCCTTTTTGCATTTATGCGTTTGTTCTATTTTCTTGCTTGCCAGACCGTCTGCGGGAGTGGAGATTCACTTTTCTAACCGAAACTACCCTGTTCTGTGATGGGAGACCACTCGTCCACTCCAGACAGCCTCTCTCAAGAAGGCAAAAGATCAGAGAGAGGGAGATGGGCCTGTAACAGCACGTCAGGTTCAGTGGCGTCAATTGGGTATGGCCAAGTATGGCAGCTGCTCCAGAGAAAAAGAAAAAAAATAATAATTCACGAATGTCTCTATGACTATCCACGTTAATTATTCTGTTATTAAATCACTTTAAACTAACTACAATGCAAACAATTCGCTTTCACCAGATATTATATTCTCCACAACACTTGTATCTCCCCCTATCTTGAGAATTTGTTTTTATTCCCCGGTTTAGTAGGTCAGCACAGAGCCTTCTTAAGCCTCTATCAGAGTCCAGGGTGAAGAGCTATTCACTTAATTCACCACGGTGTAGTTTTCTAGCTATCAACTAAAAATACATAACAAAGCCTAGGTGATAGCAAGGAAACTACAAACCGGTGAAGTGAATAGCTCTTCACCCTGGACTCTGATAGAGGCTTAACTACGGAGTCGCGTCACTCCCGTTCACTTCATTGGCCAGGTCTTCTACAGTACAGTACACACACATCTATTGGCCTATATCGGGGGTCAGCAACCCGCGGCTCTAGAGCCGCATGCGGCTCTTTAGCGCCGCCCCAGTGGCTCCCTGGAGCTTTTTAAAAAATGTGTGAAAGTGGAAAAATATGGGGGGAAAAAATATTTTTTGTTTTAACGATTTTTTTATCGTCAAGTTTCAAATTTGTATGTTTTTTTTTTCGCAAAGTAAAGCCCTGCTTCATCATACAAGACTGACTGACGCACAAAAGTAGTGAAAACAGCAGATCTACAAGCACACAACGCCTCGCGGTGCGAGGCGTTGTGTGCTTGTAGATCGGCTGTTTTCACTAGTTTAGTTCATTTTTTAAATGATAAATGTAAAACTACGTTTTGGACATACAAGGTTTCTTCCCCCCGACAACGACGATATATAAGGCTTTTATAATTTTTTGCGGCTCCAGACAGATTTGTTTTGGTTTTTTTTCGTCCAATATGGCTCTTTCAACATTTTGGGTTGCCGACCCCTGGCCTATATTGACAAACCGCGAACCGGAAGTTTACAGAATGCATTGAAGTCTATGAGGGGTAAAGTGACATTATACAATGATATTTCCGAAGATCCAATCTGATTGGTTCAAATAGCTCTCTACCCGTGTGAATAATGAACATTACCACACAGGTCTAATCAAACAAAGATATCAGCTGCGCTCCCCTCTCCCCACACTATGCTAGCAGCTAGGCTAGCAGTTTTCATGTGAAGTTCAGGGACATAATGATAAAACAAAATGACAAATTTCTATCGAATACCTAATTACAAGGAATTGAAGTTGACTTGTTTATTTTTATTTTTTTAGGACAACAGTTGTATTTGTATCGCAATATTACACTCAAGGGTGTGAGTTATCTGATAATTGTACCTTCTGCGCTGCCTTCGGGCAGTCGCCCTTCGGGCTCGTGCCTGCAGCAACGCAGGCGGTACAATAATCACAATAACCCACACCCTCTCGTGTAATATTGCTTAAACGAACCACGTGACCAGGGCTGTTTCTGACCCTGCAGGCCTGCAATGGCAAAACTCACTGATTAAACGACTCTGGGTCAGCACAGGTGCAATGTATTAGGCCTATTGTTAATTAGCAGCAGCTGCACATTTTTTTTCCAAGTGTGGCAGACAGTTGTTTACATGTGCCTGCGGTAAAATAATATTATCTACTACTTACCGTACTATCTACTACTTACCTGTTGGTAAGGTATGGCTGGTGTGCTGTAGTCATGTTGCCATACCTTAGCTTTTGCTGAACTGACGCCACATGGTCTGGTTACAGGCCCTTTAAAAAGGGGGGTGGGACAGAGTAGGAGGTTCCCTGCATCCATAAAACATGAATTTATCCAGTGGCCATGCCGAGGATAATGGCTGTACGGGCAGTCAGTGAGCCATGCCCACTCTCCCCCCTCCCCGTCCCGCACCGAGCATCCCCACACACACAGCATCTCTCCGCCTGACGCGCACTGTCAGGCAGGCTGACACAGCTCTTTCTCACCTATGACTGAAAAGTAGGCTATTGGGACGCGGACGGACGAGAAAAAACACAGTCTGCCAAAGAACAGAACAGAAGAGAGCAAGAAAGGGACACCAAGTCGAGGCTGAGACGAGAGGAGGAGGATGAGCGTCGGGGAAGAGAGCGGAGGATAAAAGGAAACGCACTACAACTGCTGAGTGAGGAGAGGACACTGTAAACAAGTGGACCGACGCGGAGGAATGGGCAACTCTTCTTTCCCAGGCATGTTGTTGTTGTCCCGTGACGCTCTGTCTCCGTCCATTCTGTAGTTCGCAGGTATTTCTAATAACTGTCGCCGTTCGTTGTTGTTGCTGCAGCCGTTTTGTATTTTATTTTTAATTATCTCGTTTTATTCTCTCGCATTCTCTGCCATTCATTATTAGCAATTCATGTCAAGTCTGTGTGTTGCCTTTTTGATGAATACTCATGTTATTGGGCACGCTGTATGCGTTGAAAAGCGCGGGACCGTTTTCTTTTTTAGAAAGCTATTATCGCATACTAGAGATTGAAAAAGTAAATATGATGAAATATCCCATAAACAACATATTGTTTACAGGACATTTTATCATATTTATTATCTTTTCTAGATACATAATTGATTGAATGCATTGCAAATATTATACAATATTTGAAACCATAATGATCCTTAATATTACAAGTTTGTGTTACTATATGAATTATAGAAAATACATTTATTAAATTACATATAATTTAATAACTTGTAATTCAACTAATAGGCCTAGACAGAAGATTTCCCAGACAGGAAAAGGTTTCTGAATTTGCTGTGTGTTTTATGGTGTGGTACTTATCCTGCATCAGCAACCTGACAAATAGCTAATGATGGAGAGAGAGAGAGAGAGAGAGAGAGAGAGAGAGAGAGAGATATGCAGGTGGAGCTGTACTGTGTGTGTGTGTGTGTGTGTGTGTGTGTGTGTGTGTGTGTGTGTGTGTGTGTGTGTGTGTGTATATATATTATATACACACACACACACACACACACACACACACACACACACACACACACACACACACACACAAATACATACATACTTTCTTTGTTTGTACAGTCTTGCCTTGACCAGCACGTCCCAGTCTGGATGTGCACCGCACACACACGTGCACACACGTGCACACACGCACCATTGTATAAATGACTGCATAGGCCTACTGTAACTTACAGGCAGATCATGCTGACTTCGCCATCACTGTTTCTGTAACCGCGCAGGCCTGGAGAGACCATAAGTGACGACTGGATGTCATCACTTTAGTCTCAGTCAGTATTGATTTGTGTGATTCACGGAACCATTCACCCATGTTGTTTGCTGACTAGGGTTCATGGCATTTACTCCGATCTTGCACTTGTAAGTGGGCTCTGGATAAAGAGACTGCTAAATGCCTAAATTGTAAATTGACGCTGGTGCACACAAACGTACGCACGCACGCACGGTCGCACGGTCGCACGCACACTACTGTATCCATGCAGAGTCTACTGCGAGATAGGCTAAACGATTTGAGCTCGGATGTGGTTTTGACCCGCCGAGCTGGCTTTGAATGAAACGCTACCTCATACCGCCGCCGTCGCCCGCCGCATGCACGACGCATGCCGGGATCACAGCGACCTCCGCGAGGACTCAATCTTTTTGAAATCACATCTCCAAACTCAAGCCAAAATCTCCCGCTGCCTGGATGTCTCTTGTGATTGAAGTCACCTTGATGACACGCTGAGGTGTGAGTGAGCGTGCGTGAGCGTGCGTGTGGGTGTAGAGTTTGATGGTGAATAGGAGATCAAGCGTTTGGAAAATCACGAGGCGACTGTAGGGTGGAAGAGGGAATAGACGACAGAGAGAAGGATGGCTGATCTGCCACACATGCAGCCTCCGCAGGGAGCCGGGGAAACCGAAGCCAAACTGGTAGTTCTCCTACGCGTGGTGGAGATCAAACTTGTTGACAGATGGAAGGCTGGGGAAACAGACTGGCAAGAGAGAAAGAGAGAGAGAGAAAGAGAGAGAGAGAAAGAGAGAGAGAGAGAGAGAGAGAGATGTTGAGGGGGTGTAAGCAGGGGCGTCACTAGGGGTAGGAAAGTGGGACTGAGTTACTAGGGCCCAAGGTGGTGGAGGGGCCCTAGTAACTTTAGCTATTGAAAAATAGCAGATATACAAGCTCACAGCGCGGCACCGAGTGCCGCGCTGCGAGCTTGTAGATCTGCTATTTTTGAAAAGTCGTGAAAATGTGCGCAAATCTTTGAATATATGTATTTTTTAAGTGAACATTTGTAACTAAAATTTTGCTTCAGGATGGTCCCTGGAACTAAATATTTTGAGATGGGGGGTCCTTCACATGAAAAAGTTTGAGCATCACTGACACGAAAACATAGGTTTCTTGGCACACATTTTCACGATTTTTCAAAAATAGCAGATCTACAAGCTCGCAGCGCGGCACTCGGTGCCGTGCTGTGAGCTTGTATATCTGCTATTTTTCAATAGTTAACATTCATGGGGGGCCCCGCCGTGAATCCTTGTACCCAGGGCCCAGAATTTGGTGTGACGCCCCTGGGTGTAAGCTGCAGGAAAGCGGTAGGGTGCTGCCGTATAAGAGGGTTGACTGATGACATTGCAGCAAAGACGTTACTGTATAGGTTGAGGGTTTAGATGAACGTTCACGTCGCTGTCACCTCGGTGAAATGAAGTGAGCGAGCTTTTCCCAGGAGCTATACTGGCTCTATTGTTTACTCTGTGTGTTTGAGGGGAGCAAGCACTCGAGACTTGCCAGCTTCTATATATGGGAAAGTTGTTGCAGGAATTTTTCGATTTTGTGTGCATTCCGACTCCATGGAAAGACTTCAGTCCCTAGATGTGACAGATGTCGCTTTTTAAGCCGCAGATAGCTGAATGCAGCATTTTATTTCATTTTTGTGGAGGCTTTTATGCCTGGACAGTAGACTGACAAGAAACTGGGAGAGAGATGGGGAGTGACACGCAGCAAAGGCCGGAACGGGTCTCGAACCCGCGCCACGTCACGAGGCTGGCACTGCAGCCTAATGGTGCCCGGACCACCACGCTGGCAGCCCGGGCCAAATGCAGCTTTTAACATTGTCCGCCTTACACTTTTGTGTGGACCAGTTTTGATGGCGTGCCTCAGAAATGAGTCAGAGATTTTCTGCAACATATCCCCAGTTCATCTGCTGTTGATTCATATCATGTACTGTATGATACATGCTAAATCTTTCAGTGTTCATAACACTGACGGTCTTACGGCGCTTGTGGTGTAAACTCACTCCCTGGTTGAAATACCTCAACTCAGGTCCATCAGTATGAAAACAGTTAAATGAATACTAACGGCTATTGCGATGTGATGCGATGCAAGAGTGCAGTCTCCTATAGCAGCTAAAAGGGACACGTACGGCACTTCATTCATTTAGTATTCACTATTGTTAGGACAGGTACTATAGCAAATTATGTGAGAGTGACACGTCTGAGAACACAGAGGTATGTGTGCTTTCATGATCCATACTTTAAAGGAGAATCATCTCCAAAAACTTGTCAATGTGTTATTTTATCAAAATAGGCAATATTGTCCATTTTGGCCGACCCGTGACCACAGCCCACAACGGGAGCAGCGGGGCTTATGCAAATATGCTTATTCCATCACTCCAAAATCCATTCTTTCTGTACTTGCCTGCTGTTTATAAACACACTGTTTTGATAAAATAACCTTAAAAGGTATGAAAGCCATTTAGACCATAATACTCCTTTTAAAAAGGTACATATTCATCTCTTGTGGTCCTTTGGGAGTTTGGCGAACACCAGAGGGTTCATGGTTTGAGCCAAAAACAGCAGGCAAACGCCAAAGTCCTATCAGAGGCTGGCGGTAAGTGGCGCCTGTTGACACAGATAATGAGTTGAGCCGAGCACCCCAGGGTTCTCTGTGGTGTGTAGAATGAGCTGAGAGGGGCGGCCATACAATATCATACAGTATGTGGTTGATGTTGCGTGGTAAGCCCTGTGGTGGAGGCTAAATACTCACGGTCACAGTATTGGTTCGGTTGCTCTCTATATCTCTATTAGAGCCTGACTGAATTCAGTGGCGGAGGCAAAATGTGTGAAATGACTGCGCCTAGAAAAATCTGGGTGCGCCTGGCTTTTATTTTTCTTTACGCTTGCATATTACTAGTCCATAACCGCCACGTCCACCCACCGTCCATCTGGGCTATGGGACTGCAACCACGGCTACAGAATCATAGTGCCCTATTGTCGTCCATGCTAAACCCTAAACCCCTAAACTTCTTTGCCTGTTTTTACTATTTTGAAAAACATTTTAAAATACTTCAAAATCGGCTTTGCCGCTCTCTTCAAAATCAAATGGTCAATGCCCGTGTGCAAGTTCAAAAAAATTAATGTATTGTAGTTACTGTACTGAAAGTAGCCAATCGCTGGAGCCAGTTTTCACGCCGACACGCCCAGGCAGATTCACTACTAACTGACCGTGTCAGTTAGTAGTGAATCTGCCTGGGCGTGTCAGATTCACTACTAACTGACCGTGTCAGTTAGTAGTGAATCTGCCTGGGCGTGTCGGCCCCGCCTCCTTTTCAGACTGTTTGAAGGAACACCATGTGACCTACTGTATCATAATGTTACATTTCGGCCGGTGTCGCCACTCCTTTAAAGGAGAATTCCGGTCTAAATGGCTTTCTTACCTTTTTTTGTTATTTTATCTCCAAAAACGTGTTAAGGTGTTATTTTATCAAAATAGGCAATATTGTCCATTTTGGCCGACCCGTGACCACAGCCCACAACGGGAGCAGCGGGGCTTATGCAAATATGCTTATTCCATCACTCCAAAATCCATTCTTTCTGTACTTGCCTGCTGTTTTAATACATCTAAAATGACAAATTAAACGTTGGCCAAATTGTCAAATATTAGAGGCAGAATTATATTGTGAAAATAGCCGATCTACATGCTCACAATGCCTTGCGTTGCGAGGCGTTGTGAGCATGTAGATCTGCTATTGTGCTCATCAGGGTGGGGGGGTCCCCAGTTCAAATATGATTATTTTGGGGGTCGCGGCCTGAAAAGGTTGAGAACCACTGTTATAGTATAATAGTAGGATACTAGAATTAGATAGTATAATGACCAGCCAGAGGATGAGGACAATATGGCAATTCTTTTCACTGGATATTTGGTGATATATGTTGTTAACACGACTTAAAAAACATGTCTTTTCAGGGGCTCCGTAGCTTTCCACAAGTGGCACAGTGACAACATAGACCAGACAGGCGCATGCATAGTGGAGCATGCACATTCGCCACACTTCTCCTGGGACACTTCTGAAACGCGTCTGGGGAAATCCCAACATTGTTTAGATAGACTAGAGTGGCTATGATGATCTGGCAGCCACAGCTGGTATGGCCAGCATCAGCCATATTAAAAGCAATGTGTTCAGCTATTGTATCTGCTGCTTAAATACTGGGACATCTGTCAAAATTTTAAGGCTCATATGGATCTCATATGGTGGGGCAAGATTGAAACTGTTTGAAACTGGGCCCACCCACCCGTAGATCCGCCCCTGTGACCAATGCCAGATATTTGGGTTCGATCTGAAGACTGCGTCCACACAAAGACGATTCATGACAACACAAAGAGGCAGACAACACACTCCATATGTGGGTGTAACTCAGTGTTGTT
Organism: Nannobrachium achirus; assembly: GCF_963921795.1. Classification (NCBI taxonomy): domain Eukaryota; kingdom Metazoa; phylum Chordata; class Actinopteri; order Myctophiformes; family Myctophidae; genus Nannobrachium; species Nannobrachium achirus. Next base: position 53,492,240 of record NC_137825.1, read on the forward strand.
TTGACAGTCATAATTTAGTCTCCTGAAAAGTTTTAGTTTTAGTCTAATTTTAGTCGACTAAATATCATAAGATGTATTTTGGCATGCCTTGATGGCATCATAATGACTGATTTTAAACTTGGTTGCGTGCTGAATAGGCCTGGGGCGGTACCGACATTTTGTTACCGCGATTACCGTCTTCCCATTTACCGGCGGTACTGCGGTAATTACCGCACCCCCGTATCTATTAATTAAGGTTCGGCGATAAGCCAAAATATTGCAATCATCTTCCCAAAAGTCACCTCTCCACAGCCTGACCGTCCCGAGTTATACTTCTCCGTACAGCACAGCGGGCTGACGCAGCTGGCTTTGAAAGGAGCAGATCTACAAGCTCACAACACATCGCATCCGCGACGCGTTCTGAGCTTTTAGATCTGCACTGTCGGGTTACCATAGTAACGTAGGCTAGCTACTTAGCTTTTCAGACACAAACAGCTGTGTGTGTGAACAAACCAGAAGAGGACGGGTAGTCAGATCGTGTACAGTGATTCTGTAAACTCACGTCACGTCTCAACTCTCAAATCGCAGTGATTGAGTGCTGCTATATACAGGTTTTCGTTACAAGACTTGACAGAAAAGGTTATAAAATCGCCGACGCGCCGCCGGACGGGGCACAACGCGCAACGCGGTGGAAAAAGTAAAATAGTTTCATTTTCGGTTTTAGTCCACGCGGCCCGCGCTCCGCCAGTAATCCGTATGAATAAAAAAAGATATGCCACAACACAAGGTATGTATTAACATCCTTGTGTTGTGTGGATTACAGAGAAAGTTTACGCTGCTCTGTACTCCTCTACGCTGTGCTGCCCTGTGTAGGTCTGACTGTCTGTGTCCCAGTGTGGCTTCCAAACATGTGGTACACGGCCCAGAGCAGAGCGGCATGGAGCGCATGCGGTCCTCGCTTCTCCCGTTTTAAAACTCGCTTGTTTTCCAATAAAAAATAGACTTTTTTTTTGTCTTTTTTTACCGTGGTAAGCACACTGACACCGCGGTAGACCTCGGTTTACCGCAGTACGGTGGTACGGCGGTTACCCACCCAACCCTAGTGCTGAAAATAGCCGATCTACAAGCTCACAACGAGCTTGTAGATCTGCTATTTTCAGCACGCAACACCAGAGAGCAACCAAACTCTCTTCTCCACTAGTCCCTCCCTAACGTTTTAGTCTAGTTTTTATTTTGTTGACGAAATTGTCAATATATTTAGTCTTAGTTTTAGTCACCATAGCTTAGTTTTTATTTAGTTTTCGTCAGCGAAAAAAAAGTAGTCGACAAACATTTTTCGTCATAGTTTTAGTCGACGAAATCAACACTGGTGTAGCTGCATTGGCAATCTGGGAACCCATCGTCAAAGAAGAAAGGGCGACACCTATCGGTCTGTCTCTCAGTAGCGTAGCGTTCTCTGAGGCTGTCTCGAGAGATTACTGCATTGGGAACTCCTTGTATTATGGCTGTGTCAGAGGTCTGTTCATTTGTCCACCTTTCCATTCGGCAATTTTAATTTAGGATGCTTTAATAACTTATACCTTTCATTTCATTTTGAGTAAAAGAGCAGATACTGTATAGTCAATCTACGCATCGCGTCACATTGTGGGGTATTGTGAGCTTTTGTAGATCTGCTGTTTTTGATATTTTTGAAAAATTGTGCAAACAGTACCAAAAAAACTAAATATATTTTCTGGTAGTCCTATATGGTTATTGTACAGTACCATGGCTATCATCAATCAGTCACAATACAGGATTTGAGCTACCAGTTTTATGGAGATGACTAAGGCTGTCACGATTATGACATTTTACATGACGATTAATTGTCACTCAAATAATTGCGATTAACATTTTAATTGTGTTTGGCTTTTAGGCTTTGAAGTTGCACATGGCAGATATGACACATAACCTAAATATACAAAGAAATTACTGACATTTGACAAGTTTACACTTTAAAAAGAACATTGATAGTGGAAATAGCCGATCTACAAGCTCACAGTGCGTCGCGTTGTGAGCTTGTAGATCTGCTATTTCCACTATTATTTAATGTTTGAACTAGGGCTGGGATGCGATAAAAAAAATGAATCAAATTAATTACAGGCTTTGTAATTAATTAATCGCAATGAATCGCATTTTAATCGCATATTAATATTTTACCCAAGAATCAACAAGTGAGTTTTTTAAATCTAAATTACGCATCCACTGGGCCAAGCAAAGCGCTCTGATCGGCTACTTCTCCCTTTGCGTGTGTTGTCTCTTCTTGATTCGTGCATCGCTATGATCGGTATGCCCGAAACTGAAGGTTCTGTGGTGCAAAAACTAAGTGCGATTAAAATGCGTAAATTGTTTTAATCGCGTTAATTTCCTGTAATTAATTAATTAATCACAAGTAATCAGTCCCAGCCCTAGTTTGAACATATATAAACCTTTTTCAACATGTAAACGTCAAATAATATGGCGTTGGGATTGCCCTGTGTGTTTTAGTGTCTTCCTTGTTGTTTTGTTAGCCTTTTCCTGCAAACCACCACTACTACACATTTCTCATTCCATTTCCAGAGTTTAGTGACTTGGAGTTGGTTTTGCCCCCGGGCACATCTCAGACGTTGTTTTATCTCGTAGGATTTGAAGTGCAGTCTGAGCACACAGCACAGCCGCGCCGTGCACAGAGTACAAACACTCGGTTTGTGACAGGCGTGCTGCTGTTTCGCTGTTCTAGTGCCACAGACTTTTAACCCATTTAGGCCTAGAATTATTGAATGCTTTAGCTATTAGCCTTATTCACGGCCCGCCCACTCAGCATCCCCCGGGTGCTGAAGTCACATTTTGAAGGGGAAAAGCCTACTATAGCCTATAGAGCATCGCAGCGGAAGTGGATTCCTGGGGTCACTTAATATTCCCCATTCATTTTCGCCATAGACTTTTACAAAAATATTTATAACAATTATGTTAAGCCTCGAACCAAGCCATCCAGGATGGTGGTGAATCATGACCATATAACCTTTTTTTCTATGAAAAGAACATTTTGAAAATCGCTAAACAAAGGGTAGTTATTAAATGTAGTATATCAAATAATGTAATATTAAAATATGTTTTCACATAGGATCAAAGGTTATATGATCATGATTCACCTCCATCCTGGATGGCTTGGTTCGAGGCTTAACATAATTGTTATAAATATATTTGTAAAAGTCTATGGCGAAAATGAATGGGGAATATTACGTGACCCCAGGAATCCACTTCCGCTGCGATGCTCTATAGAGTTAACACAGAAATCGCAAATTTAATGCAATTTCCGAATAGTAAAGTATAAAATACGGCTAGCATGATCAAGAACACAAGATAGTAAAAGGCACAACGCATTATAATTTACTTTACCGTTTGAAATAATGATTTGTTGGCTTTAAGTCCAGCTATTTCTGTTATAGTTTCCCCTTCTAAATTGATGTCAGCACCCGGGGGATGCTGAGAAATTTGCTGAGTGGGCGGGCCGTGAATAAGGCTTATCGAAAAATTGCAGATATACAAGCTCACAGCGCGGCACCGAGTGCCGCGCTGTGAGCTTGTATATCTGCTATTTTTCAAGCTTGTAGATCTGCTATTTTAGAAAAAGTTGTGAAAATGTGCAGATCTTTGAATATTATGTATTTTTAAAGTGAACGTTTGTAACTCAAATTTTGCCTCTGGGGGGTCCCTGGAACTAAATATTTGGAGATGGGGGTCCGTGGCCAAATACATATAATTTTGGGGGTCCTTCACATGAAAAGGTTTGAGAACCACTGACATAGTAGTCTCTCAAGAACAGACTAACTGAGCTCCAGTTAAGTGAAAAGGACCTTTTCTTTGACGATGGCTAGCCAGATTGCTGACATAGAAACATAGGTTTTTCCAAAAACCTTAAGAAGGATTCAAAAGACACTTATAGAATCAGGTCAAAATTCAAATGTTCATGATTTTTTTTAAATAGCAGATCTACAAGCTCGCAGCGCGCCGCGCTGTGAGCTTGTATATCTGCTATTTTTCAATAGTTAAAGCATAAAATAATGATACACTATAATGTGTACCCGTTCTAAATGGGTTTTAATATTGAACTCAGCCTCTATAGACGTCATTCTTGCCCACATCCATTAGGTGGGGCGTTGGAAGAGCTGACAGTCTGGAATGGTTCTCAAAGGAGAACGCCTGTATCTATCTAACAGTTAATCGAACATTTATTCTAAAATAATCTCTATTTTATTTTCCTTTTCAATTTAAAATGCAGCTCCAAAAATAGCGACGCTCACAACACGCCGCAGTGTCGCACGTTGTGAGTTTGTAGATCGGCTATTTTCACTATTTTCGCGTATAAAATATGGTGGTTATGAGATGAATCAATTTAGTCGACTATAACAAATCTATTCAAATGTTTTGCATCGATTCATTGATGATTGAATAACTAAAAAAGTACTATACAAAGTAATATACAGTATATTTTTCTAACTTTGCCGATAGAAAGAAAATAGATAGTTGCAGCCATAGATTAGAATGATGACTGTGATTCAGAAGGCGTTATGATTATGATTGTATATGATTGTTTGACAACAGGCACGTGCACACATAGACATCAAAGGGGGCTTGAGCCCCTGCCATTTTATCTGTCTGTAAAAACTGCCCTTTCCAGACCATGAATGCAATTTTTACTAGGGTGAAAGAAATGCCAAAAGCCCTCTTTCCATGCCATACCTTCAATAGAATTGCCTTGTCAAAACTCTCCTGAACTTGAATGCAGCATCTTATGTTGAAAGAATTGCCCTCTCAGTGTAGAAATCCATGCCGTTACGCCACATCTCCACTTGGTTATGCTTAGTTCAGTGTGCTTCCACCAAAAGGCCCTTTTGGAAATTCCAGCCCCTGCCTCTCTAACATTCTCTGCACGTCCCTGCTTGACAATCCTCTGCAGTGAGGGAAAGCATTTTGAAACAGACAGATATCCAACCTAAACAGAGCCCACGACATGTGGACAAATTGAAGCGATAACCAGCGGATAAACTTGAAGGGAAATTTCCATTAAAACGAATGAAGATTACAAGAAAGCACGCTGCTTGGCTAAAGTACAAGATAGATGCGCGGCCGCCAGCACAGTGGAAACTAACGGCATCCAGCCACAGATCCCAGATAAGATGCATACAGAATTTGATCTTGAATAAAGGAAACAGAAGGAAAGTGGGAAAGTTAGCTCCTCTGTGCGCAGTTCTCCACCAGGCCTGCTCGCCTACATACCCAAGGCCTTTGTAGGGGTGGGCGATATGCAGGGTTCCCACGGTCATGAAATTCCTGGAAATATTTTGAAATTAGAAAATTATTTTTCCAGTACTGGAAAAGTTTTGAAATTGATCAAGGGTCCTGGAAGGTCCTGGAAAAAATAGCTATGCATTGTCTTTGGTTATTGATTGTGTTAATACCTCTGAAATGACAAATTAAACATGGGCCAAATTGTGAAATATTAGAGGCAGAAATTGTGAAAATAGCCGATCGGCATGTAGATCTGCTATTTTCACAATAGAAACGTGTTATACAAAATGGAAATTGGGTTAAATATTCTGGTTTTGGAAAAGTTTTGGAAATGAATTGGTAAAAATGTGTGGGAACCCTGGATATGGAAAAATACAATATCACGATAATTTTCCAAGCAACATAACGATACACTATCTTATCACGATTCTTTTTCATGTTGGTTTTTTGGTTATTTAACAGTCAGTGTTGGGTGTAACAGCGTTATAACTAACGGCGTTACGCTCCCGTGGGCCGTGGCCGTGAAATGTGCGTGCAGCGAGGCAGGGCGCAAATGATTTTCATTCTCTCTCTCTCCGTGCGCACGCCCAAATGGTCTGCGACAGCATAATCGGTGCAAAAAGTCCCTATTGAGTTAAACATCTGGGGAACCCGCCAAATAATGTGGGGACCCTCCTGGGGGTCCCGACCCACAGGTTGAGAACCACTGCAGTAGGGTAGCCTCTGCTCTGCAGAACCTCTGCGAAGTATCTTCACTTAAAACAAGCGAAGTAGCCAAGCTACTATTCTCTGCTATTTTCGTTGAATGCTCACCCTAGAATAGCAATATTAGGGTTTATGTAATGTCCCAATGATAGGTAAAGAGCACATTCTCTCTCCCCAAAAAGCAAAACAACAATGATGAAGCTTTTTCCCCTTTTGTTATGGGTCCAACCAAGAGGACTAAAGCTTTTCAGAGCCCATGGGCAATGGCATTTCGCAGTGTTTAGCAATTTAGCACATTTTGTGAAAGGTGCAAGGTGAGTTGGGGGAGGGGGGAGTTACGGGTTTATATCTCCCGTTCACTTTGTGGCACGGCATCCGTCGTCAAATTCCACAGCTTGTCTGAAAAGATTGTATCGCAACTTCCTTTTATTCTCCCTAACCAGCTTGTATGGTTTGATGCATGACAAAAAAAAAAGAAAAGAAAAAAGCGATTGCGTTCTTTTCCATTGACATCTCCACTAGCGAGCAGTCTGTCAGATAGTAACGCTTTCCCTGGCTGTCACACTTCAAAGCACAAAAAATCACAGAGGAATCGGGAGTCTGCGGCGTGAACGATGACATGGGTGTGATGCGGTCTCAATAGTCTGTCTGTTCAGCTGAGCGAAGATTAAAGGGAGCGAGAGCGGTTACTGCGTGTGTGCGCGTGCGCGCGTGTGTCTGCGCGCGCGCGCGTGTGTGTGTCTGCTTGTGCGCGCGTGTGTACCCTTGTCAGGTGAAAACCCATAAGTGCAATTTTGATGAAGGATGACATGGTGCTTTATGAGTTTAGCAAAGTTGGACTCGCGGGCTTTTATCGAAGCACGTTCGCAGCTCAACCAGCCACATAAAGGCAATGTCCTGGAATAGAATCCCATTTGGGACAGTACTCTCCGTACTGTCAAATAAAACACAGAAATGCCTTAAAATATGGGATGGGCGGGAGCAGGGGGGGGGGTGATGGCCCCCGACAAGTAAAGAGAGTGGGAGTTTTTCTCCCCTGGCCAACCTGCAAGATTGCACCCCGTGCAACCAGTGGCGTCAGTTCAGCAAAAGCTAGGGTTTGGCAAAGATGGGATGCTCACAACGCCTCGCGCTGCGAGGCGTTGTGAGCATGTAGATCGGCTATTTTCACAATGTCTGAAAAAAATGAGTTTTGTCAGTTTTCTTTTACACAGGTTTCTACGGTTTCTTGGGCTGGATATGGGAGCCTGGAATGGTTGTTCAAGTGCAGCTAAACTTAGCATGTTAGTAAACGTGCCACAATTAACAATAATGCATTGCACCTGTGCAGCTGACCTGCGGAACCTGGGAATATACCATCTTGTCAAGATGGGGAGAATAAAAGAGTGGAGAATATAATAATAATACCTTGTTAAAGTGACCATTTTGTTAAACTTTGCATTTTTTTATTTGCACTTTTATTTTCCCCCTGGACCCAGGGTATGGCAGCTGCATACCCCTGCCATACCCAATTGACGCCCCTGCGTGCAACGTTTTAACAAGCTGCTCATTTTGTCGCTTGTACACAACACAGTCTCTGCTGGGAAAAAACAAACACGGAATGATTTCCATCCACTCTCAACAGCGTATGGGGGATGTTTGGGGGTGGGGGGCGGGCTGGACAGACGGACAGAAAGAGAGAAGAACAGAATGGACAAGTAAATAACAGAACGGACAAACAAAAGAAGACATGTTGGAACCGAGTGTGAACGAGAGAGACAAGAGATGCCTTAACTTGTCCATGGTGAAAAGAGGAGACTAGCATGCGCGTGCGTGTGTGAGAGAGAGAGATTTATGTTCAACCAGCACTTAATTCGAACTTGCTCTCTCTCTCTCTCTCTCTCTCTCTCTCTCTCTCTCTCTCTCTCTCTCTCTCTCTCCCACCCATCTTGCACAGATCCAGTGACATACCGTGCAGGCATAGACATAGACACACATACACTGTAGGGATGGGACGATAAGCGATGTTATCGTTTTCGTGATAAAGAAAAACAAAGAAAAACACTCAAGATAATCGTATCGTGGAGATTTAATTTATCGTGATATCGTCCTCCGCCATGCACTGGGATCAATTCACCTTTTATTTGCCGAGCTGCATATCCGCTACCACTTAACACTTATGTTGCAATGATTTTTTCTCTTCAATGTCTCGCGTTGCCATGGTTACAATAGACTTCCATGTAATTGTGCAATTGTGTAAAAAGTGCACGCCCATGCCTAGATGATGCACCACGTGTGTAGATGCTGTTCACAGCTTTCAAACAAAAAAATCCGCTTGGAAATCCGTTAAGGCATTCATGATTTATCAGCCATTATGTTTTCTTCAGATGTAAACAAACATGGCTGCCATGTTTGAAAGAATGAGTTGGTATGGGGGTTAAACATGCAATTTCGCGATCGCGATCATGCCTAATACATTTCTGGAGGTCCAAAAAAAAACTTTGAAAAAAAAAAATGAAAAAAAAAAAACTTTTTTTTTCTTCAAAAACGGCCCAAACTCGGGAAACTCGGGGTTGGCACAGCGGTAGTACCAATACAAACTCGGGAAACTCGGGGTTGGCACCATATGTGTTAAACCCTCTATAATTGGTAAAAGGTACTTATAATATACGTCTTTTTTTCACTCTCTATCAAATGTCTTCGCCAAAAAAATAGCAGATCTACAAGCTCACAACGCGTCGCCTTGCGACGCGTTGTGAGCTTGTAGATCGGCTATTTTTGGCTAGATCTAAAATCTACAATAAAAAGAGAAAAAAGTCTGCACACCAAATTTGCAGTTCCCAAGAGCTTTCGAGCCGCATGGCTCTTCCTCAGACCTAGGTCTGAGGAACCTTTAGTCCAGCACCCAGCCTATATGGCTCTGGATGTGCATGCTCTTTTTAGCTGTTCGTCAGCTTTTTTCTCCTAGATCTAAAATCTAACCAGATCTAAAATGCAAGATCTAAAATGTTCCACCCAGGATTTTAATTATCGTGATAATATCGTAAATCGCGATTTCTTTGGTCACAATAATCGTGATATGAAATTGTCATATCGTCCCATCCCTAATGGGACGATATGACAATTTCTCTCAGTCTCTCTCTCTACACTGCTGTAGAGAGAGAGAGAGAGCGAGAGAGAGAGAGAGAGAGAGAGAGAGAGAGAGAGAGAGAGAGACGCACACGCACGCACGCACACACACACACACACACTGCCGAGTCTCATCTCTCGGTGGTTGCCCTCTCCCGCCTCGCCGGTCAGAGGGTGATTTCATCTGGATGACAAGTTTTCTTCTCCTTCCATATTTCTGCCACCCGGGTCCCCATAGCCTGGCACTCTGCGCCCCCACGAAGGCCCCTTTGCCCCCCCCTCCCTCCCTCCCACCCATTTCTTTTTAAACCAATTTTTGGCTGTGCTGAAAGTAGCATTTTCTCCCAACGAAACACCACTATGCACACTTTCTCTTCCCCACTCTTATCTCTCAATCATTCCCTCTTCAGTCTTCACCCCCCCCCCCCCTCCTCCCCATTTACTGAGCGGAAAATGGAGCCGGAGCAGGCACGTGCACACGTAGACATCAAAGGGGGGCTTGAGCCCCTGCCCTTTTATCTTTCTGTTAAAAGTGCCCTCTCCAGACCATGAATGCAGTTTTTTTTAGTATGGTGAAAGAAATGCAAATGCCCCTCTTTCCATGCCATACCTGAAGGCAGCATTCAAGAGAATTGCCTTGTCCGAACTCTCTTTAAAGAATCGCCCTCTCTTTGTAGAAATCCATGCTCTATGCCAGTATTGACTCTAGTATTGACTCCAGTATTATGCTTAGTTCAGTGTGGTATCAAGCACCGAAAATAGCCGACCTCCAAGCTCACAACACGTCGCAGCGCAACGCGTTATGAGCTTGGAGGTCTGCTATTTTCGATATTTCCACCAAAAGGCCCTTTTTAGAAATGTCAGCCCCTGCCTCTCTAACATTCTCTGCCCGTCCCTGGGCCGGAGTGCTGTGAAGGCTCTCTTTATCTATTTGAGCTATCTATCTTTATAATTGACTCGCGTGTCGTCTGTGATTGGTGTGATGCTAATACATTCTGCCAATTTGCCCGCGCTCGCTAACTCACAACCCGCTGGGCTTTCAGAAAAAAGCCCTTCTTTGCCCCCCAACGCGGCGAAGCACGACATTCGGACTTGGATTGCGCACGCGTGGGCGGGGGGGAGAACCACTCGCGACTAAATAAGGAAGCGGCTCATTCGAGTGGGCACGGAGAAAGAGGGAATTGTCAACAGGCAAACATTATGCACATTGGCATGTGTGCACTGCACGGACATGCCATGTGCATTGATGCGGTTGGATGTTGCTGGGGCAATCTTGGTACATAAATTGACTTTGCTGCAAAATCGCGGGCTAACTGCATGCATCTGAATTAGGGATGGGAGTGGGACAATATTATTATCGTTTTTTAATATATAGTGAAATTGTCATCAATTCACCTAAAACACACCTGTAAACATTTTGCTAAAAAATAGCCGATCTACGAGCTGCGTTGCGACTTGTTGTGAGCTTGTAGATCCGCCCCAGAATATGGATGCAGGGTTTCAAGTGGATAATAAAATTGGCATTTTAACACGTTTTATGCCATTATTTCGGTAATTATCTGGCTGTAGAGTGCCACCATTCACTTACGCTTTATTTTGAAGAGCCCCGGAAACCATTTCCATGTTGTGGAAATTGACGATTTTAAAATGGACGTCAGTTAGTCGCGAAACTAAAATCCTAAACGCGGCCTACCATATCATGGCCCAGTGTTGTGGTGAGCTTGTAGATTGGCTATTTTTTGGCAAAGAGATTTGGTAGAGAGTGAAAAAAGTAAATGAAATTACAGGCTCCAATTATAGAGGGTTTAATGGTACCGGATATTCAGCTGAGCAAATAAAAGGTGAATTCATCCCAGTGCATGACAGAGGACGATATAAAGATTATCGTAACCCATCCCTACCCTATACCCAGTCCACGAACGTAACGAAAATAGGATGGTGAAAAGAGGAAAACACGCGATGGAGTTGTAGCAGGAGGCTAGAAGAGACAACCTCGTCCGTCCGGTGCAAGGTGAAAGCAAGGGACACGCTGGTTCTCCCTCAGGGCTCTTGTAGTTTTCGCCCCCTAGTGGCGGAAAAAATTACCTCTGGGAACTCAGATTGAGGAAAGGGAGACTCGGAAGTAGAGAGAGAGAGAGATGGTTCATTTGCAGCTCATCTCTGTAGACTGGAAAGGATTATACTCTGTGTGTGTGTGTGTGTGCGTGCGTGTGTGCGCGCAGCGTGTGTGTGTGCGTGTGTGTGTGTGTGTGTGTGTGTGTGTGTGTGTGCGCGTGAGTGCGTGTGTGTGAGAGAGAGAGAGCGAGAGAGAGAGAGAGACGTCTTAGCACACTCTGGGTTCCCTGCCTCCAATCTCCAGCACTGCACAGTGCACTGTTCCTGTCCCTGGAATAGCGCTCAAATACACATACTCTCTCTCTCTCCCTCTCTCTCTCTCCCTCTCCCTCTGAGATACACACATATGCACGCAAGCTGAGACGCACGCACACGCACACATACAGTACACCTACCAGTGCCATGTGCAGAAACTCGGGCAAAGGGGATGGAACCAGTGCAGGACCGTAGCCAGGTACGCGCGCTCGTTCCTTTTCTGCTCAACTGAAACTGCGATGCACCACTGTGTGTGTGTGCGTGCATGTGCGTGTGTGTGTGGGGTTGCAGGGTTTTTGACGCCGTAGTCATCTGGGGAACCGAGTGTCATTCTGCACAGAAAACGTTCTCTCTTTGCAAGCTGCATGCACCAAGATTATCCGGCTTTCTTTTCTTTTTTTTTCTTTTCGCGTAGCTCCAAGAGAGGCAATAATAACATAAGAGAGTGCAGGGGGAAATGAAAACGGAGTGGAAGCAGAGGGACATAGAAGGCATGAAGAAAGGATGAGAGCGAGGACTATTAGGCTAAGAGGAAAGAAGTCTCCTGCTGTGTCTCTTTAGGGGAAGACAGGTATGCGGCAGGCTGCCAGCTAACCTGGGTTGACCTTCATGTTAGAAGCCTTTCAGATGAGCGGCCGTACGTGGGGCACCGGCTGCCAACGCTGGCATTCTCACCCCGACACCTCTCCTTAACAGGCACTTTAACCTTTGTTTCTCTCTCTCTCTCTCTCTCTGTCTCAGTCTCTCCGTAGGTCTCTCTCTCTCTCTCTCTCCACCTCTAATCTTTCGGAATAAGGACAGGTGCGGGGACACGTTAATATTCTCGGCGTGACAGGCGTGCCGAGATGACGTGACGCTCCGAGAGATGCAAAACGAGGAATGACACAAACCGTACTGTGTTCTGTGATGTGTTTTTTTTTTTTTTTTGTTTGTTCTGATGCAGTTTCATTGGTGTTTGTCGAGCGGCGCAGAGTGCATGGGTTTCGATGAGCGTGATGAAAAGCGGCGCGTTCGCGGACGTGATTGTAGTCGTGCACAAGGCCGCTGACCTTTATTGTAACGTTATCTGTTCAGTGCATATCCCTGTGCCCTCCAGCTATATCCGAAGCCTGTTTTGTAAGCTTGTATATCTGCTATTTCCGTAGCAGAAATTTGGCATGAGATAGAGCATTTTGTCTCTTTTTGGTGTGTGTGTGTGTGTGTGTGTGTGTGTGTGGGGGGGGGGGGGGGGGGGGGGGGATTGATTGATTGATTGCTTGAATACTTAATTAGTTTGCATAGGAAAAAGTACAGTACAGTTCAGGTACAAGGTCAGCTGAAAGGCACAAGAAAGCACAATGGCTTGTTTGCGATCCTTTTGTACTCGATTCATAAAACAAATACATGGACATATGTATTAATCCCTCATGGGAATACCCCCTCCGAATCCGGGCGGCTCAGACCCCACAACTTAAGAATTCACTTTGATGTGTAAATCTCTAGACAGGAAGGACTTTCATTCCATCCTGGAGAAATGATTGAAATAGTAGAGTTCAGTACCGAAGTCCTGACGTGACTCGTTCATCCCCTGGCTCGTGGAGGTTTTTCTCCATTATGGAGAACTAGTCCTGTGCCCGGGGGGAGCTGGATATTTCATATATCCCGTTTTTTCAGATATCCACATAGAAAAATATCTAGGTCCACACGACAAAGATATCTAGGTCTAAAATAATCTGAGTCCCCACGACTCCCCAGACCTCCACTAGGGGGACAAGCACACACACAGTAAAGTCTTCAGAGATATCGGGGTTCCATGTCTACACGGATCCAGTGAATCGGATATTTTTCAATGTCTCCACTTATTTATCCGGTTTCAAAAATATCCAGCTTCGCGGCCAAAATATCCAGCTTCGTGTGGCTGCAAGCCCCAACCGCACAAAAAAAATGTCTAGCAAAATGTCTAGCTTCAGAAATATCCAGCTCCGCCTTTCTTTCGGAGTAAGGACAGGTCCTGGGACACGTTAATATTCTCGGCGTGACAGGCGTGCCGAGATGGCGTGACGCTCCGAGAGATGCAAAACGAGGAATGACACAAACCGTACTGTGTTCTGTGATGTGTTTTCTTTTTGTTTGTTTGTTCTGATGCAGTTTCATTGGTGTTTGTCGAGCGGCGCAGAGTGCATGGGTTTCGATGAGCGTGATGAAAAGCGGCGCGTTCGCGGACGTGATTGTAGTCGTGCACAAGGCCGCTGACCTTTATTGTAACGTTATCTGTTCAGTGCATATCCCTGTGCCCTCCAGCTATATCCGAAGCCTGTTTTGTAAGCTTGTATATCTGCTATTTCCGTAGCAGAAATTTGGCATGAGATAGAGCATTTTGTCTCTTTTTGGTTTGTGTGTGTGGGGGGGGGGGGGCGATTGATTGATTGATTGAATACTTCATTAGAAGTTTGCATAGGAAAAAGTACAGTACAGTTCAGGTACAAGGTCAGCTGAACGGCTTTAAACCACAAGAAAGCACAATGGCTTGTTTGCGTTGGGATCCTTTTGTACTCGATTCATAAAACAAATACATGGACATATGTATTAATCCCTCATGGGAATACCCCCTCCGAAACCGGGCGGCTCAGACCCCACAACTTAAGAATTCACTTTGATGTGTAAATCTCTAGACAGGAAGGACTTTCATTCCATCCTGGAGAAATGATTGAAATAGTAGAGTTCAGTACCGAAGTCCTGACGTGACTCGTTCATCCCCTGGCTCGTGGAGGTTTTTCTCCATTATGGAGAACTAGTCCTGTGCCCGGGGGGAGCTGGATATTTCATATATCCCGTTTTTTCAGATATCCCACATAGAAAAATATCTAGGTCCACACGACAAAGATATCTAGGTCTAAAATAATCTGAGTCCCCACGACTCCCCAGACCTCCACTAGGGGGACAAGCACACACACAGTAAAGTCTTCAGAGATATCCGGGTTCCATGTCTACACGGATCCAGTGAATCGGATATTTTTCAATGTCTCCACTTATTTATCCGGTTTCAAAAATATCCAGCTTCACGGCCAAAATATCCAGCTTCGTGTGGCTGCAAGCCCCAACCGCACAAAAAAAAATGTCTAGCTTCAGAAATATCCAGCTCCGTGTAGCCGGCACCTCTATGTAGGAGTCTCAGAAGTAATGTTGGAGAACCCAGAGAGTCACCATTGACGTCCAGTTGTGCAATACCTGTCTGTGATGTAGGCATTGGTTCAGCATGTGGCTGTTAAAATGTTTATTTATCAGTGATGTCAGCATGCAGACAGATGGCGGACAATCATTTCCAGAATTTTGTAGCTTGCGGCTGTTACCATGGTGGATGTCACCATGCTCATGTCCAAAGTTGGCACACTGTGTGTAGTATCAGTGATGTCAGCATGCAGACAGACGGTCAGACGGACAGACACTCTGTAAATTAATAGTTAGATAACATTGGGTCATCTTAGAATCGTCTCATATAACGTCATTGTCGGGTGGAAACCTTGTATGTCCAAAACCGTTTTGTTTTGTATTCATCATTTTTAAAATGATTTAAACTATTGAAAACAGCCGATCTACAAGCACACAAGTGCGAGGCATTGTGTGCTTGTAGATCGGCTGTTTTCACTACTTTACTTCACAGCTTTGTTGATGAAGCAGGGCTTTACTTTGCAAAAAAAATTACAAATTTGAAACTTGGAGATACGAGGTTTCTGCCCAACACTGACGATAAGCATTGTGGTCCTAAAATAAATAAACTGTCACAGCGCTATTGTGGCGGAGGTGGCTCTGTATCGTTTACGGTATAGTCAGTCACTCATATTCGAAACAGTCGGTTCCTGGCGAAGATTTAACTCATTCAGCGGCAGTAACTTCATATATTTTTGGAACACAGTTCTTATTTGACGCAATATAACAAAAAAAGAGTCTAAGGGAATTCAGAATGGGGTAGAAAAGAAAAACGCGACCCAGGTAGGATGTGTAAATGACATCAGTTGTGCTCTGTCTGTGTTGCCAGATTTTGCGAGAGAAATAAGCAACCGGGTCAATGAAAACTAAAAAAAAAAAAAAATCACACCCAATGTGAAGTGAGCGGTGGCCGTGCTTGCATAACATCTTCAGACTAGGATTTAAGTCTAGGATGTACAGGCTATGCTACACACACACGTTTTGCTATGGCAAAACGCTGAGGAACAGACATACGACATATGACATCACTAGACAAACATGATGCTACACACACACATTTTACTATGGCAAAACGCTGAGGAAAAAGGCTACGGACACACGCACAGCTACAGACACACACACATTTTGCTATGGCAAAACGCTGAGGAAGAAGGCTACAGACATACGACATATGACATCACTAGACAAACACGATGCTACGCACACATATTTTACTATGGCAAAACGCTGAGGAAAAAGGCTACGGACACACGCTTATAGGAGCGGTTTGCACCACTCAAAAATATATATATACTATAAGAAAAAAGGCCATTTTGGGAACATTTTTAACAACACAGATCCTGGCACATACTATTTTCAGATGGGGAGGCCCCCCAGAGGAATACATCCTTGCCAATGAAAATTACAAGCAACTTTACATAAAAACAAGCCCAAAGTCATTTTCAATAAGCAGTCATGTACTGTATGGCAACACTGGTTGTGCTCCTGTGGAGAGAGTAATAGCAGCTAGAGACTGAGGTTGCGGTTGAGCCGACGGCGGAGGTTTTTCCCCTCGATATTCTTTGAACTGAGCTCTTATGCCTGAAAACTTGTCCTGAGATCACAACGCTAGCCCCCAGTGCATTTTGATCTGGGACGTGCAGAGAATGTTAGTGTCATGGTCTGTGGCACTGTGTGGCCACACTGTGGCGCTGTGTGGCCACACTGTGGCGCTGTGTGGCCACACTGTGGCGCTGTGTGGCCATACTGTGTCTTGGTGTGGGCATGCTGTGCCTCTGTGGGGGTGTCGGCTTGCCATCCAGAATTCTCACTCACCTGTCTTCACTCCCTCATCAGCCCCAAGTGCCATGCCCCTTCCACACCTGTAACCACTCCTCTCAATCATCTACTCACTATAAGACTGGACTCCTATCACACACACATTGCCAGTACATTGTTGCATGTCACCTTTGCTCAGCCATGGACTTGTTTGTTGCTACTTCGCCATCACCTTGTCCTGCCGTGAAGTCTTGTTGTCCCTCGTTCGCACCTCTGAAGGTTTGTCAATGTTTGGACTTCTGATTTAGTCAACTTGCCTATTCCCTATGTGAGGTTTGCTTTTGGACTTCTTGACTTGGCCTTTTGCCTTTGTATTTTCTTGTATTTTTGGACTTCAAGTTTTGCTTGCAACTAGTGCCGCTTTATGTTTGTAAGCTTAACTTTGACTTGAATAAATATCTAATTTGAATCTATTCTGCTTGTGGCTCTGCATTTGGGTTCAGTCTTCTGCTAATCGTGACAGTTAGAGAGGCAGGGGCTGAAATTTCTAAAAGGGTCTTTTGGTGAAAATACTGAAAATAGTCATATTTGACAGTTTGGCCAGTCCTGTCGAATATTCGACTATTCGAATACTTTGAGGTTGAATAATTCGAATACTAAAAATCACTATTCGTCTATCCCCTACCCCCTATCACCAGGAAAGCGTTGTGAATGTGTCTTTGACCCCCGCCGGTGGGAAAGACCTACAGTGTAACAGCAGACAGTAGTATCAGTTCTGGCTGCCGGCCCACTGAGCTGTCTGCCCCGGCAGCCAAGCTCTAAGAGGTCCCTGGGGGACCTCAACGGTAGCAGGATGTTTCAGGGATAGCCAACACACAGCCAGAGGGAGACTGGGGGGGCAGTTCTACACATAGCATAGGGATGGACCAAAAGGCCACAGAAATAGTGAAGGGATGTAGAGCAGGGGTCTTCAACAGGGGGTCCTTAGAGTTACTACAGGGGGTCCTCCACATCTTTGTGTGATAGGAACTTGTTTTTTCCCCCTTTCTTATATTAACCACTTGAACCATATAGCGTCCATAATCTGAGAACTTTAGCCAAAAATAGCAGATCTACAAGCTCACAACGCCTTGCGCTGCAAGGCGTTGTGAGCTTGTAGATCGGCTATTTTCGACAAAGAGCTTTGAAGGGGGGAAACGCCTGCGTTGCCTCTGGAACGAGCGAAGGGCGAGTTCCATTGGCAGCGCAGAATATTGAGTGTAATATTGCGATTATACAACTGTTGCCCTTAAAATAAAATAAAACACGTCAACTTCATTTCATTGTAATTAAGATATTCGATAGAAATTTTAACATTTTTAATGTCACAGCTACTGTGTCCCTGACCTCCACATGAAAACTGCTAGCCTAGCAGGCAGCCCCGACAGCTGCTTTTTCTTTTTTTGTCCAGCGCAGCTGATTTCTTTGATTGATGAGAGCGTTACATAATGCTGAATATGATCACAGTCACGTGATTGTTTCAACCAATCAGATTGCTTCGTCGGAACTACCTGTTGTACAATGCGTAATAATGCGTTCCCGGCCATTCACACTTATATTTGATGTATCCCACATAGCAGAGCCTGGTGCGTCCGGTTCAAATGAGAGGCTATGGCACAAAGTGGATTTAAGGAAGTAGCGCCGTATCATTTCCTCCAGGTCCATTACGATTTGGGCATAGTGTGTGTGTCTGCACTTCTCTCACTCTTTTAGTGATTTAGAAAGTAAAAAAAAAAGAAAAAAAGACTTAACCAAATCCCAGATAACAGCCATTCCAGGTAAATCTCGAAACGAGTTATTTTTAGGACGTGAGCTCACAGGTGCAGTTTATTAAATGTTTTTTGATGTGTGTGTCGAAGCCACTTGGTGCAGTAGTGGGCCCATATGGTGGAGGGATTTCTTTATCAGCAAGCCGAGGGTGTTTACTGGGGATGTTTCCACAATGCATGGCACACGCGGGCACAGAAACCAGACACACTCAGACATGTACACATCACACGCACGCACGCACGCACGCACGCACACACACACACACACTAGATGTGGGATTTATGGCTTGCTGAAGTGAGCCGGATCTCTGGGATCCGTTCCTTTCAAAGAACCGTTCCAAAGACTGGCTCATTTTAGTTACTAGTTACTTTGTAGATTTTGATTATAATCACAAATCACTTCGACCCTATATACATTTCGGCCATATATACATTTCTGCCATTAGAAAATAGCCGATCTACAAGCTCACAATGTGTCGCTTTGCGACGCATTGTGAGCTTATAGATCCGCTATTTTCTAGTAGCCTGAAAACTTGTGAAACGGGACATTCTGCATAATGAGTACTTTATACTATTGGTACTTTAAGTACATTTTGATACCAATACTTTTGTACTTTTACTCAACGTACATTTTGAATTCCAGACTTTTACTTAACAGAGTATTTCTACATTGCAGTATTGATACTTTTAATTAGGTAACAAATTTACTCCCCCTCATCAAAAAAAGGAACTGCTCCCTAGTCCCTATACTGCGAACCGGATCCCATCGTTCATTTCAAACAGCCGCTCAATCGACTCGATTCGTCCGTGAACGTCCCACCTCTTAACACACACACACACACACACACACACACACACACACACACACACACACACACACACACACACACACACACACACACACACACACACACACACACACACACACACACATTCATTTTTTCCACCATTAACTGCCTTCTCAGCTGAGAGGATTTGCCACTTGCTTTTCCCTTCCCTCAGAGCACTCATTTCTTATTAATTTCCTTGTGCACTGCATTTTGTCCCCAACCAGTTGACTTATGACCACTGCTGAATATTTATATTACACAATGCCAGTCATGAATAGGCCCGGTGTGCCACCTTAGATCGTACCCCGGAACGTAATTTGGAGGTAATGCACATTTTGAAATGATCCGTGAGAAAAATAACCAATTTCGGTAAATTAATATTTACATCGATTGAGCGCCCGGGCACTTGGGATTAGACTTCCAGATGTCTCCTGATTTGTGACAGTTTCGGCTGTGGTCCATCTTGTGCACAGTTCTGCTTTGAATTTGAATTTAAAGGTGCCTGCTCCCTTGCAACCTTTGCACTCAAAATATACATCTTTGAATATCTTAAGTCAGGGTTCCCCAATAGGCGGCCCGGCTACTGTCTGGCCCACACCAACCCCAGTAATAATGGTGGTATAAGAGCAGCAACAACACTAGTATATCGTCGTTGTCGTGTGGAAATATCGTATCTCCAAATTTGTACGTTCTTTCGCAAATCATACAAGGCCGTCGCACAAAAGTAGTGAAAACAGCTGATCTACAAGCACACAACGCCTCGCACCGCGAGGCGTTGTGTGCTTGTAGATCGGCTGTTTTCACTAGTTTAAATATTTTCTTAAATGATAAATGCAAAACAAATGGTTTTGGACATACAAGATTTTCACCCGACGATATCTGAACTGTCGCAGTCGCTGGAGTAGCGGGAACGCCGCCGTCGCCCCCTGCAATGTTGTGGCCCTCGGCTTGTTACCCTAGACATAATTCGGCCCTTGGGGAAAACTAATTGGGGAACCCTGTCTTAAGTGGTTCTCAACGCGACTCACTTTCATGCATGTTTATTGTAATGATCAATCAGTCGACTGTGTTCCACCTTGGATACATTTGAATGTGATTTTAGTAACACTTTTTAATTTTAATGTCATATTATCCCTCAAATCTTAGTGTTTTGCCAATTATTTGGGGTCCATTTTCAATATCAATTTGTCAAAGAATTTGTTCTTAAATGATTTTTGTTGGTTATTATTACTAGAAGTTCGCGGCCGCTCACATCTAGATCAAACTTGTTAGATATCCGCTCACAGCTGATCGTAGCTATTGAAGACACAGAATTGTTTTGAAGCAGCAGTGTTTCGGGCAATATATGGCCAAGACAGCTCATATCTGTGTGGCTGGTTCTACAGACAGGGATCTACATGTATGGGCATAAAAGGGATTATATGTATGATGTCAGATGTCATAGACGTCATAGGACTTTCACATAACGAATAACTGAGTAAGCATGTTTGGGCTCTCACAGCATATCTCCATATACAGTACATGGATCTCCATATATGGGTACCAGGGGTCTCCATTTATGGCTAACTGGTCCGATATACATCACTGGCCAGACGGCCAAGAAATGGCGCAAAGAGCGAGGTCGCTTGTCGCCCTGAGCCGTCTTACAATATCACTGACTTAAATGGCGTTATATTAACATGGATATGATGATAAAAAAAATGCTATGTCTATATCTCTGTATCAGGTGGACTTGACTATTGACAGGTGGAAAACTTGACGCATTACTTTACCTGGGTTACAGCACAGCTTGCCGTGGCAACGCCCAGTGGCGCACCGCACGTTGAACACTGCTAGGAGAAAGATACCAAGGATTCCTCAGTGATGTCACTGTTATGTGACACTGAAGTAACACAGACGTATGCCATTATGCTACTTGAAGCTTGTTACAAAGATGCCAAGGATTCGTCAGTGATGTCACTGTTATGCAACACAGAAGTAGCCAGTCGCGGTTGATTTCTCCATTCTGCTCGTCGCTCGCTCCACTGTGTGTAAAATCCTGGTGACGCCAGGTTGTATAGCCTCACGTTGCCTACGCATATCTGTAAACTTTCTAGACGCTTCCTCGCGTACCGGTGGTTCACAGGAACCTCTGATCTAGGGTATACGCACTGATGAGCGGAGGAGAAGACATACCCCCAGCACCCGCATCGGGAATTGAACCCGGGACCTTTTATCTGTGAGGCGACAGCGCTAGAACGGCTGAGCCGCCGTGCCCCCTTTTGTTGGTTATGACAGTGTACACTGCTGTTCACCTTATGCTGTCTTCCTTTTAGATCAGATCACTGTAATACTTAACTCTTCAGCGTAAATCTGGCCCTGAAGTTGTCTGCACACACGTTTAGCAAAGTCACTGCATCCCCCTTACTTTGACATCCTTTTTACCAACGTTCGTTTCATGAAAAGGAGGGGGAGACCATGAATCATGAAAAGTACTGACATGTTTTACTAAGTAAAAATATCAAATACTCTGTTAAAAGTTAAAGTCTGGAATTCAAAATAAAGGAAGAAGTAAAAGTACATTTTGGCTATTTTCAAATGGACGAAATGTATATCTGAAGTGGGTAATGTATGTTTTGCAATAATAATTAAAATCCACAAAGTAACTAGTAACTAATGTTTTCAAATAATTGTAGTGGAGTAAAAGTACCATATTTACCTCTGAGATGTAGTGGAGTGGAAGTAAAAGTATTGAAAATTGGAAGTACTCCAAGTAAAAGTACCTCAAAATTGTACTTAAGTACAGTACCTGAGTGAATTTACCTTAGTTACTTTACACCACTGCCGCTGGGGGACTTCATTCAACGAAGTACAGTATATATACTGTAGGGTTTAAGTGGTTAAAGCTGAAGCAATTTCCATGATATTGTACGGTTTGTAACTTCACAGAGTGGCTGTCGGCATGAAATTAGATGGCGTAGAGCGTAGACATACAGTAATTGGCTATTTCAAACCGTTTGCTTTGCATAGAAGTAGCAATTCTCAATATAGCACAATCGTGTTCATTTTAAGTCGATGTAAC
The DNA here is from genome assembly GCF_963921795.1 of Nannobrachium achirus. Taxonomy (NCBI): domain Eukaryota; kingdom Metazoa; phylum Chordata; class Actinopteri; order Myctophiformes; family Myctophidae; genus Nannobrachium; species Nannobrachium achirus. The sequence goes on from NC_137825.1 coordinate 53,514,352, forward strand.
CCTTTGATAGTATTCAACTCACCTGTTATTTCAGTGGCTACAATAGACATAACATTAGACAGAAGTCAGATGCACAGCAGAAAGTACAGATTTATCCCATTAAGATTCGGAACGCTCAATTTGTTACGTTCGATTTTCACCACTTTAACCCTTATTTTATGCTTTAAAGGAGTAGTTCACCCCCAAAATGACTTTTTCTATTGATTACTCATACCATGGAGACTTGAGTTCAATAATATTTCTTAGTTTTTTGTCACATATCTAAGACAAAAATGTGATTATAGTAAATTTACCTCCAATGTTGATTCCGGATGGCGACCAAAATGTTGTATATCAAAATTGTTGTCTTAGGAATGCGACAAATACAAAAAAAATATTATTGAACTTCAAGGCTCCCAACTCCATAATTGTTTATGTAGGAAATGAAAAAAGGCATATTTCCTTGCGACCCATACATGGGCCAAAAATGTGTCCGCGACCCAAACGTGGGTCCCGACCCACTGTTTGGGTAGCAGGGTGTCATGTGAGGAGGTGATATGGGCTTTGGCTAGCTGCCCAAAGCCCTGTCTTCACCATGGTGGCTGATGGTGCATGCAAGAGGGTGGTAGTCGTTCAGGCAGAGATTGTTTTGTTTTTAGTGTAACGTGCAGTGTTAGTGTAGTATAGGGGAAATTATAGTACTAGTCAATGCCGGTCCCATCCTATTTTACAGTACACTTTAAGACATAATAAGACAGAATAAAGCCATAATAAGTAATAATATGTGTTGGTAATTAGAACTAATATTATTTCATTAGATAAAAACAAAGACAGAATAGCAGAAAGAGCGAATACATTATCTGGCAGCGGCAGGTACCGCCGCACGACCGGCAGTTTGACCGGCAGTCGCGCTGCACCGCAGTCGCGCTGCACCGCACGGACCAGCAGTTCGACCGGCAGTCCCGGCAGTAGGACCGGTGGCCGCCGCACGGAACGGTAGGTAGGACCGGCATCGCTGGTAACTGCCGCGGCAGCCATCACCGCACGGACGGGCAGTTTAGCGCTACGGGACCTGCCGGTCCGGTTCTACTGGCGGGACTGCTGGTCCTATCGGCTATCGCCGGCGATGCAGTGCGACTGCTGGTCGAACTGCCGGTCGTGCGGCAGTGTCTGCCGCTGCAGTTCCGCTCTTTCAGTTTCGCTCTTTCTACTATTCTGTATTTGTTTCTGTCTAATAAAATATATTAGCTCTAATTACCAACACATTATTTCTTATTATGGCTTTATTAAGTCTTATTAAAAATAGCCAACCTCCAAGCTCACCTCCAAGCTCACCTCCAAGCTCACCTCCAAGCTCACCTTGCGCCTTGTGAGCTTGGAGGTCTGCTATTTTCAATGTTTTCACCAAATGGCCCTTTTAGAAATTTCAGCCCCTGCCTCTCTAACATGCTCTGCACGTCCCTGCCTGCCGAGTGCCGAGGTGACATGTAGCTGCTGTGATTCAACGTGGAACACAGAATGCGATGTGAGGGGCCCACTGGATAACCCCCATGACAAAACCTCTCTCACCAGCCATGTTCTTTCACTACAAGACAAGTACATCAATGGATAGTTATCCTGGGAAATTGATTCTCTATCTATATCATCTGAGTGTGACAGTTAAACCAATACTCACCGCCACCGGGCATGTTGACACAGGCATATTATGCATATTATGCACATACTGTATTTGCATCTTGCATACCTGTCGTCACTAAATGCACCCCAAGAGGTCAAAGTCATTGATTGCTTTTGGTCCCATTCTGGCTTGAAAGACTTAAAGGAGCTATAGTCAACTTTTTCATTGTAGGGCCGACACTTTGTTTACATCCTAGTCTATAGACTAGAATGTAAACAAAGTGTCTGTCTGACAATGGCCAAAATGATTATTTTATCATTATTTTACGCTTTTTGTGGTCTTTTTTGAATAGAAACACATATATGAAGCTTATTTTTTTATAAAATATTTTCGAAACATTATTTTTATTTTAGCATCCGTTTTTCAAGAAAAAGTTGACTATAGCTCCTTTAAGATATTTTGGTGTGTGTGAATGGGCAGACTCATGGAAGAAAAGGAAAACAGACAAGAGAAAGACAATGCATCGCAGCACATCCAGTATGTAACAAGATTCGTTCCACCTTGGTGACAATTATTCCAAGAGATCTGAGTTGAGAGTGGTTGTTAACCACTAAAACCTGCCCCCCCTTTTTCTCCTACACTAAATATTTTGGCCAAATATAGCCAAACTACAAGCTCAAAACTAGGGATGTTCCTAGCGACTAATTTCACTGACGTGTACACGACAATTTTGAAACCGATTATTCGACTATTCGAAAATTAATTGTTATTTTTATTTATTGTAATTTCACCCAGAAAAATAGCCAAAACTGAGCACACTTCGATCTATTAGGGCAAACCTCATTTGAAAAAAGTATCAAGAGTATATAAAAGCCTTTTAAAATGTTATATAATATTGAAATCTTGCTCAAATTAATCAATTACATCATTGCGCGAATTTAGGTCAGATCAATAATTAACGCATCAGTCGCAGGCTCGCAGCTGCTCGCTACAACAGCTGACGTCTGACTGGATCACTATACTAACTGAGCAACAGCTCTGCTCTCTTCGAAGTTATAGCTACATAATGGTATTCCATTCTCAGCCAATGTATGCTTAAGCATTCTCCTTGGCTTGTTCTCACCTCAAAATATGGATTCATTCATGGACCGGATCACAGATGCAGCATGCAGGGGCGGCCTTAAGAATTGGGAGGCCCGTTTCAAGATCTAATTTGGAGGGGGGGGGGGTATATTTTTATACACATTATATTTTTTATTTCCCTAAAAATATACTGTATTACCAGAGATCACACTAGTATTTTAAACTGCCGGTCAGCGTGACATGGCACGATTAAAATCTACCAGACATCTAATAAAAAGACCTTTCATAGATATCTGTATGCATTAATGACAACCAGGTCCGTATAAAAGCAGCCTAACACAACCATAAGCATTATGTTTTGGATTGAACTGTTTGAACATAATGCATAGGCTATCCACAATTGTAGGGCCAACTTGCACAAATACTGTACATTAATTACTGTACCCACATTACCATTTGCTCATTGGCGTGACATGTTAAGTATTAAATTAGGATACTCACAAGTTATATTGTGGATACAAGCAGTGGATGCTGTCCCAGCGTCTGGTTTAATAGGACAGGACAGCCTTTTGGGGAAGTTGACAACATAATTGCTCCTCAGATATATATTCCATTCAAGGTAACGTTTTAACGTGTCCAGCTGTCCACATGACATGATTAACACCGTGTTTCATCTGACTGGATACGACCATAGGATGCGACAGACAGACCAGTGTTACGTCCATGTTTGTTGTTGCCATCTTGTAGTATAGTACACTGGAAATGATCACACCGTTGTTGCAGAATAAACCAAACTTTACTTAAGCTCTCAGTGTAAACATGCGTCTGCACTCTGCAGTGCGCTCCAACATCATCATCCGGGGTGAATGCAGGGTCAATGCATGCAGCTACAAAACCAATGTATGCCTGCCCTCTAGTGGCTGCAGTATCAAAGTCCACTGCTATCTCACTATATCACACATCTTAAAATGAGCGTGCATTGTTGTTAATTAGTGGTTGAACAATCTTGCCAACTTTACTCACAAGTGCCCTCTCGTTTGAAAGGCTCTGTGATGTATTCTAACTAATAACAACTTGTTTTGATAGTCCATCCAACAACTAAACCGCGCGCCTAGCTCGTATTACAAAGTCAAGCCGATTGGTGTGCACTGCAGCGTCACAGGCACAGCGACAGTGTGATAGAGGGGGGCCCATTGAGGGGGGCTTCCGATGGAGGGTCATTCGCATTGAGCGTCATTTATTTGGACTGAGATTTACCGGCAGTCGGAGTCCCCCCTGGCAACAGGACATAGGCAGAACTAGCACGTTAAAGGGGGCCCAAATGTGAGAGGGGGTTTTCGATGGACGATCATTTGCATTGACCATCATTTGGACTTAGACTGACGGGCAGTCGGAGGCCCCCCTGACGGCCGAGGCCCGTTTCAATTGAAACCAATGAAACATAGTTAAGGCCGCCAATGGCAGCATGCAGGCTATCCTACTCGAGGTAACGAGTAGGATACACTTCGCTTTGCACAGCGCGCAACAGTCAGACTGTGACACAGACAGTCATGCTCCGCAAATCAACCAAGGGAATGCTTAATTTGCTTGTTAAAAAGTAACATTTTATTAAGACAAGACAGTAATATGGGCGCAGAATAAAGTTTAATAAAGTTAATATCCCAATAATTAAAAATATATTTAATAGAATAATCGAATTGTATTTTCAAAACGAATAGTGACAAACCGTTTAGTTGGATAACCGAATACACGCGCACATCCCTACTCAAAACGCGTTGCAAAGCTCAAAACGTGGTGAGCTGCAGCGCCTTTTTAACTTGTAGATCTGCTGTTTTCGCTGAATGTTCACCCCAGAATAATGACACTAGGGTTCACGTGGTTAGAACGGGATGTACCAGGCCTTCATATCTCATGCTGAGCCTAATCCTGTTTTATTAACCCATTTAGGCCTAGAATTATTGAATGCTTTAACCAGTGAAAAATAGCAGATATACAAGCTCACAGCGCGGCACCGAGTGCCGCGCTGTGAGCTTGTAGATCTGCTATTTTTGGAAAAAGTCGTGAAAATGTGTGCAAATCTTTGAATATATGTATTATTAAAGCAAACGTTTGTAACTCAAATTTTGCTTCTGGGGGGGGGGGGGTCCCTGGAACTAAATATTTTGAGATAGGGGTCCGTGGACAAATGCATATAATTTTGGGGGTCCTTGACATGAAAAGGTTTGAGAAATACTGACATAGTAGTCTCTCAAGAACAGACTATCAGAGCTCCAGTTAAGTGAAAAGGACCTTTTCTTTGACGATGGCTGGCCACATTGCTGACATAGAAACATGGGTTTTTCAAAAAACCTTAGAAGGATTCAAAAGACACTTATAGTGTATCAAAATTCAAATTTTCACGATTTTTCAAAAATAGCAGATCTACAAGCTTGCAGCGCGGCACTCGGTGCCGCGCTGTGAGCTTGTATATCTGCTATTTTTCAATAGTTAAAGCATAAAATAATGATACACAAAATGTGTACCCGTTCTAAATGAGTTAAATTGTTTTGGTTCACTGTCCTAAATTCGTTGTAATCTCTTTGAAGCCATATCTTCAAAGTCAAGATATTTGCTGAGTGCTTTTTTTTTCTTCTTTTTCCTGTCATGATTTTGTCTCTGGAGCCTAACAAGGTGACACGCCCCCTTGAAGATTACACCCGCAAGCCAGCGTCAGATGACAGACTGCACCAACGTTGCTATGGCGATAAATATCAGCGTTTAGTGGCCGCGCAACAGCATCACCGGCGGATAAATGTCACATGGGCTGACTCATGTGCGTCGGTGATATGAAGGCATCCCGTTTTATGAGACTGGCTCGCTGAACTCCAGGAATTATACCATCAAAACCCACATGGGCAGGCACATGCACACACAGACATCAAAGGGGGCTTGAGCCCCTGCCCTTTTACCCGTCTGTAAAAAGCGCCCTCTCCAGACCATGAATACAGTTTTCACTATGGTGAAAGAAATGCAAATGTCCTCTTTCAATGCCATACCTGAAGGCAGCATTCAAGAGAATTGCCTTGTCAAAACTCTCCTGAACTTGAATGCAGCATCTTATGTTGAAAGAATTGCCCTCTCTTGTGTAGAAATCCATGCCGTCATCACCAGTAATACCTTGATTATGCTTAGTTCAGTGTGGTATCAAGCACCGGAAATAGCGACACGTTGTGAGCTTGGAGGTCACTTTCACTTAAGCCCTGTTTTTTTATTTTGTCATATGACAGTACAAATAGTGAAAATAGCCTATCTACCATCTCACAATGAGCTTGTAGATCTACTGGCTTAATTGTTAATTTGTTTATTAGAGTAACTTTGTATCCAGCGTGCAACAGTTAAAGGAGTAGTTCACCCCCAAAATGACTTTTTTTTCCGATCGATTACTATATCTTTTTGTTTTTGTCGCTTTCCTCCTAAGCCAATAATTTGATTATAATACATTTACACTGAATGATTCCAAATGGAGACCCAAATACATTTGGGTCTCCATCCAGAATTGATGGGCCTACAAAGAGTCTCCTCAAATTATTAGTCTCACGTAGCCAGACAACTATTCCACAAGCTCCGAATGCTATATAGAGTCTGGAACTACAACTCCTGAACGGCGAGTAATGGAAGCTGGCATTTCTGCTCATGAACATATATTTTAAAATGTCATTTCTGATAAGCAGCAAGCTAAACATGCTTAGATGATTTTTATATATATTTGAATAAATGTGCGCGATGTTAAAAACGAAACGGAAGTGGGGAGGAGGCTTCACTTCCGATTTAAGGTTCTGTCAGCATCCTTGTGTTGGCTGATCTGAGCGAACGGGTGGGGTTGTAGGGGTTGATCAGGTTTTGGAGGTATGGAGGAGCCGTACCTTTGGCAGGCTTTGAAGGTCAGCATCAGTGTTTTGTGTTCAGTGCGGGCCGCAACCGGGAGCCAGTGGAGGGAGCGGAGAAGGGGGGAGACGTGAGAATTTTGGCTGGTTGTAAATAATTAAAACAATAAGGCATCTGAAGTGTTAAAGTACCATAGAACAGGGGTTCCCAAACTTTTTTGTCTCAGGGCACCCCATAAATATTATTTTTTTAATCCGAGGCACCCCTACATTATAATTTTCACTCCCAGCACCTTATATTTATAGCATATCATCGTTATCGGGTGGAAACCTTGTATGTCCAAAACCGTTCGTTTTGTATTTATCATCTACAAAATGTACTAAACTAGTGAAAACAGCAGATCTACAAGCACACAACGGTTGTGTGCTTGTAGACCGGCTGTTTTCACTAGTTTTGTGCAACAGATGTTTCTGCCTGACAGTAATGATATTTTAGTGATTATGTTGCGAGAAAAACGTTGAGATAACAGCCATTTTGGTTAGAACTGACTGAAAATAACTATGTACTTCAGGTTTAAAATGATACTAAATATTTTTTCAAGTGTCTAAATAAATTCCAAATATTATCAAATTATCTCGCGGCACCCCTGGACTGCCGTTGCGGCACCCCAGGGTGCCCCGTCACCCACTTTGAAAACCCCTGCCGTAGAAGATAACATGGTACTAGGGGTGACTCCTAACCTCAATGTCCTCTCCGGTGGTTTCATTCTTTTTTTGTTGTTCCCAAATGGGTGCTGTACATTATGTACCTTAGTGGAGTAGAGAAAAAGCCCTTTCAGCAGATGAACCATGTCCCTGATTGTAATTACAGGGTGTCTGTGGCCTGCGCAGCCTTGTGAACCATTTTACGAGGTGTAGTGGATGTGCACAGTGAGGGAGATGCAGGTTATTTTTACAGCAGTGTTCCGCTCCCCTTGGAGCTGCATGCTGTGTGGCCAGGGGCGTCGCACCACATTCTGGGCCCTGGGTACAAGGATTCACTTCAATTATTTTGTGCTTTAACTATTGAAAAATAGCAGATCTACAAGCTCACAGCGCGGCACCGAGTGCCGCGCTGCGAGCTTGTAGATCTGCTATTTTTGAAAATATCGTGAAAAGTCTTTGGACATTTCAAAATCCTTCTAAGGTTTTTAACTTTTTATAATTTTTATCTAGCGATTTTGCAACCCATTTTTCACCCAGTGCCAATTGTCTATGTAATCCTGGGCTCTGCTCTCCCTCTGCCACGCCTGGGGAGACAACGGACTGACCTCATGCTTCCTTCAATGCATGAATAGTCCAAGTTGTTTCTTTTCACCTGACTGGGGGGATTTCCCCAGGATGGACGTAGCGCGTGCACTCTCATAACAAAAACTAGGCTCTACTCAATTTTATTGGTGAAACATTTTTACACTCAAAAATATTGAGTAAATATTACTGTTATGAAATCAGGTAGATGATACTCAATTAATTTGAGTAAAAGTAACCAAAACTTTTACGTACTTATTAACAACTAAAATTGAGTACAATGACCTAAAGAAATTGAGTAGATATAATTAAATGATTCAGTCAATGCCACAAAAGACTACAAGTAAATACATTGAAATATTAAGTAGATCTAATTGAATATTAGAGTATGATTTAACAAAACAAATATGTCACATTTACTCTATTCATTTACTTTTATTGATTTAATTCATATAGTACCATTTACCCATTTCATTTACTTTACCTTTTACTCCAGGAGTACATGATGTCAAATGAATACACATGAAATAATTATGCAGATAATTATGTTTTAATCAACTAATTTTGACCAGTGTAACACCACATCAAGTATGAACATTCAACATACTTTAGTATGTAAATGACATGCAACAATGCCTGCAAAAACAATATGTTTAAAGATAATGATCAGGAAAGGGGTATCCATGACACTTTTAAAATGTTCTGTTTACTAAAGAGCAGTGTGTGTTCACAATACTGTATATAAGTACCTCTAATTGAACTGTGCATACTGTAAGTAAGCAGTCTGTCAAACATTATGCACCATAAGAACAATGAGCCCAAATGAACAGTAAGTCATCATAACCACAAAATACATTAAAGAAGACAGTCAGAGCAATAAATAAGCATTTACAGTAGCTCAACATTTAAACATATTGACTATGCACACGTGTAATGTCTATATGCTAAACTGACCAGAAACAAACACTTTACATTAACTAATTACTATCAGCAACAAATACCATTGCAAAAATGCTGTTTTGACAATAAATCCACTTTCAGTAGGTTATCCCACGTTCTGAGAGCATCTTGCTGAACAGTAGTCGGCAAGCAGACATTTTTTTCAGTCTCTGAACTTTGGCTGAAAGGTGTCCGGGATCCAACTCAACTAGTACTTTTTGGAACATCTCAAGACCATATCTGAGGTTCTTGGGGTATCTCAGATTAAAGGCATAGAACAGTCCCAACAGATAGCAGCAGATCCCCAAGATTGTTGAGGGCAGTGATGCCCTTAATCACAATACCTACATCAGTAGGTTCATTCATTGAGTCCTCTTGGTTCTGCAGCAGGTAGATTTTCATCTTCATCATCACCTCCTCTGTCAACTTCTCTTCTACTCTGACAGGTGCACCAGCAGCTTCCTTCCTGCACACATTGTGAAGATAATTGTTTAGAGCTCACTTTCAGGCTAAATGTTACAAGACACACAGACACACATTGAGCAATCCTAGCTGTCTCCACACATGCAGCCCTGGGCATAATCTTGAATCAGTTGGACCAGACATGCAACGGATGCAACAACCATTCAGCCAATGTCACAACCTGATTCTCTGGACATCACTATGCTGTTCCTTTGCATGTGATGGTCTCATCCACGATGACATTAAAACGTCAAAACATTTATTTTACTAACTTACTAACTTGAAGTCCTTGATCTTGACACTATCTTCTTCCAGATGGTCGACGAGACATCGGATGATAACCTCTCGTGTTCGTTGATTGGGGATTCCTCTCTGCAGAATAGAAACATAATTATTTGAACAATAAAGAAAAAGTATGACTGCACTTTCATAAACTAACATAAACTTTGGCAATACAATTGTTTCCACAACCCAGTTTTAGCAACGGAAGCTGGGAGACTGTCCTTAGTAGCTATTAAGACATACATTTAGAAATGAATAATCAGGAGAGAGAGTTGCAGGGGATAAAGATGAGTTTAGCATAAATTAATATAGTAATTATTGTCATTAGCCAGGTGAAATATAATTAAAGCAGTTAGAGTAAATGAAAGTTTCATACCAGAAGTAGAATACTCATTTGTGCCCAAACTGCCCTTCTTGGACTGGAACATGGACAGTAGTTTGGGGGTATAGAAGTCCAACATTGCCATACATTTTGGCTCAAGATTCAGTGTGGTGATCATCCTGAACTTTGCACTAACCTGGAAGACAGAGATGAGGGGAAGAGAGTAAAAAATAAGATGTGAGATTGTAGATCTGGTATTTTCCCCCAGGATAGGGATGCTAGGGTATACAAGTGGTTAACTACAATGACAAGATGTCTGTCACATTCAGGTCTAATTTCTGTAACCATCTCTGTAAACATCTAACAATGCAGGCCAACTCTCCATGATGTCTGCTGGCTGACAACATCATGTCATCTAATGCTTAATATCTGCAACCCAATTTTACAGGGATATAGTTAATAATAATAATTGTATACTTCAAAATATTCAAAAATAGTGGATATAGCTGATCTACAGCTCACAAGCTTGAGCTTGTAAATTGGTCATTTGAGCATTTCTGAAGAAAAAAAAAGATAATAATTCAAATAACTGACACCATGTGAGGCTTAGTCAATTTATGATTCCAATAATTACTTGGCCAAACCAAAATCAAGGTATACTGCCCAGTAAGCATTTTGAGGTGTATTAGTTGCCTAATAGTCGTGTTTTTATCTTCTACACCACGCGTTGAAAATCAGTGTTGTAAAGGTCTAGATTTGATATTTTTGACTAGTTGTTTAGTCGGCTATATTTACACGGGTTGCTACATATACCACTATTAGTCGGATACAAAAAGTCTACATTTCGCCGTTAGCGGCCGTCGAAAGTAGTGAAAAGTAGGGCGGCGGTGGGATTCGATCCACTAATCTCTGACACTCAAGTCGGCGACGCTATCCACTCAGCCAACAATGCTGATATGATAGTATAGACTTTCTGGCCGTATTAAAGGTGACATTGCCCACCTGTGTTCATTTTAGTGTAGTGCACATTGTTGAGGAAACTAAATGTTTGTGTGTGTGTGTGTGTGTGTGTGTGTGTGTGTGTGTGTGTGTGTGTGTGTGTGTGTGTGTGTGTGTGTGTGTGTGTGTGTGTGTGTGTGTGTGTGTGTGTGTGTGTGTGTGTGTGTGTGTGTGTGTGTGTGTGTGTGTGTGTGTGTGTGTGTGTGTGTGTGTGTGTGTGTGTGTGTACGCCCCGGACTCATTTTTGAAGCTTGTGATTGGCTGAACCGGACGTAGGGAGCGCTCCGTTGTAGTCACTTGGACCGCGCGAGGTGCACCAAAACCCAATTATCATGGCGTTTATCGTGCGCTTGCCCAGGCCGTAAATATAACGATTGCATTCACCACGGCTTCGTAACTCGCGCGGCGCTCCGCCGGCCGCTTGCAATGTCGTGGACAATAACTGAAAACGAGCGCTCTTTGCCGTTTCCATCCATCTTTCCCAGTTGGATCCATAATCACGCGGCACTGCACTGTCTGACTGACAGACGAGGAGTTCATTTCATCGTATATTTTTGTTTTAAAGACTTTATATTGACATTGGTTTAAAAAAAGGCGTTGAAAAGCCGGCTATACAACGACTACACCCAGACAAATAGCTTAATGATCGGATGGCTATTGGAATCATTTTACACCAATATTTCGAGATCAGTTCTGCAACGTGGAGTTGTTTTTTTAAAGAAATGTTTATTGAAATATGGATTAAATCTAATTGTCTAAATCCGGTGTAAATATAAACGTTGATACGGCGACTATAATTAGTTGGCTAAATCTCGGCTAGATCTAAACTATACTTAATAATGATCAACGGATATTATAATTATGTTAGTCCAATATTAGGAGATCAGTTAAGCACCTTACTGTTGTTTTTTTTAATAAATTGTTATCGAATCATGGAATAAATTGCAAAGTATATTTTCGGTGTGAATATAACCGGAATCTAGCCGGGTGAAATTAAGGCTAAAAAAAAACTAGTCGTGTAAAAAACGACTATTGCTCAGTGGGTGTATAATCATGTTGCTTATTTACTTCATACTTTTTCCAAGTTTACACATGTAATCCTCATTGAACACCATAATAGATACATGTAGATAATATGTAGGCCTACCTGTGCATTTTATCTTCATTGTACACACCATTGTATGCAGCTGTGCATAGCTTGTAATAAATGCAAAAATTCACAATGACTAGAGGGCTTGCACATTCCCCTCACTGTGACCTTAACTAGCTGCAAACCTTTGTAAAGAACATACGTTATACCCAATACATTTGTGTAGCCTATATGCACAAAGATACAGTAAATCTACTTACCAATATTTGCAAACACTCTCCAGGTCTCTTGTTGAAAAAGATGTGTGCTGCTGCTGTTTGTTGACAGAATGTTCCAGTAGAATTTTCCCATGAACCCTTTTTTTTCCCATGAACCCTTGTGTACAATTTTGAATCTTAGTCATATCTACTCAATTGTTTAGGTTGTTGTGAGAGATGAAAGATTATTTAGTTGGAATGAATAATAATTAAGGGTATTTTTAAATTGATCCATATAAGTACTCCATACTCAAACATTATGAAGGAAAATTACCAAAACAAATTGAGTATAATTCATGAATAAAATCAGTTGGTCAAATACTAATTTATTCTCACGAAATTAACTCGAATAATATATGTACATTTAACTCAAAACGAACAGTTGGATTTTTACTCATTTCGTTTGGTGTGACCTACTCAAACAATCACATACATGATATTCAGTGATTTTATTGAGTAAATATAACTTTTTCTAATAGTGCTATTTACTCGGCCACAGAATCATTTCTCAGAGTGTGGAAGGAACACGTTATTCCAACCAGTTCCTTTCCCCTCCATCAAGCGCCCCGGCTGGCCAGGGGAAGGCATTGATCCTTCTAAGGTTTTTTGAAAACCCTATGTTTCTACGTCAGTGGTGCTCAAACTTTTTCATATGAAGGACCCCCAAAATGATATGTATTTGGCCACAGACCCCCATCTCAAAATATTTAGTTCCAGGGACCCCCCCAGAATAAGCAAAATTTGAGTTACAAATGTTCGCTTAAAAAATACATATTCAAAGTTTTTCAAAAATAGCAGATCTACAAGCTCGCAGCGCGGCAGTCGGTGCTGCGCTGTGAGCTTGTAGATCTGCTATTTTAGTATAGCTCAATGGCCGAGAGTATAAAATAATTAAGGCCCCTACATCTTGGGCCAGGGACGGCTCCAGGGGGGAGCTAGAGGGGGCTTTAGGCCCCCCTTACAATAGTGCAGGGGTCTTCAACAGGAGGTCTTCAACCAGCTGATCTACAAGCTCACTTGTGAGCTTGTAGATCGGCTATTTTCGGCAAAGATGTTTGGTGTAGAGGGGAAAGAGGGGAGTACAGAGTGAAATGTCAAGTTATGTATTGACGATTCAAGTGGTTAAATACTAATGAATCTGAAAACACAAATTGACATGAATCCAAAATACACTGATGATTGTGCTGTCAAATAAGGAAACTATATGGAATCTATGAAATGATTGTAGGGGTCCCTGCTTCATCTCTCTCTCAACTAAGGGGTCCTTGGCCTGAAAACGTTGAAGACCCCTGCAATAGTTTGTTGCCTGTAGCAATGAAAAAATCAAACCTCGGTTCGAAGTGAAGCGGTGAACTTTTATTCTATGTGTTCTAGAGCTATGAACTCTGTGATCTATACATTCTTCCAATTCTGAATGAATGAATGATTTTATCTGGAGGGCCGAATTGTCATGTGAAGCTTGACCAATCCTCAATTCTGGTCTCATTGGACATTTTTAATCATCCAATCATCAGACCGGGACGGACGTTACACACATATTTTGGATGTACGGGACAGATAAAACCTGTTCATTCTGGACTGAAATGACCATATATGGACATGGACGGGACACACAAAGCCACTCCTTGGAAGCGGCTTTCACCGCTTCAAAAATAAATGGCCTGGGTCTAATAACGGCGTGGCATCTACGTGGATCTCTTCCATCATGGTGGTGATGTCATGTTGATGACGTCACTCTTGCCCAAATATGGAGGGGCGTCATCTGCGCTCATCGTCGTTGTCAGGTATGCACAGCAACCGGTTGTGTTGTGATTGAGGTCAGACCAGAGCTCTGCTCAGCGTGTATAAGATTTGAAAATATTTTTAATTCATTCATTCATTCCACAGAGACCAGATGATTTAGATTGCACAGTGTTGTCAGAGGAGGTGATAGAAAACAGGAAGAGAATAAATAAATGGTCCATTCTCCAACAGAACCTATAAAACTCTGTCCCTATCACAGTCCATGAATAGACTTGATGCTGAACCGCCACTCCAGGAAGGAGTGGGGTCTCGATCTTCCCAGACTAAGGTCTGCTGTTCTGATTGTACATTCTTCAGATCTCAATCAAGCCATGACGACCTCTATTTCCAAATGCCCATAAATGGACAGATCCCTTCAGAATCCTTCCAGCCAATCACCAGAATTGTAAACAGCCAGGAACAAGGAGACAGATGAACCAAAGTCTTTCAGTCATCATCAGAGATTTACCAAGACTTTAACTCAACCAGGAGAAGTGAAGACACATCAGCTGACCTATGAGAAAACTCACATCTGTAAACAGTGTGACAAGAGTTTCAGTCAGTTAGGTGACCTGAAGAATCACCAGCGTATCCACACAGGAGAAAAACCTTTCTGTTGTAAACAGTGTGAAAAGACTTTTAGGCGGTCAGATGAACTGATCATTCACCAGCGTATCCACACAGGAGAAAAACCTTTTCACTGTAAAGAGTGTGACAAGAGTTTCAATCAGTTAGGTAACCTGAAGAATCACCAGCGTATCCACTCTGGAGAAAAACCTTTCTGTTGTAAACAGTGTGAAAAGACTTTTAGGCGGTCAGATGAACTGATCATTCACCAGCGTATCCACACAGGAGAAAAACCTTTTCACTGTAAAGAGTGTGACAAGAGTTTCAGTGCGTTAAGTAACCTGAAGACACACCTGCGTATCCACACAGGAGAAAAAGCTTTTCACTGTAAAGAGTGTGACAAGAGTTTCAACCAGTTAGGTGACCTGAAGATTCACCAGCGTATCCACACTGGAGAAAAACCTTTTCACTGTAAAGAGTGTGACAAGAGTTTCAGTGTGTTAAGTAACCTGAAGAGTCACTTGCGTATCCACACAGGAGAAAAACCTTTTCACTGTAAAGAGTGTGACAAGAGTTTCAGTCAGTTAGGTGACCTGAAGATTCACCAGTGTATCCACACTGGAGAAAAACCTTTTTCACTGTAAAGAGTGTGACAAGAGGTTCAGTGTGTTAGGTACCCTGAAGAGTCACCAGCGTACCCACACTGAAGAAAACCTTCTCACTGTAAACAGTGAAAACCACCATCTGCCCAATGAAAAGAAAAAGAAAAAGAAAGGGGAAAAAAAGCCACTGTAAAAGTGAAAATCACATTTGGAGAAGAAAATGCACCTGTGCAAAGTCGAAGTGAGCACACGCAAGGTATCAAACACAACACACGTGCATATCTCCTTGTCTTGACAAATGGTTTATTCCCCAGTTGAGCAGGTCAGCACAGGTGCAATGTATTATTGTTAATTAGCAGCAGTGGCACATTTTTTGTGTGGCAGACAGTTGTTTACTGTACTCGTCATCATCATGCCTGTTGCTAAGGTATGGCAACATGACTGGTGTCATTGTACTGTAAGCTCCCAGGGTGCTGCGTTACTCTCGGCCATTGAGCTCAGCTCTTTGGTTGACTGGTAACGTATGCGCCTTGTTATAATGCGGTCCGGGTTCGCCTCCCGACCGGATCATGCAACATCATGGCACTAGTCATGTTGCCATACCTTACCTTTTGCTGAGCTGACGCCACTGGGTTCAAGCCAACATGGGCTGCCATTCAAAGTACAAAAGTATTAGCCTGATACTTCAGTCCGCACATCACCACCCCCTGCTGGTGGGTGGTTTGTAGTGTGGACTGAAGCTGCACATATTTTATTTTATTTCGAGCCGCCTGAAGAGCGGGCGCATTGAATGGGCCAATCAGGGTTGTATGCTTGGGGCACGTGGTTTGGCTGCTCCGGTCCCAGCCCCCTACAAACAGAGCTCTTGAGCTCACGTGAGACTCGCTCGTGGACTCTGATTGGTGTCCTCTGCCCACGTGAGAGTCTAGTGGACTCTGATTGGTCCGTGAAAACTGTCATGGCGGAATCAGACTCGACTTGTATTATTTTAATAAACGATGCAATAGTGCCGTTTCATCACGTTTTAATACCATTTTGCACTAACGTAAACATGCAGACATATAATATGTTATGAGAAATAACGTATTTTTGCAATGTCACGCCACGTCGCCGTCGCGCGTGTGTGTGTGTGTGTGTGTATGTGTGTGTGTGTGACGTCAATAGGCTTTAGCCCGCCCACGCCGAAGTAGAATCTCCGTCCGTAATTTCAGACTCTCTTCCGAAGTGAAACGTAGTGTGAGATGTCTGGCGCTCGCAGTCAGGCAACAAAAGTATTGGTATCAAACCTTACTTAAAGTACCAAAAGTAGAAAGTACTCATTATTGAATTTTCAAATGTATAATTACAAATCTTTTGAAAATAGCAGATCACACATTGTGAGTTTATTTCAAATGGATATAGGGTTGAAGTAAGTGTAATGTGTGTTTTGTAATAATTATCAAAATCTACAAAGTAACTAACTAAAGTTTTTAGATAATTGTAATGGAGTAAAAGTACAAAAAAGTGCCTCTGAGTTGTAGTGGAATCAAAGTAAAAATTAAAAAAGTGGAAATACTCCAGTAATGTAAAAAGAAATCCTCAAAATTACACTTAACTAAACTACTTTAGTTGCGACCGTAAGGTCGCAGTTTAGTTGCGACCGTCAGGGAGCAGTTTACTATGAAAACCTCCACCGGCCGTCGGTCGGTCGGTCGGTCGGTCGGTCGGTCGGTCACACGTCACACGTCACACCTTTGCCCTGCTCATATCTCCGCATCAGTATATAGGGCTTGTTTGTTTATTGTATGACATCACGCCACATCATCAGCTGTGGACTCTGTGATGTCATCGTATCGCATCAGTATATAGGGCTTGTTTGTTTATTGTATGACATCACGCCACATCATCAGCTGTGGACTCTGTGATGTCATCGTATCTCCATATATGGCCATCTCCGTATATGGAGATATAAGTCGTCCATGCCCAAGTATGGGCTGGTGAGGTCAGACTTTGTGTGATGCGTAGGTTATCTCCATATATGGAGATTCAACATTCCAGGCAATGCTCTCTTCCCTGGTGAGAATTGCCCCTTTATATAGGGCTTGTTTGTGTATTGTATGACATCACGCCACATCATCAGCTGTGGACTCTGTGATGTCATCGTATCTCCATATATGGCCATCTCCGTATATGGAGATATAAGTCGTCCATGCCCAAGTATGGGCTGGTGAGGTCAGACTTTGTGTGATGCGTAGGTTATCTCCATATATGGAGATTCAACATTCCAGGTGTAACTATGGCTACCCGTATGACGTGAGAGGTGGAGGTTGTGATATTTGTGGAGATAAGCGACCAACGGTCGCTTATCTCCCGATTAGGGAGTCTTACTGGTGATATTTGTGGTGATAAGCGACTATCTCCCGATTAGGGAGTCTTACTGGTTGCGACCGTCAGGGAGCAGTTTACTATGAAAACCTCCACCGGCCGTCGGTCGGTCGGTCGGTCGGTCACACGTCACACGTCACACCTTTGCCCTGCTCATATCTCCGCATCAGTATATAGGGCTTGTTTGTTTATTGTATGACATCACGCCACATCATCAGCTGTGGACTCTGTGATGTCATCGTATCGCATCAGTATATAGGGCTTGTTTGTTTATTGTATGACATCACGCCACATCATCAGCTGTGGACTCTGTGATGTCATCGTATCTCCATATATGGCCATCTCCGTATATGGAGATATAAGTCGTCCATGCCCAAGTATGGGCTGGTGAGGTCAGACTTTGTGTGATGCGTAGGTTATCTCCATATATGGAGATTCAACATTCCAGGCAATGCTCTCTTCCCTGGTGAGAATTGCCCCTTTATATAGGGCTTGTTTGTGTATTGTATGACATCACGCCACATCATCAGCTGTGGACTCTGTGATGTCATCGTATCTCCATATATGGCCATCTCCGTATATGGAGATATAAGTCGTCCATGCCCAAGTATGGGCTGGTGAGGTCAGACTTTGTGTGATGCGTAGGTTATCTCCATATATGGAGATTCAACATTCCAGGTGTAACTATGGCTACCCGTATGACGTGAGAGGTGGAGGTTGTGATATTTGTGGAGATAAGCGACCAACGGTCGCTTATCTCCCGATTAGGGAGTCTTACTGGTATCAAAACCTCCACCGGCCGTCGGTCGGTCGGTCGGTCGGTCGGTCGGTCGGTCGGTCGGTCGGTCGGTCACACGTCACACCTCACACCTTTGCCCTGCTCATATCTGGGCTTGTTTGTGTATTGTATGACATCACGCCACATCATCGGCTGAGGACTGTGTGATGTCATCATATCTCCATATATGGAGACATAAGTTGCTCATGCCCAAATATGGGCTGGTGAGGTCAGACTTAGTGTGATGCGTAGGTTATCTCCATATATGGAGATTCAACTTCAATGAGTAACCATGGCAAATCACACCGTACACAAATGACCCTTATATAAGACCGGCATTATCTACCGACAGCTGCTATAAGCCAACCCTGGCGATAAGGTCTGAGTCGAAGAAATGCTTCTTTCCTGGTATAAGACCGGCATTGTCTGTCGTACATTTCGGTCAATTCCAGTGGGGATGCCATTGAAAAGTTAATCTAGTTGTACAAAGTAATCAAAGAATGGGTTGACTGGTAGGCTGGTTGACTGCTTTATCTCTGGAGAGTGTATGTCACAGAGTCCTTTTATAGCGATTGAAATCATGATGAGGTCACGATGAGTCATCTATGCCCAAATATAGATTTCTAGGTCAGATGGCCCATGGAGTTTGTGATGTCAAACCTAGCAACCCAATATAAACAAACCTGATGTCAGACCTGAAGTATCCTTTTATACCCATATATGGAGATACAGAGATCTCCATATATGGGCATATTAGAAAGCCCATATATGGGCATATACGGATGACATCAGGGATATCCATATATGGGCATAAAAGGGACAAGGGCTTACAGTTAAGAGATCTCCATATATGGGCATATCAGAAAGCCCATATATGTTCATATACTGATGACATCAGGAATATCCATATATGGGCATAAAAGGGACAAGGACTTACAGTTAAGAGATCTCCGGGCATAAAGGGACAAGGACTGTTACAGTAGATATAGAGATGTCCATATATGGGCATAAATGAACAAGGACTGACAAACACTGAGATCTCCATATAACCTATGGGAATATAAGGGACGAGGACAATGCGTAGCATTGTGAGCTTGTAGACCTATTTTCTAAATATTGTTGTACATTAAAAACTTGAAATGGGTCGTTCTGCATAGTACTTGGGATTTGTTGATGTAAATGTTCACATAGAGTGTAATAATTGGTAAAACAAACTTTTGGCCTATTTGTGGAGATAAGCGACCAACGGTCGCTTATCTCCCGATTAGGGAGTCTTACTGGTAAATGTACTTAGTTACTTTACACCACTGCGTGTATTTATCATGATTGGACATACAGACACTCATTCATCTAAGACCAAATGTGTTCCAAGCTATATACTTTTTGAGCATTATTGACACCCCCTTTTGGTCAGTTTCAGCTGTGATGGTTTTGTGGTGAAAAGTGATGAGTCATCAATTTTCACAGTTTCGTGGGGTCCATTCTTAGCCCAAGGAATGTTTTTTGTGCCAAACAAATGCTTGCAGTGGATTCAGAATCATGAAAAACCCCTAGTTAGACCCCTCACATGCTACTTAAAGAACATTTTTTTGCGGGGGGGTCTTTTTTTTCCTGTATAGTAAGTGAAAGGGTAGGTGCAATAAATCATTAAAAATGAACCCATTGGGACGATATTTCAGCTTTGCACCTGGCAGAATATTAAAATATACCCTTATAAAGGATTAAGAAAAAACAGGCGTCGGAAAAAATCCACCCTATGCGCGTGGACCCCCCTTTCCTTCTAGACTATCACTTTTCCGTTGTGTAGCCTTATACAACCTGGATAACATCACTCAACAAGTTTACAAAACACAGGTACACTTTCGGGGAAAAGATTCTCGGACCGAATACAATAGTGTGTTGCCTATAGCAACCACCCTAATTACTGAATGAAAAAATAAATAAACTGCGTCTAATAACGGCGTGGCATCTACGTGGATCTCTTCCATCATGGTGGTGATGTCATATTGATGACGTCATTCTTGCCCAAATATGGAGGGGCGGCAGCCTGCGCACATCGGTGTTGTCAGGCATGCACGGCAACCGGTTGTGCTGTGAGTGAGGTCAGACCAGAGCTCTGCTCAGCATGTATAAGATTTGAAAATATTTTTAATTAACTTCATTCCACAGAGACCAGACGTTGTGAGAGAAGGCGATAGAAAACAGGAAGAGAATAAATAAGAAAAGTTCCATTACCCGACAGAACCTATAAAACTCTGTCCCTATCAGTCCATGAATAGATTTGATGATGAACCGCCACCCCAGGAAGAAGTGGGGTCTCGATCTTCCAAGACTAAGGTCTGCTGTTCTGATTGTACATTCTTCAGATCGCAATCAAGCCATGACGACCTCTATTGCCAAATGCCCATAAATGGACAGATCCCTTCAGAATCCTTCCAGCCAATCACCGGAATTGTAAACAGCCAGGAACAAGGAGACACAGATGAACCAAAGTCTTTCAGTCATCATCAGAGATTTACCAAGACGTTAAGTCAACCAGGAGAAGTGATGACACATCAGCTGACCTATGAGAAAACTCACATCTGTAAACAGTGTAACAAGAGTTTCAGTCAGTTAGGTAACCTGAAGAATCACCAGCGTATCCACACTGGAGAAAAACCTTTTCACTGTAAAGAGTGTGACAAGAGTTTCAATCAGTTAGGTAACCTGAAGAATCACCAGCGTATCCACTCAGGAGAAAAACCTTTCTGTTGTAAACAGTGTGAAAAGACTTTTAGGCGGTCAGATGAACTGATCATTCACCAGCGTATCCACTCTGGAGAAAAACCTTTCTGTTGTAAACAGTGTGAAAAGACTTTTAGGCGGTCAGATGAACTGATCATTCACCAGCGTATCCACACAGGAGAAAAACCTTTTCACTGTAAAGAGTGTGACAAGAGTTTCAGTGTGTTAAGTAACCTGAAGACACACCTGCGTATCCACACAGGAGAAAAAGCTTTTCACTGTAAAGAGTGTGACAAGAGTTTCAGTCAGTTAAGTACCCTGAAGAGTCACCAGCGTATACACACAGGAGAAAAGCCTTTCTATTGTAAAGAGTGTGACAAGAGTTTCAGTGTGTTAAGTGCCCTGAGGAGTCACCAGCGTATACACACAGGAGAAAAACCTTTCTATTGTAAAGAGTGTGACAAGAGTTTCAGTCGGTTAGGTCACCTGAAAAGTCACCAGCGTATCCACACTGGAGAAAAACCTTCTCACTGTAAACAGTGAAAACCACCAAATGCACAATGGGGGGGAAAAAAAAAATGTAAAAGTGAAAACCACATTTGGAGAAGAAAATCCACCTGTGCGAAGTGAGCACACGCAAGGTATCAAACACAACACACGTGCATATCTCCTTGTCTTGACAAATGGTTTATTCCCCAGTTGAGCAGGTCAGCACAGGTGCAATGTATTATTGTTAATTAGCAGCAGTGGCACATTTTTTGTGTGGCAGAAAGTTGTTTACTGTACTCGTCATCATCATGCCTGTTGCTAAGGTATGGCAACATGACTGGTGTCATTGTAGGCTCCCAGGGTGCTGCGTTACTCTCGGCCATTGAGCTCAGCTCTTTGGTTGACTGGTAACGTATGCGCCTTGTTATAATGCGGTCCGGGTTCGCCTCCCGACCGGATCACGCAACATCATAGTGCTAATCATGTTGCCATACCTTACCTTTTGCTGAGCTGACGCCACTGGGTTCAAGCCAACATGGGCTGCCATTCAAAGTACAAAAGTATTTGGTCAGTTTCAGCTGTGATGGTTTTGTGGTGAAAAGTGATGAGTCATCAATTTTCACAGTTTTGTGGGGTCCATTCTTAGCCCAAGGAATGTTTTTTGTGCCAAACAAATGCTTGCAGTGGATTCATAATCATGAAAAGCCCCTAGTTAGACCCCTCACATGCTACTTAAAGAAGATCTTTTTGCGGGGGGTCTTTTTTTCCTGTATAGTAAGTGAAAGGGTAGGTGCAATAAATCATTAAAAATGAACCCCTTGGGACAATATTTCAGCTTGGCACCTGGCAGAATCTTAAAATATACCCTTATAAAGGATTAAGAAAAAACAGGTGGCGGAAAAAATCCCCCTTTCCTTCTAGACTATCACTTTTACGTTGTGTAGCCTTATACAACATGGATAACATCACTCAACAAGTTTACAAAACACAGGTACACTTTCGGGGAAAAGATTCTCGGACCGAATACAATAGTGTGTTGCCTATAGCAACCACCCTAATTACTGAATGAAAAAATAAATAAACTGCGTCTAATAACGGCGTGGCATCTACGTGGATCTCTTCCATCATGGTGGTGATGTCATATTGATGACGTCATTCTTGCCCAAATATGGAGGGGCGGCAGCCTGCGCTCATCGGTGTTGTCAGGCATGCACGGCAACCGGTTGTGCTGTGAGTGAGGTCAGACCAGAGCTCTGCTCAGCATTTATAAGATTTGAAAATATTTTTAATTAACTTCATTCCACAGTGACCAGACGTTGTGAGAGAAGGCGATAGAAAACAGGAAGAGAATAAATAAGAGTTCCATTACCCAACAGAACCTATAAAACTCTGTCCCTATCAGTCCATGAATAGATTTGATGATGAACCGCCACCCCAGGAAGAAGTGGGGTCTCGATCTTCCAAGACTAAGGTCTGCTGTTCTGATTGTACATTCTTCAGATCGCAATCAAGCCATGACGACCTCTATTGCCAAATGCCCTTAAATGGACAGATCCCTTCAGAATCCTTCCAGCCAATCACTGGAATTGTAAACAGCCAGGAACAAGGAGACACAGATGAACCAAAGTCTTTCAGTCATCATCAGAGATTTACCAAGACTTTAACTCAACCAGGAGAAGTGAAGACACATCAGCTGACCTATGAGAAAACTCACATCTGTAAACAGTGTGACAAGAGTTTCAGTCAGTTAGGTAACCTGAAGAATCACCAGCGTATCCACACTGGAGAAAAACCTTTTCACTGTAAAGAGTGTGACAAGAGTTTCAATCAGTTAGGTAACCTGAAGAATCACCAGCGTATCCACTCGGGAGAAAAACCTTTCTGTTGTAAACAGTGTGAAAAGACTTTTAGGCGGTCAGATGAACTGATCATTCACCAGCGTATCCACACAGGAGAAAAACCTTTTCACTGTAAAGAGTGTGACAAGAGTTTCAGTCAGTTAAGTAACCTGAAGACACACCTGCGTATCCACACAGGAGAAAAAGCTTTTCACTGTAAAGAGTGTGACAAGAGTTTCAGTCAGTTAGGTGCCCTGAAGATTCACCAGCGTATCCACACTGGAGAAAAACCTTTTCACTGTAAAGAGTGTGACGAGAGTTTCAGTGTGTTATGTAACCTGAAGAGTCACTTGCGTATCCACACAGGAGAAAAACCTTTTCACTGTAAAGAGTGTGACAAGAGTTTCAGTCAGTTATCTAACCTGAAGACACACCTGCGTATCCACACAGGAGAAAAAGCTTTTCACTGTAAAGAGTGTGACAAGAGTTTCAGTCGGTTAGGTCACCTGAAAAGTCACCAGCGTATCCACACTGGAGAAAAACCTTGGAGAAAAACCTTCTCACTGTAAACAGTGAAAACCACCAAATGCACAATGGGGGAAAAAAAAAAAACAATGTAAAAGTGAAAACCACATTTGGAGAAGAAAATCCACCTGTGCGAAGTGAGCACACGCAAGGTATCAAACACAACACACGTGCATATCTCCTTGTCTTGACAAATGGTTTATTCCCCAGTTGAGCAGGTCAGCACAGGTGCAATGTATTATTGTTAATTAGCAGCAGTGGCACGCACATTTTTTGTGTGGCAGACAGTTGTTCACTGTACTCGTCATCATCATGCCTGTTGCTAAGGTATGGCAACATGACTGGTGTCATTGTACTGTAGGCTCCCAGGGTGCTGCGTTACTCTCGGCCATTGAGCTCAGCTCTTTGGTTGACTGGTAACGTATGCTCCTTGTTATAATGCGGTCCGGGTTCGCCTCCCGACCGGATCACGCAACATCATAGTGCTAGTCATGTTGCCATACCTTACCTTTTGCTGAGCTGACGCCACTGGGTTCAAGCCAACATGGGCTGCCATTCAAAGTACAAAAGTATTTGGTCAGTTTCAGCTGTGATGGTTTTGTGGTGAAAAGTGATGAGTCATCAATTTTCACAGTTTTGTGGGGTCCATTCTTAGCCCAAGGAATGTTTTTTGTGCCAAACAAATGCTTGCAGTGGATTCAGAATCATGAAAAACCCCTAGTTAGACCCCTCACATGCTACTTAAAGAAGATCTTTTTTTGCGGGGGGGTCTTTTTTTCCTGTATAGTAAGTGAAAGGGTAGGTGCAAGAAATCATTGAAGATGAACCCCTTGGGACGATATTTCAGCTTTGCACCTGGCAGAATCTTAAAATATACCCTTATAAACGATTAAGAAAAAACAGGTGGCGGAAAAAATCCACCCTATGCGCGTGGACCCCCCTTTCCTTCTAGACTATCACTTTTCCGTTGTGTAGCCTTATACAACCTGGATAACATCACTCAACAAGTTTACAAAACACAGGTACACTTTCGGGGAAAAGATTCTCGGACCGAATACAATAGTGTGTTGCCTATAGCAACCACCCTAATTACTGAATGAAAAAATAAATAAACTGCGTCTAATAACGGCGTGGCATCCACGTGGATCTCTTCCATCATGGTGGTGATGTCATATTGATGA
Organism: Nannobrachium achirus; assembly: GCF_963921795.1. Classification (NCBI taxonomy): domain Eukaryota; kingdom Metazoa; phylum Chordata; class Actinopteri; order Myctophiformes; family Myctophidae; genus Nannobrachium; species Nannobrachium achirus. Next base: position 53,539,383 of record NC_137825.1, read on the forward strand.
CTTCATTCTTGCCCAAATATGGAGGGGCGGCAGCCTGCGCTCATCGGTGTTGTCAGGCATGCACGGCAACCGGTTGTGTTGTGAGTGAGGTCAGACCAGAGCTCTGCTCAGCATGTATAAGATTTGAAAATATTTTTAATTATCTTCATTCCACAGAGACCAGACGTTGTCAGAGAAGGCGATAGAAAACAGGAAGAGAATAAGTAAGAGTTCCATTACCCAACAGAACCTATAAAACTCTGTCCCTATCACAGTCCATGAATAGATTTGATGATGAACCGCCACCCCAGGAAGAAGTGGGGTCTCGATCTTCCAAGACTAAGGTCTGCTGTTCTGATTGTACATTCTTCAGATCGCAATCAAGCCATGACGACCTCTATTGCCAAATGCCCATAAATGGACAGATCCCTTCAGAATCCTTCCAGCCAATCACCGGAATTGTAAACAGCCAGGAACAAGGAGACACAGATGAACCAAAGTCTTTCAGTCATCATCAGAGATTTACCAAGACTTTAACTCAACCAGGAGAAGTGAAGACACATCAGCTGACCTATGAGAAAACTCACATCTGTAAACAGTGTGACAAGAGTTTCAGTCAGTTAGGTAACCTGAAGAATCACCAGCGTATCCACACAGGAGAAAAACCTTTTCACTGTAAAGAGTGTGACAAGAGTTTCAGTCAGTTAGGTAACCTGAAGAATCACCAGCGTATCCACACAGGAGAAAAACCTTTTCACTGTAAAGAGTGTGACAAGAGTTTCAGTGCGTTAAGTAACCTGAAGACACACCTGCGTATCCACACAGGAGAAAAACCTTTTCCCTGTAAAGAGTGTGACAAGAGTTTCAGTCGGTTAGGTGACCTGAAGATTCACCAGCGTATCCACAATGGAGAAAAACCTTTTCACTGTAAAGAGTGTGACAAGAGTTTCAGTCATTTAGGTCACCTGAAGATTCACCAGCGTATCCACACTGGAGAAAAACCTTTTCACTGTAAAGAGTGTGACAAGAGTTTCAGTGTGTTAAGTAACCTGAAGAGTCACTTGCGTATCCACACAGGAGAAAAACCTTTTCACTGTAAAGAGTGTGACAAGAGTTTCAGTCAGTCAGGTCACTTTAAGATTCACCAGCGTATCCACACTGGAGAAAAACCTTTTCACTGTAAAGAGTGTGACAAGAGTTTCAATGCGTTAAGTAACCTGAAGACACACCTGCGTATCCACACAGGAGAAAAACCTTTCAATTGTAAAGTGTGTGACAAGAGGTTCAGTGTGTTGGGTACCCTGAAGAGTCACCAGCGTACCCACACTGGAGAAAAACCTTCTCACTGTAAACAGTGAAAACCACCATCTGCACAATGAAAAAAAAAATCAAACCTCAGTTCGAAGTGAAGCGGTGAACTTTTATTCTATGTGTTCTAGAGTTATGAACTCTGTGATCTATACATTCTTTATATTCTGAATGAATTAATGATTTTATTTGGAGGGCCGAATTGTCATGTGAAGCTTGACCAATCCTCAAAGTATCCAATCATCAGACCGGGACGGACACTACACACGTACGTACGGACGGACGTACGGACGGACGGACGGACGGACGGACGGACGGACGGGACAGGACAGATAAAACCTGTTCATTCTGGACTGATATGACCATATATGGACATGGGACACACATTTTGTTTTTGAAAAACCCTATTCATTCTGGACTGATATTCTGGACGTACGGGACAGATAAAACCTGTTCATTCTGGACTGGAATGACCATATATGGACATGAGGTGACAGACATTTTGTTTTTGATAAAACTTGTTCATTCTGGACTGGGATGACCATATATGGACATGAAACACACATTTTGTTTTTGAAAAAACCTGTTCATTCTGGACTGAAATGACCATATATGGGCGTGGGACACACAAAGCCACTCATTGGAAGCGGCTTTCACCGCTTCAAAAAAGAAAAAGAAAGGAAAAAAAAACTGTAAAAGTGAAAACCACATTTGGAGAAGAAAATGCACCTGTGCGAAGTCGAAGTGAGCACACGCAAGGTATCAAACACAACACACGTGCATATCTCCTTGTCTTGACAAATGGTTTATTCCAGGTCAGCACAGGTGCAATATATTGTTAATTAGCAGCAGTGGCACATTTTTTAGTAAACAGTTGTTTACTTGTGCCGATGGTAAAATAATATTATCCATTATATTATAGTAATAATCATCATCATGCCTGTTGCTAAGGTATGGCAACATGACTGGTGTCATGACGCTAGTCATGTTGCCATACCTTAGCTTTTGCTGAACTGACGCCACTGGGTTCAAGCCAACATGGGCTGCCATTCAAAGTACAAACGTATTGGTATCAAACTGTACTTAAAGTACCAAAAGTAGAAAGTGCTCATTATTACATTTGAAAATAGCAGATCACGCATTGTGAGCTTGTAGATTGGCTATTTTCAAATGGATAATTGGATATAGGGTTGAAGTAAGTGTAATGTATGTTTTGTAATAATTATCAAAATCTACAAAGTAACTAACTAAAGTTTTCAGATAATTGTAATGGAGTAAAAGTACAAAAAAGTGCCTCTGAGTTGTAGTGGAATCGAAGTAAAAATACAAAAAGTGGAAATACTCCAGTAATCCTCAAAATTATACTTAACTAAACTACTTGAGTAAATGTACTTAGTTACTTTACACCACTGCCTGTATTTATCATGATTGGACATACAGACACTCATTCATCTAAGACCAAATGTGTTCCAAGCTATATCCTTTTTGAGCATTATTGACCCTTTTTCAAAAAACCTAAGACATCATTTCAACAGCTTTAAATATCCAGCAAGTTTGGTGATGTTTGGAGAAACTGACACTGATTTAATGCCAAAATTGCGCCATGCTTGCCCATGCATGGTTACATTGAATGAAACTTTCAGGGTATGTGTCAGTACTTATGAAGCGTCAGCGTTAGTTTATGCAGGACATGGAAGTCGACGCCCAGCTGTAGTCAGATGTCAGTCAGCTATGTTTTCATTCCTCACTCTCATATCTGCTGGTCATTACGCCACACGTCATACTCCAATCAAAGCGCTCACTCAGTAAGAAGGCTCCTTTAAATACAGCTCGCTTTCTCTACCTATGCTTGGTTCTGAAGCTTCAGAATCATTCGCTGCTAGCTGCTGACTAGCTCCACCCCAGCCTCCACCTTGCACGATCAGTCTGGCTAAGCTCAATACCTGTGAATGTCTGATTAAGTTGATTGTCTGATTAAGTTCACGTCATGTATTGTGAAGCTCAAATACTGTGACTTGTCTAAAAGTCATGTCATGTATTGCTATTGTTCTGCTATTGTATCCCTATGGGGGATATTGCTTAGCGTTCCCTGATTTTGCTTAGCGTGCTCAGAAAAGCTTGCACAAAGTTCAGGGAACGGGGACTGCCCATAAGTCAGAAGGTTCATTAGTCCGAAGGTTAATTATTCCGAATTTAGTTAGGGTTACTGAGGTTAGGGTTAGGCATAGTATTCTTAACAGATTCGGACTAATGAACCTTCGGACCAATGCCATGGCACCCAGTGAACATCTTCGAACGCGGAGCCCTTTAAACGCCAAGATTAACTGTATTAAATCTACTTGAGGTGAATGTTCTTGACTAAAATGTACTTACTGTGTTGTGTGATGTGAAGTCTGGCTTCTGGCTTATATGGATAGATGTGCTTTAAAGATACATGGGTTTCCAGTATGTACGCTGCTTAGACCCCTAAAAAAGTTACATGTGACTTGTGCGAAGTGACCAACAACAAGATCATCAAGGACATTATCGCCAAGCACACCATTGTGCTGGTCATTTCCCTAACTTCTCATTGGTATGGACGATAAAAACAAACAAACAAACAAACAAGCAAAAAATTAAATACAAAATTTGCTCATGCTTCCACACCATTCGTGGTAATCTTTTTTATATCCCCCTTGTGACGCAAGGCAGCTGTCACCGTATGCCTGTTGACTTCGGGATTACGACCGCGGATAATTAGAATATTCATACAATAATGTGTGCTCAATTGAATATGGTAGGCTGGAGTCAAGACGCAGGCCTGTCGCGGTGTAGGAGGGAGGTGGAGAGCAAAACATGAGCGTGAGAAGCAGGGACGTGCTGGCCATTGGGAAAAGCAGGACAACTCCCGAACGGCCGGTTCATTCTCGGACGGTCCAGGCCGTTTGCACAAAAGTAAAAATTAAACTGTTTGCACAAAAGTAGTGAAAACAGCAGATCTACAAGCACACAACGCCTCGCACCGCGAGGCGTTGTGTGCTTGTAGATCGGCTGTTTTCACTAGTTTAAATCATGTTTTAAATGATAAATACAAAACAAACGGTTTTGGACATACAAGGTTTCCACCCGACAACGATGAAATACACTCATGTACAGTAATTGTCCCACTGGCTTGTCACTTGTCATGATCTGAAATTGCAAATCTTTGAGTAGCAGCAGCTCTATAGAGAGAGATCTCTCTCTATAGCGCGCAATGAGGGGCCTCTCCAACTCTTTTTCCTGGGCTGAATCAGGGGCCCAGCACGTCCCTGGTGAGAAGCCAGGGAGAGGAGGATCACTCTCCGGCTGAAGACAAGAATTTGATGTTTATCCTTTAGGGCATTGGTTCTCAAAGTGGGGTCCTTGAGGGAGTTCCAGGGGGTCCCCAGCTAAATGATAGTTAGAAACCAAATGGACCCCATATGGGTATGTAACTCAGAGAGTGTACAAATGGAACCAAATGGACTCGGTTGTATACACATGCACACGCTTTCTCTCCGTCTGTCTCAGTGGGAGCGTTTCGCTGTTGCTATGTGTCATCTTTTCGACACCGAAACCTAACCCTTACCCTACTAACCCTAACCTCCGTGGGGTGAGTCGCTAGCCCTCCCGACGCTCCTTTGTCGAAATGACGGTCGTTAAAAAGAGCGAGATTTCCCCTGTCTCCACCCAGTCTGTGTTTATCACATGACTTTCAAAAGACGTTTGATTTATTGATTGATTGACAAACAATATGCTCGTGGTGTTAGTGAAGGTTGCTTCAGGCTGTCTCGGCCCTAGAGGACACACTTTGTTGCAAAGTGTCACTGGTCTTTCGAGTGATCTGGGTCTGTTTTTATGTCTGTGTATCGGGAGTAAAACCGACAAGCACCAAATGTCAGAAGGCCAGTGAAGTTATCAGGAATTATTAGAAGAATTATTAGAAGAAAATGCATTTTCCTTCGTGCTTTTCTCTGTTCGGTGTGTTGTTATTCTTCAGCAGAGACTGAGGCATTGTATGTGACCTCAAGGCTGCAAGACCTCCTCTGCACTGGCCAGTTTCTACATGCATGAAAGCCACTCCTTATTAAGTGCTATAACGTTGGTTCGATCCCTATGATCCAGCATCCATCCAGCACCTCACAACATCCAGCATCTCACTCAAGAAAGGACAATTTTGCATTGGGAAGAGGCAGACAACGACGCTGCTGATTCAGCCCGAGTGTCTCTGTGAATGCGCTCCGATGTTTTGGGTTTCTCTTTTGGATTTTTGGATTAAATTCCCCACCTCCCCAATGTGGAAGATATTATACTCGGTGGATGGCGCAGCGCTTCTTCCTCTTTCATTGAAGTCTTCCACTTTATCAATGGCCTCCGAAGAATAGAAGAATATTGTCACTGTCGGGCTGAAACCTCGTATCTCCCAAGTTTCACATTTTTAAGTTTTTTCGTAAATTAAAGCCCGACTTCATACAAAATGTGTGACACAAAAGTAGTGAAAACGGCAGATCTACAAGCACACAACGCCTCGCATCGCGAGGCGTTGTGTGCTTGTAGATCGGCCATTTTCACTAATTTTTAAATCCATTTTAATATAATAACAAAAAAGGAATGTTTTGGACATACAAGGTTTCCACCCGACAACGACGATACACAACTTGCCACTTGCGGTGGCACTGTGCCACCCGCTAGAATATGATTGAGACTAGAGAGAGGAAGAATATATGAATACATGAATGAATCAACGGAGAGGGAGCATGGGAAGGCGTAAGAGGATAAAGAGAGGCACGGACATAAGAGAGAGAGAGAGAGAGCGGAGGAAGCAAATCACTAATACGGGGTTATCAAAAAGTCGGAAATATATCAATTTAATAAGCCCAGCACTGAGCGGGTTTCAGTGATAATTGAACTGAGCGTTTGGTGCACTTGTAAATTCAGTCTTTATTCGGTGCACCTGTCACACGGCTTCCCGGACGAGGCAATATGTTTTCGACTTTTGCATGTAGAGGGGGCACCGGTGGGCGCGGTTGGTAGCGCCTCACAGCTACAGTAGAAGGTCCCGGGTTCGAATCCCGCTGTGGCGCCGGGGCCGTGTTCTCTCCTCCGCGCTATCGGCGCCCATACCCTAGGTCAGGGGTCGGCAACCCAAAATGTTGAAAGAGCCATATTGGACCAAAAAACCCCAAAACAAATCTGTCTGGAAATTATAAAAGCCTTATAAATCGTTTTTGTCGGGTGGAAACCTTGTATGTCCAAAACTTCGTTTTGTATTTATCATTTAAAAAATTAACTAAACTAGTGAAAACAGCCGATCTACAAGCACACAACGCCTCGCACCGCGAGGCGTTGTGTGCTTGTAGATCTGCTGTTTTCACTACTTTTGTGCGTCAGTCTTGTATGATGAAGCAGGGCTTTACTTTGCGAAAAAAAAACATACAAATTTGAAACTTGGAGATACAAGGTTTCTGCCCGACAGTGACGATAAAAAAATCGTTAAAACAAAAAAAAAAATGTTTTCCCCCCCATCTTTTTTTCTTTTTCATACATTTTTTAAAAAGCTCCAGGGAGCCACTAGGGTGGTGCTAAAGAGCCGCATGCGGCTCTAGAGCCACAGGTTGCTGACCCCCGCCCTAGGTGGAGTTGGCGAAAGGGCCTTTCTGTGTGGAGTTTGCATGTTCTCCCCGTGTCCCTGAGGGTATAGGGGGAAAGGAACTGGTTGGAATAACGTGTTCCTTCCTCGCGGTGTGTCCAACCGGGGAAGCTCCCCCTGTCAGGTGAAAAGAAGCGGCCTGCTCACTCCTCATGCACTGAAGGAAGCATGAGCTCAGGTCAGGACTGTTTACTTTGCTACAGTAATGTAATGTGCTGGTGCTATGTTGTTCCTATGCCTCATATTTCTTTGTGTATTTAGGTTATGTGTCATATCTGCCATGTGCAACTTCAAAGCCTAAAAGCCAAACAGAAATGTAATTGTGAACGACAAAAACACAATTAAATTGTTAATCGCAATTATTTTACTGACAATTAATCGTCATGTAAAATGTCCTAATCGTGACAGCCTTAGACACTAAAGGTTGACGTCTCGCAACGGTACTACACCTGTGCCAAGTCGACTATACGCAAGGAAGGAAATGGTTTGAAGTGAATTTGGGGCAAGGTGCTGCCTCCCCGCTCCCACCTAGACGAGTACAAATGATTAGACTCGCGGCGCGATGAAATCGTAAAGCTAACAAATGGCCTCTTGTCAATGCCGGGCCACCGGTGACCAAGGTTGTGGTGCACCGGTGTAATGAGAAATGTTTGGCTGTGGCCTTGAGCACAGTGGTTTGGAAGGGGTCCAGGGGGGGGTGGGGGGGTGGGGGGGTGGGGGGGGGGGGGGGGGGGCTGAAATATGACACCGCTGGAACTGTGACGTCCAGGGGTGTCGCACCAAATTCCTGGGCCCTGCATGGGTACAAGGATTCACTCACATTTTGTGCTTGAACTATTGAAAAATAGCAGATCTACAAGCTCACAGCGAGCTAGTAGATCTGCTGATTTTTTTTTTAAATCGCGGAAAGTCTTTGAGAAACCTATGTTTCTATGTCAGTGGTGCTCAAACTTTTTCATGCGAAGGACCCCCAAAATGATATGTATTTGGCCACGGACGCCCCATCTCAAAATATTTAGTTCCATAGGGACCCCCCAGAAGCACAATTTTAGTTACAAATGTTCGCTTAAAAAAATACATATATTCAAAGATTTGCACACATTTTCACGACTTTAAAAAAAATAGCAGATCTACAAGCTCGCAGCGCGGCACTCGGTGCCGCGCTGTGAGCTTGTATATCTGCTATTTTTCTATAGCTAAAGTATACAATAATTCCAGGCCCCTCCACATTGGGCCCTGGTAACTCAGTCCCACTTTTCCCCCCCTTGTGACGCGTCCTCGCTGTGACGACCAGTCACCTTTTTTTCCCCCTTTTTTTTTGCCTTGCCTCCAACTATAATGAACACAGAGTGATGAATCTTCTGTGTGCCGGGGCTGTAATGAGAAGATCTTTACGGATGTACTGTGTGAGAGACATTCAGTTTGAGTTTTTGCCCCCCCCAAAAAAGCAGGAGACAGGTATCTGTAGGAGTTCAAGTGATGTTAAAGTTATACCATGTAACTTTTTTTATAAAACAAATCTTAAAATTGTCTTAACTGTTAAATCGCTAAAGTTTTAGAACCCCCACTCCGTTATTTTCAGCTTCTAAAGCCTTCTCTTTATATGTTTTCTATGATCCCTACCGGGGACCGGTTTTCGCGGAAAAATTGCGTCATCACACTACCGGCCAATCACAGCGAGGGTTATACACTGCCGGCCAATCACAGCGCATCTTGAAGTGGGGTCGCTATGGCGGCCATATTTGTAGTCGCCCGTGTGTCTCTATACTCAAAAGGTAATCTCGCCTACCAGGCAGGGTGAAGTAGTCCGTTTCTCCGGAATGCCTGAACGCACAGGAACCAGGGACCCCTCTAAAGATAGATCCCGGCGAGGTGGAGGCAGACGCGGGGGTGTGAAGGTACGATAAACGTCCGAAAGACGCGGACGCGACCGCGGTTTGCTATAGGGCTACTGACCACTAGTTGAGCACCTTACACCAGGGGTCTTCAACGTTTTCAGGCCGGGGACCCCCAAACTGACGGGGAGATGGAGCAGGGACCCCCTACCACCTCGTAGTTTGGGGGGGTCGGGGCTACGACATATTTTTTATTTTAAACAAGTACAAGTTACAGCGAGCAGGGTGGGCCGTACCACTACCATTTCTAAACATACTACTTATTAACTGAGAACAAATGTCAATAATATCAACAATCTGTCAATTGCATAGTAATCATGTATTCAAGCTATACAAAATGGATAGAATCATGATTTATTTTTTAACATAAATGTGGAAAAAGGCAAAAAAAAAAAAACATTCTTTTTAAATCTTTTTTTTTTTTAAGCAATAATTTCGCGGACCCCTGCAGTACCTCCGCAGACCCCCTAGGGGTCGCGGACCCCCTGTTGAAGACCCCTGCCTTACACAGTATAGCTTTAACTCTGTTAGGTATAGATTAAAGAGGTGGTGCCATAGTTTTGTACTTTTTCTGTTTTGTATATGTCTAATATGGAGTTAACTTTACACTAATAGACCACCGGGTGCGGTTATAATGTGCATATTTGCCTTCCCAGTGTCTCAGAGTCAAAAGGCCTGTTCGAAAAACAGTGATTTAATGATATCATAAAATCATCCCCTCCACTTTTACCATACACCCAACACTGTGGGTGTGGCTAACTTCAGCTGGGTCACCACCCACCCGACAACCAGGCATACCTAATGAACTGGTGGGTGTGGCCACATAAAAACATGATTTTAACTCTTTCTGTACATTTTTTAGGAAAAAGATCTTCCATCAGTAATCATAATACCTGATCATCATGTTTTAAGGGGGAAAGAAATCATGGCACCCCATCTTTAATCCTCCGCCTCTGCCAGGGGAGAGAAATTTCGTGATGACTTCATTTCCGGTTGTATCCGTCTCCTAACAAACTAGTACCATTCATACGTTGGCCCTCTAGTGTAATAACTGAAAACCCTGAAACAACGTCAATTCTGAACAATTCTATGGTGTAAACTGTAAAGTATCTAAGTAGGCCTACATTTATTTTTTGTTGAGCTTGTTGATCTGCTATTTTCAAACATTTTGTACTTTAAGTACATTTTGATGCCAATTTTGTACTTTTACTCGAGTAACATTTTAATTCCAGACTTTACTTGTAGTATTGATACTTTTACTTAGTGAAGTAAAAGATTTGAGTACTTTTTCCACCACTGATCCATTCTATGGCGAAACGGGTCTCAAAATCACACTTTTAGCACACCTTTAAAATGTTTTGACTTGCAGAATTATTGCCCAGGTGTAGCTGCAGTATACAACCCAACAACCAAATGTCAACATCGTTAGCAGTCGATTTGGTTTTGAGCTGAGTGTAAGGGCTAAGGTAGCATGTTTCTGTGACAATTAGGGTTAGCTGTAGTAATTAGTTATGGAATGAATGTTACCGCTGGAAGGTTGAAAAATACAACTGTGTGCGTACCGGTACATGCAGTGCACAATTACATTGACAATTTAGACCAGTGGTCTTCAACAGGGGGTCCGGGACCCCTAGGGGGTCCTCAGAGTTACTACAGGAGGTCCTCCAAATCTTTGAGTGATAGAATGTTTTTTTTCTCCTTTTGTCCTAGTGTCCATATTCGGAGAACTTTAGCCAAAAATAGCAGATCTACAAGCTCACAACGCCTTGCAGCGCGAGGCGTTGTGAGCTTGTAGATCTGCTATTTTTGGCAAAAGAACATTGGTTTAGAGGTGAAAAAGAGCAGACTAAGTAAAAGAGTGAAAGGTCAAGTTTATTAAGTATTGACGGTTCAAGTGGTATAAATATCTGGAAACACAAATTGACATGCATCCAAAATACACTGATGATTGTGCTGTCAATCAATGAAACTATATGGGATCTATGAACAGGTTGTGGGGGGTCCCTGCTTCATCTCTCTCTCAACTAAGGGGTCCTTGGCCTGTAAACATTGAAGACCCCTGATTTAGACTTTAGACTTAGAAGACCACAATGGAAATAAGCCTAAGGGATTTATTATGTTTTTATCCTTGGTAGGGATGGGCGATATGACATTTCTGGACGATCAATTTCCGCTATAATTAACGGCCGATAACCGATATAAACCGATGTCGATATGATCTCTTTCTAAAAGACTAATAATTTTCTCCTGTCTTAAAGGCATATAAACACTGTGTTGTGTCTGAATTTGATAAAGCAATGATTCATTTTTCTAAAAAACTAGGGATGCACTGTTACTGAAATGTTGGCCCATATCCCAACAGAAACAGCTTGAGTGTAGTATTTTTATTTAAAAATGTTCCAACTTGTTGACCCTTTTGAAAGCTTCCCCAGAAAACACTAATAGAATTTGCAGCCTTCGTCATCACACAAAGGTTTTTTTCAGGCTAAAAAAATAATAATTATTATAGACATAATTATTGCGACCGAAGGTCACAGTTTACCATGAGAAATGTCACAGCTTGTCCGCGTGTAGATGTGTGTGTGTACACATTTTTACAGTCTATGGGTTGGTTCCCTTGACACTGTGACATCACAGGTGATATCACCTATGTAAAAGTCCATATATGGGCATTCCACAGAAACCCTTTTATATATATACCCATATATAAATGATCCCTGATGTCATCGATATATATCACTGGCCAGAAGGCCAAAACATGGCCCATATCTGTGTGGCTGGTACGAGATATTGTATGTTGTGATGTCATCGGAATCCCTTTATATGCCCATATATGGAGATCCCTGATGTAATCAATATTAAGCCCATATCTAACAGGGAATGGGAATGCCCATACATGGAGGAAGACAGCCCATATCTGTGCATCATATTAGTGCACCATGAGGAGCACTAATAATTGAGGCATTACATTTTGTATAACAAGGTTCTATTGTGAAAATAGCAGATCGACATGCTCACAACGCGTCGCCTTGCTAGGCGTTGTGAGCATGTAGATCGGCTATTTTCACAATTTCTGCCTCCAATATTTGACAATTTGACCAATGTTTAATTTGTAATTTTAGAGGCATTAAAAAGTCCTTAAATTGTCACTTTAGAAATGTGCAGATATCTATACACTTAAACCTTATGTTGGTTTGTTTACTGTTGAGTGAGAAAACAATGTTGCACATTAAGCTGATGGGGTCCCGACCCACAGGTTGAGAACCACTGGTATAACGGTCCCAACACCGGAGAGAATACAGTGCGGAGATGAACAGGCATCGCCAGTGTTTGTAGCAGAGCAATTAACATTTGCGTCGCCTTAACCCATTTAGGCCTAAAATTATTGGATACTTTAACTATTAAAAAATAGCAGATATACAAGCTCACAGCGCGGCACCGAGTGCCGCGCTGCGAGCTTGTAGATCTGCTATTTTTGAAAAAGTCGCGAGAATCTTTGAATATGTGTATTTTTAAAGCGAACGTTTGTAACTCAAATTTTGCTTCTGGGTGGTTCCTTGGGAACTAAATATTTTGAGATGCGGGTCTGTGGCCAAATACATATCATTTTGGGGGTCCTTCACATGAAAAGGTTTGAGAGCCACTGACATAGTAGTCTCTCAAGAACAGACTAACTGAGCTCCATTTAAGTGAAAAGGACCTTTTCTTTGACGATGGCTGGCCAGATTGCTGACATAGAAACATAGGTTTTTTCAAAAAACCTTAGAAGGATTCAAAAGACACTTATAGAATCGGGTCAAAATTCAAATTTTCACAACTTTTCTAAAATAGCAGATCTACAAGCTCGCAGCGCGGCACTCGGTGCCGCGCTGTGAGCTTGTGGATCTGCTATTTCTCAATAGTTAAAGCATAAAATAATGATACACAATAATGTGTACCCGTTCTGAATGGGTTTTTAATAACAGAGGTGTTGCTAGTGAGGCACAGAGGGGCGGTGGCAGCCCATTAAACACCGCTGGGGGAGCAATAATGACATGTCAGAGTTCAGAGAAAAAGCCCGGGGAGATCGCTGGCAGCGGGAGGCTTCACACGGAGGAGCAAATTGAACGCGTGTCCCGTAGATCCTCCTGAGATCGCTGGGATTCTCATCTGGCTTCTAGGAGAACAGAACGGAACAAAGACGACACAAATCAGTGTTGCCAGATGGGAAATGTTGAATTATCGTACTGGAGGCTTCAAGTTGTTGTATTTGGAAGAAAACGATCATACACAGCCAAAAGAGAGAAATCACACAAGCTTGTTTGAGATTCCTATGTGAGAAAAACTATTGACTACTGGAACAATTACCGCACAATATCCTTATGCACCGAGTACTGAATAGTGAAAATGCATTTTTTTTATTTTTACTACATACATTCAAGAGGGTGCGCAGTCTTTCCTGCGGGCATAAGGGCTCATCGGTGACATAGCATTAAAGGACAACTTTCTTTTTTTACAACAAGGGTTCATATTTTAGATTGTAATTAGAGAAAAGAAAAAGTGAGTGTTAAAATGTTTTCATTTGCTTTGTTCTATTGTTTCATGGGGGCATGCATACAAGTGGCTAAATATGTCTTTTTAGACACAATAAACCAGCAGTTTCTTTATTGCTATTTACAGTAACACTTCTAGCCCCCATAAGTCACATCCAACCATGAAAGGTTGCGTTGTATCTTGGGAATGGGCTTATTCTGTGTAAAATGACATATTTAGCCACTTGTACACCTGCCCCCAACCACTGAAATAAGAATCTCTAAAACAAAAGAAAGAAGTAAATGAAATAATTTTAACACCCATCTTTTATATTCTTTAATTACAATCTAAAATATGAACCCTTGTTGTAAAAAACTAAAGTTGTCCTTTAAGGAGAACTCCTTCTAACGGTATGGACCAGAGCTAGGGTCAGTTATAATGTCCCGCTTCGCTGTTACTACGTGTCATCTTTAATTTTCAACACCCAAATCCAACCCTTACTCTAACCCTAACCTCCGTGGGGTGAGTCGCTAACCCTCCCGACGCTCCGTTGTCAAAATGATAAACACGTAGTAGTAGCGAGATTTCACCCTCTCAGGCCCTCTCACAGTCCCAGAGTCAGACCCACACCCACCACAGGGACACTCCAGTGCGGACTGCGGACACAGAGGTCTTTCGGGTCTGGCCAGTCCGACCAAACCCCGAAACCAGCGGAAACATGCACGCACGCACACGCGCACAATGGAGGAACAATTACCGCACAATATCCTCATGCACGTGGACCGGGTAATGATGATTATGCTCAAGATCAAGCTTCAGGGAAACTCAAAGCGCAAGTCACTGTTTAACCAATGTTTAACCTCCGCCATCATAGGCCACCATCATAGGCCAAAAATGTCCATGCTGCTTCTTATCACCCGACAGGGGGGAGTTTCCCTGACGTAGTGCGTGGAAGGAATATGTTATTCCAACCAGTTCCTTTCCCCTCCATCAGGCTCCCCGGCTGGCCAGGGGGAGGCAGTATAGAGAGCAGGATTACTGCATGTTTTTTGTGAGGGTGCCCCCTATGGGACACGGGGAGAACAACCAAACTCCAACACTCCCTTTACCCCGTCTGTCTGTGTGTGCGTCCGTCCCTCTGTTACCAGCCAATCTCTGGCACCTTTGACCCGGTCTCGACCAAACTGTGCACACACACTCCCTGGATGCCAATTCAGAACCTCTGCCCCCACATTTTTCACATGGCACTGTTCTAGTGTTTTTTTGAACAGTATAGGGATGTGGTCAAGACAGAGTTGTCCGTTTCATATTCTATCCTAATTGGTTAACATTGGCTTCTAAAGTTTGCAGGATTGGTCCGTTTTTAACAAAATGCCTCAAATCATAAACGCAGCCTGCGATTTCCATGAAAGGCCCAAGAAGACACATGGCACCCTTTTCATATTGGTCTATTATAGCACCACCAAGAGGCCACAATAAACTACCTGACCTGGCAGAGACCTGTGCTCGGAAGAGCACTGCTTCTATTTTTCTTTTTTACATAAAGCAATGCCCGGCTATTTTATACTTCCATCATTATGGCAGTGACGTGCAAAAATAGCAGATGCGTCCACGAAATCAGAACGCTAAAGTACAACGACCTTATGACTTTTTTTCTTATTTCCACACAACAGCTCTACGCTATATTATGACATGGTTCAATATTGAAAATGGGTGGTTTTCCCCTTTAATAGACGAACGGAAAATAAAACGACACACTCTGCAGCAGCCACCAGCAGTTGTTACCGCAGAGCCCTGTGTACCACATGACCACGGCTCGGTTGCGTGGCAAAAGTCTACAGTAGAGGGTTATTGTCCTACATACATCTTCCACACAATGTAGGGGTTTGCTCAAGGCTCCACATAAATTACAGTGACAGAGCCACATTGCCGCGCTCTCCCCGCTCCTCTCCGTCTCTCTCTCTCTCTCTCTCTCTCTCTCTCTCTCTCTCTCTCTCTCTCTCTCTCTCTCTCTGTCTTTTCATTGCTACCATGGATACCCACACAGGAATGGCTGGGCTTCTCTTTGAAGATTTATGTCTTTGACCATTTTCAAACACCCAATACCTCGCCCCCCCCCCCCCCCCCCCCCCCGGCTCGCTCAAACTGCATGGAGATCCTCCGGAGCTAACAATAGACACTTTACACAGGTTGGATACAACACACTAATACTGGGTTTTAACCACTTGAACCCTGCTGTGGCATTCACAAACGGCGGTGGAAATAGCCGATCTTACAAGCGACACAATGCATCGCGACGTGATGCGCTGTGAGCAGGGGCGTCACAAGGGGGGGAGTGGGACTGAGTTACTAGGGCCCAAGGTGGAGGGGCCTTAATTATTTTATACTTTAACTATTGAAAAATAGTACAAGCTCACAGCGCGGCACCAAGTGCCACACTGCAAGCTTGTAGATCTGCTATTTTTGAAAAGTCGTGAAAATGTGTGCAAATCTTTGAATATATGTATTTTTTAAGCAAACAATTGTAACTCAAATGTTGCTTCTGGGTGATCCCTGGAACTAAATATTTTGAGATGGATTTTTTTTTTTTTTTTATATATATTCAGGTGCGGCTTATAGTCCAGTAATTACGGTAGATATAATTATTGTCAATTTCGTCAACAAATATAAACTACGGTAGACTAAAATGTTAGGGAGGGACTAGTGGAGAAGGGATCCAGTAGAGTAAGTAAGTCATTTTGTGTTTGGTTGCGCTCCGAAAATAGCCGATCTACAGGCTCGAGCTTGTGGATTGGCTATTTTCATCATGCAACAAAGTGTAACTAGAAGCAGTGCTCTTCCGAGCACAGGTCTCCACCAGGCCAGGCGTCCTGGTGGTGCTACTGTATAATAGGCCAATGTAAAAAGGCTGGCATATGTTCTTCACCTTAGACCTTTCATGGCAATCGGACACTGCATGCATGATTTGAGGCATTGTGTTCCAAAAATGTGTTTTGCTAAAGTCTACCTGCTGGTGGCGCTATAACAGGCCAACGTGAAAAGGGTAGCATTTGTTCCTTGACATAGTGGGAATATGTGTGGCAAATTTCACGGTAATCGATAGCTGCGTTGATGATTTGAAGCATTTTGTTCAAAAACTGAGCAATCCTGCAAACTTTGGAAGCCAATATTAGCCAATTAGGATGGAATATGAAATATCAGATGGATCGGACTTGATCACATGACTATAGAGATACTGTGTACAGATTTGCATGATTTTTTGATAAAATCTCAAGGAATAATCGGGAAAATTGTGTTTTACATAAGTCGGCCTCCTGGTGGCGCTATAAAAGGCTGATGTGAAAAATGCAGAGAAAGGGTTTTTCCTTGGCCTCTAGGGAGTGCGCTTACAAAGTTTGAAACTGATCGGTGGAGTTATAGGTAAAACCACAAATCGGCCTGTTATAGCGCCACCATGAGGCTGATTTCAAAAAATTGAAGTGGCATGTCTTCCTCGACCTAGTGGGAACGTGTGTGCACGATTTCATGATAATTGCACTTTGCGTTTGGAATTTGAGGTATTTTGTTCAAAACGGCTCAATCCTACAAACTTTGGAAGCCAATCCTAGCCAATCAGGATGGAATATGCAAAATCGGACAGATCTGTGTCGATCACATGACTGTCGAGATACTGCCTACCGATTTGTAGGATTTTTGGACAAAATCTGTAAGAGTAGTGCACAGAAATGTGTTTTGCGAACATCGGCCACTAGGTGGCGCTAGAAAAGGCCCATTTGAACAATTTAGGGCAGAGGTTCTAGATTGGCATCCAGGGAATGTGTGTGCTCACTTTGGCAGCGACCGGGCCAACGGCGACTGAGATTAGCTGCACACAAACTGCGAGGACACACGGACGCACGCACGCACGCACGCACGGACGGACACACGGACGGACGAAGGGGAAAACATACTCTCCCCCATGCCTTCGGCTGGTGGAGACAATCAGGCCAAAATGCATTTTAGTCAACTAAATAAACTGTAGATTTAGTTGACTAAAATCTTATAAGAGGCTATTCAGTCGACTAAAACTAGAGTACAGACTAAAATATGACAAAAAAAAGACTATGACTAAAACTAAATCAAAATGTACCTTTAAAATCGGCACTGCTGCGCGCAACACAACATCCGGCGCACTTGGTCATAAATGAAGTGCAGTTGTGTTGCTGAGCTTGCAGCCTGCTCAGTCCTGCATAAACCCCGCTACAGTTTCTTAACGGTGGGCTAATGACTCAAATGCCTGGCCTTGATGCATGTAAGCAGCCTTACCGGCTGGGCTGAACGCCACAGATCGATACGGGATGGATCCATTCTGTCAGGCAGCCCGGACCGTAAGCCCTGTGAATTACTGTATGGTTCCCCAACTGTACTTACAGAAAGAGATTAAAAAAACGATCCTAGCGGTGTTAAATACGAGCAATGGTCCTCGTTCTTTTTTAAAGTCCTGTTTTCTAGGGAAAAGGAGGCAAACATGTGACACCCAGGATGGGACGATAATCGTTATTATCGTTTATCGTGATACAAAAATCGCTAATTAATCGTATTGCGGAGATTAAAATGTATCGTGAAATTATCCTCCGTCACGCACTGGGATCAATTCACCTTTTATTTGCAGAGCGGCATATCCAGTACCATTTAAAGACCCAATGAAATGACTATTTTGGGTATTTTATTTTGAAGTTTCAGTTTGAAAAGGAAGCCTGTGTGTTTCTGAACCAATCCAAGGGGACCAGCCCTTCAGGCGATGGGATTTAAAATCTGAGTAATGGGAGTATGGGAGCCAATGTAATCAAAGGTTCATTTATATGCACGCGGACCTGTCGATGTCATCACTTTGTGAATTTCTGTTCACAGGAAGTAATTAAGAATGGCCTATTTAGGGACCTTTGATATAAATATACACAAAAATGGTTTATTTTCTATTTTTTTGGCATCTAGTGTTAGGAATGCCCATATGATTACCACCGATACGCTCTAAAAGTGTGAAAAATGTATTTTTCATTTCACTGGGTCTTTAAACTCTCTATGGTCAAACGGACCTGGAAATAACGTACTTGATACAGTCTTTTTTTTCACTCTCTACCAAATCTCTTTGCCAAAAGAAATCCGATCTACAAGCTTGCAGCACGTTGTGAGCTTGTAGATCTACTACTTTTTGGCAAATGCTCCGCCCCGGATAATGGATGTTTTGGTTATCGCGGTAATCATAAAACGCAATTTCTTTGGTAACAATAACCGTGACATGACATGTTCATATTGTCACCATCCCTAGTTTAAACCCTGAATGTTCTAAGTGTGTAGTCCAGGGGTTTTCAAAGTGGGTGACGGGGCACCCGGGGGTGCCGCGATGCCAGTCAAGGGGTGCCGCGAGATAATATGATTATTTTAAACTTGAAGTACAAAGTTATTTTCAGCCAGTTCTAACCAAAATGGCTGTCATCTCAACGTTTTCCTCGCAACATAATCACTAAAATATCGTCACTGTCGGGCAGAAACCTCGTATCTCCAGGTTTCAAATGTGTAGTGTACGTCTTTTGGTAAAACAAAGCCCTGCTTCATCATACAAGACTGTCGCTCAAAACTAGTGAAAACAGCCGATCTACAAGCACACAACGCCTCGCATCGCGAGGCGTTGTGTGCTTGTAGATCTGCTGTTTTCACTAGTTTAGTACATTTTATAGATGTTAAATACAAAACGCCCGGTTTTGGACATACAAGGTTTCCACCCGACAACGACGATATGCTATAAATATAAGGTGCTGGGAGTGAAAATTATAATGTAGGGGTGCCTCGGATTCAAAAACATATTTATGGGGTGCCCTGAGACAAAAAAGTTTGGGAACCCCTGGTGTAGTCTGTAGGGCCCAGATGGATCATTTGTAATCTACCTCGTCCTGACCAGAGTCAAAGTAAAGCCTGAAGTTAAACCAGGGAAGCCAGTGCACTTGATGTAGCAGAGAGCCAGCATAAAGAGGATTGGCTATATCTCATGGCTCGGATTTCTCAGTTTGTTTTACAAATTGACCCAAGGGCACTGGCGTCGATCAGAACGCCTTTAACCACTTTCCGCCTCGCATCTTTGGGCATATATCGTCGTTGTCGGGTGGAAACCTTGAACGGAAGACCGTTCGTTTTGTATTTATCATTTTAAAAATGAACTAAACTAGTGAAAACAGCAGATCTACAAGCACCTCGCAGTGCGAGGCGTTGTGTGCTTGTAGATCGGCTGTTTTCACTACTTTTGTGCGACGGCCTTGTATGATGAAGCAGGGCTTTACTTGGTGAAAAAATGTACAAATTTGAAACTTGAAGATACGAGGTTTCTGCCCGACAGTGACGATATCGTTGTAGCCCAAAAGGTGTTCAGATAGGGCTGTCACCATTATGACATTTTACATGACGATTAATTGTCACTCAAATAATTGCGATTAACGATTTAATTGTGTTTTTGTCGTTGACGATTACATTTCTGTTTTGGCTTGTAAGGCTTTGAAGTTGCACATGGCAATCATGACACATAACAAAAGACATTACTGACATATTTGACAATGTTATACTTAAAAAAAGAACATTGACTGTGGAAATAGCCGTTCTACAAGCTCACAGCGCATCGCATCGCGACGCGTTGTGAGCTTGTAGATCTGCTATTTCCACTACTTTTTGAAAGTGTTTGTAACCATATTAACATTTCTCAACGTGTAAACGATTATGACGATTATGCAAAAATAATTGCGATTACCTCAAATAATTGCGATTAGACGATCATGTAATAAGTGTGACGGCCCTGTTTTCAGATTTATTTATTTATTTTTTTAAATTCTGAAAATAGCTGATGTATTTTTTGGGCCATGTGTGAGCTCATCCAAGCCTAAAGTAGGGCTTGTGTGGCGACTGCTGCCGTGCAGGCTGTGTCCACAGTCACCAGGGGGCACTGTGCCATTAACCGCACGTGGGGGACATCATGTTCTGTTTGTGTCAGGTTTATACTGAGTAATCCTGACACACATGGGTGACAGTTTTCCTGTCATCTCTGTGGGCGCGAGAGAGGCTTTGCTCTGCGATGGCAGGCCTCTGCCCCCGGGGTTCCCATGGCTGTTTCCCCCTTGTCACCATCAGGGGCGTCACACCAAATTCTGGGGCCCTGGGTACAAGGATTCACTGCGGGCCCCCCATGAAGGTTAACTATTGAAAAATAGCAGATATACAAGCTCACAGCGCGGCACCGAGTGCCGCGCTGCGAGCTTGTAGATCTGCTATTTTTGGAAAAATCGTGAAAATGTGTGCCAAGAAACCTATGTTTCCATGTCAGTGATGCTCAAACTTTCTCACGTGAAGGACCCCCAAAAGTATATGTATTTGGCCACGGACCCCCATCTCAAAAATATTTAGTTCCAGGGACACCCCAGAAGCAAAATTTGAGTTACAAATGTTCGCTTAAAAAACACATATATTCAAAGATTTGCACACATTTTCACGACTTAAAAAATAGCAGATCTACAAGCTCGCAGCGCGGCACTCGGTGCCGCGCTGCGAGCTTGTATACCTGCTATTTTTCAATAGCTAAAGTTACTAGGGCCCCTCCAACTTGGGCCCTAGTAACCCAGTCCCACTTTCCTACCCCTTGTGACGCCCCTGGTCACCATTGACAGATGCTGCTTGGCTAGGGCTTCAAAGCTCTGTGTGCGTGTGCGCGCACGTGCGTGTGTGTGTGGTGACACTGTATGCTTGTGCTTGAGTGACTATGCTTTTTTAGTTCATGCATGTCGGTATGGTCATGGTCATTTGTGCACTGTCGCGTGTGCATTTCAAACCAGATACGCAGAGTGAGGCCAGTGTTCCTTGTGGATGTGAATTTACTGTACAGTACTGTGCTAGCCATAAATTATAACTCCTGTAGAGCACTTTTATTTTGAAGACGTTTTCTCAGTGTGCAAAATACAAGGTGCTCACCTCATTGGCACAACTGTTCTCTTACCGTTCGGAGCATCCTTTGGATGTGTCAGTCCATATTTTCCCAATAAAGAAGTGTTTACTAAAGCTTGTCACGGAATCTCATTGCTTTCCTTGTTTACCACAATGTTGGCCACACATATCACGTGACGTTGATCCCCTTCCCCATTCGCTCATACTAGGACATGACGTGTTGTAGGCGGAAGTATTCCGACGTTTTGTCGGCGTAACTTCCGGAAGCATTCCGGCGAGAAAACGGAAGACTCTGAGACAAGCTTGAGTAAACACTTCTTTATTGGAAAAAATATGGACTGACACATCCAAAGGAGGTTCCGAACGTTGCGCCAATGAGGTGAGCACCTTGTGTTTTGCATTTGTGCATGTTTCAAGCAGTAAGAGGACCAAACGACCTCACCAGGCATACTCCTCTCGTCGTTATAACTCTTGTAGAGAAAACGTCTTCAAAATAAACTCTACAGGAGTTATAATTTATGGCTAGTACTGTGCAGAAGTTGCCCAAGGATAAATCAATACAGAGGAGGGCTGGGATAAAACCATGAATGATTCAGGGGTCCCAGAGCTAGACAGGTGCGAGGCACCAGGCTACAGAATTAAATACTCATATAATATCTGTCATCATCGTTTAGGCCAGGGGTCGGCAACCCAAAATGTTGAAAGAGCCATATTGGACCAAAAAAAACCAAAACAAATCTGTCTGGAGCCGCAAAAAATTATAAAAGCCTTATATATCGTCGTTGTCGGGGGGAAGAAACCTTGTATGTCCAAAACTTCGTTTTACATTTATCATTTAAAAAATGAACTAAACTAGTGAAAACAGCCGATCTACAAGCACACAACGCCTCGCACCGCGAGGCGTTGTGTGCTTGTAGATCTGCTGTTTTCACTACTTTTGTGCGTCAGTCAGTCTTGTATGATGAAGCAGGGCTTTACTTTGCGAAAAAAAAAAACATACAAATTTGAAACTTGACGATAAAAAAATCGTTAAAACAAAAAATATTTTTTCCCCCCATCTTTTTCCACTTTCATACATTTTTTAAAAAGCTCCAGGGAGCCACTGGGGCGGCGCTAAAGAGCCGCATGCGGCTCTAGAGCCGCGGGTTGCTGACCCCCGGGTTAGGCTGTTCCGATACCAGTATGCCAGTATCGGAACATCTGCCGATACTGCCTAAAATGCTGGTGTCTGTATCGGCGAGTATGCCAGTCTACGCCATTCCGATACCATGTAACTCAGGGGTGGGCAACTTTGATGATGGAGAGGGCCACTACATTTTCTCACTCACTCCAGAGGGCCACAATGCATATACATAGCAAAAAAGCTCAAAACGTGTCGCAGTGCGACACGTTTTGAGCTTGTAGATCTGCTATTTTTGATATTTTTGAATGGGAATCCTGAAAAGTAACCTTTTTTTCATATTTTTTCAAAATAATTCAAATGCATTTATGTTCTTATGTTAACATTTTGAACTTAAATACAAATACGTTGGACATAAAAAATACAATAACATTGTAATACTAGTCATTTAGCTAATAATATAGACTGAAGTCATTAAAGCGGGTCATTCTTCCATGTTTGGAATTGTAACAGCTGAAATCAATAATATATCAGTACTCCAATATCAACCTGCGAGCCGCATTAAGTGAGGGTGAGGGCCACATGTGGCCCCCGGGCCGCCAGTTGCCCATGTATGATGTAACTGAAGCCCTGGATGGCATGCGAGAACCCCTGTCCGTGCACGTTTACCTACTCAGCGATTGTTTTAACGATGCACTCAAGAGTGGCACTCTGCAACGCACCGCGCCTTAAAACAACTTGTGTTTACAAGCAACATTGTGTTCGTTTTAACGGATATTATTAGCGCCAGGAGGAGGCTTATAGCATTTGCATTTTCTATTCACACGCCTGAATCAATGTACAACGTCCCAGTTCTGGGACATTCGCACACCTCAGATAATCACTTCCTCAGACTTGACATAATGACAGCGAGTTATCCTATGACTGTAATATTATGGAAATCTCTTCTGTGCGGTCCACACTCCACAGTATATACTGTAGCTGCATGGATTTGAAGGCAACAATATCGCTTATGATTAAACTATATTCATGTAAATTATTTCTGTAAAGGGAAGGCTATCTCAATATTTCCTATGATATACGAGACGCGTTGGTTTTGAAATAGCATTTGAGTTGAATTGATTAATACGTCAGACGGCAGGGCAGCCCGTCAAGGGTGTGCTGGTGCGCAACACCGGCGCTCCCCAAGGAACTGTGCTGTCACCTTTGCCGCTCGTCCTCTCCGCCCCAAACCTCCGCACTATACGCGCCACATACTGAAGTTCTCTGTCGCCGGTGTGACAACAATCACCTCCATCTCCATCCGAGGGGGGAGTACTGTGGATAGGAGATGGTGGATACTTACTTATTGACCGACAAATCTGAGGCCCTAGCAAGTCTGTAGTGTTCTCTTCTTTGCTGTGATCTTTTGGGGTGGGGTTAACATCAACACGAGGAATGGCAACAAACTGAACTAGAACAACATCATAATCCAGACATGACGTGGCTTACTGGTTTCATCATGGTCCCATATATTCCCAAGTTTGTTGTCACATTAAATTGATTCCTTTTGAGGACACCAGTCGTGTTCTCACATCAACACAAGTTACTGTCCTATTTTGGGGAAATTGCAAGTTAAAATCACCCAAAGCTGATTGTATAGTTTTTTATGTCTAAAGACAGAACAGCTGAAGCAGCTTTTCACTACAGTAGTGCACGTTGACGTGAAACAGCATTGTGCGTGTGTGTGTGTGTGTGTGTGTGTGTGTGTGCTCACACAAACATTGAGCTGATCTGGCATTATGCTGAGATCGCATCATTTCAGTACCAGGGACCCCAGTGGATTCTTTCCGAACATGTGTGTGTCCCTGGACAATGAATTGACCTTTTATAGTGGACAATCTGGAGGTGGCTGTGCAGGAAGCTGCATGAAATGAAGCATAGCGTTAGTTTATGCAGGACACGTGAGTCTCGCCCGCCTCAGATGTAATCAGCTGTCAGTCAGATCCTTTCCTACTCCTCATTCTCAGATCTGCTGATTATTAGGGTCATCATCATACTCCAATCAGAGCTCTCGCTCAGTAAGGGAGGCTCCTTTAAATATGGCTTGCATTCACCATAGCTCTGCTTGTTTTTGATCTGAAGCTTCGGATCTGCTGCTGCTTAGCTGCCTCCTCCACCCCAGCCTCCACCTTTTTGATCAGAGTCTGGCATATAGGCTCAAATACTTGCAATGTTATGCTCTGCTGATTCAAGCTAATATGTCATATGTACTGCTATTGTATCCCTATGGGGGGTTTTGCTTAAAGGACCTACACCATGAATTTTCACTTTTTCTATTTTAAAACCTTTTTTGGGGGTCCCACTGGCACCTTCTATCCTCACAAAGTCCTATTTCTGTACATTGTGTCTTTCTCTGGTTTTGGGAAGACAAAGATGAAAAGCTTTCCACGGGTTCTCAGAACAGTGCTGTTCTGAGAGTTGACGCATGTGACGTCACACGCGTTTCCCGTTTTTTTTTTCAGAGTCAAAAAAAAAAAAAAACAAAAAAAAATTTTTTTCAACATTTTTTTTTTCAAACATTTTTTTTTCCAAAACTTTTTTTTTTTTCAAAAAACATTTTTTTTTTCAAAAAACTTCTTTTTTTTCTGGAAAAACCCCACTAGATGCGCCCCTGAGCAAACAGAGGCCGTTTTGGTATTGCAGCTGGAGAGCCTCATTATAGTAGAGCTAGAACAAACAAAAGAATGGTCAGAGTGTTTGTTGAGGGTTAAAACCTGTCTAAGACTCAATTTTGAGCATATATTTATACAAAAAATATAGTTTTAAAAGCATGGTGTAGGCCAGGGGTCTTCAACAGGGGGTCCGCGACCCCTAGGGGGTCCGCGGAGGTACTGCAGGGGGTCCACGAAATTATTGCAAAAAAAAAAAAAAAAAAAAAGATTTCAAAAAATGTTTTTTTTTCTTTTTTTGCCTTTTTCCACATTTATGTTAAAAAATAAATCATGATTCTATCCATTTTGAATAGCTTGAAAACATGATTACTATGCAATTGACAGATTGTTGATATTATTGACATTGGTTCTCAGTTAATAAGTAGTATGTTTAGAAATGGTAGTGGTACGGCCCACCCTGCTCGCTGTATAACTTGTACTTGTTTAAAATAAAAAGTATGTCGTAGCCCCGACCCCCCCACCCTACGAGGTGGTAGGGGGTCCCTGCTCCATCTCCCCATCAGTTTGGGGGTCCCCGGCCTGAAAACGTTGAAGACCCCTGGTGTAGGCCCTTTAAAGTTCCCTGATTTTGCTTAGCAAGCATGCGGTACAAAATTCAGGGAACATCTCCGAACGTGGAGCCCTTTGACAGCAAGTTTAACTGTATTCCATTTGTTGCAATACATGTTTAAATCTACTTTGAAAAAAGATAGCAGTGAGTTTTCCTGACTAAACCTCTCTCTTTATAATGTGCTAGTGGGGATGAGGAGGACATTCAGCCAGCGGCAGCAGTTCAGAAAAAGCTAAGGTATGGCAACATGACTGGTGTCTTGCACACGCGCCTTTGCGCGCGTGTGCAAGACACCAGTCATGTTGCCATACCTTAGCAACAGTCATGATACATTTATTTTCAGAAGTACATTCTATTTTCCCCCCCTTTCTACGGTTTCTTGGGCTGGATATGGCGGCCTGGAACCGTTGTTCAAGTGCAGCTAAACTTGGCATGCTAGTAAACGTGCCACAATTAACAATAAAATGAATTGCACCTGTGCAGCTGACCTGCGGAACCTGGGAATATACCATTTCGTCAAGATGGGGAGAATAAAAGTGTGGAGAATATAATTGTAATACCTTGTTAAAGTGACCATTTTGTCAAAGTTTGCATTTGTAGTTAGTTTACTGTAATTTAACAACATAATAACCAGCACAGATAGACAAAGAGACATTCATGGATTTATATTTAAAAGTAACTTTTATTTTCCCCCCCTGGACCCCAGGGTATGGCAGCTGCATACCCCTGCCATACCCAATTGACACCTTTGCATTCAGCCACAAACTCATCTTCCCTCCACACAGCCCTCAAAGCGACCAGACCTGTCTGAACCCCACAATATGTTCTGTTCCATTCTTTGGGATTACTGACTCCTGCTTGTTCTTCTCGCCCCCCTAGTGGCGAAAAGAAGAACCTCTGGGAACTCATATTGACTCCTGCTTGACTCTCACGCACATGGACAGCTGGGATGTACACTACTACAGCAGTGGTTTTGAGATGGGTCTCCGCGGCAAAACACGTGTAATTTTGGGGGTCCTTGACATGAAAAAGTTTGAGAACCACTGATATAGAAGAAGAATTTAGAAGACATTTATAGACTCGGGTCAAAAATATCCAAAGCCTTGCACACGATTTTCAAAAATAGCAGATCTACAAGCTCACAGCGCGGCACTCGGTGCCGCGCTGTGAGCTTGTATATCTGCTATTTTTTAATAGTTAAAGCTTAAAATATTGATCAAAGTGGTTCAAATCTAAAGTGACACAGATTTGTGTTCAGGTCTACAGTAAATGGTTGAACATAACTTATTAACCCCTTCTTTCTCTCTTGTCTCTCTCTGTGTGTGTGTGTGTGTGTGTGTGTGTGTGTGTGTGTGTGTGTGTGTGTGTGTGTGTGTGTGTGTGTGTGTGTGTGTGTGTGTGTGTGTGTGTGTGTGTGTGTGTGTGTGTGTGTGTCCCCTTGTCTTGTTTGTGCCACTGCCCTGGGGAACAACAGGTCGGGAGAAGAGAAAGGGTCCCATGATCTCTGCCGCCGATGCCGAGTTCCCGCGGGATTACCACACGCTGGCCGCCGGCGGCGGGGGGCGCGGGGCCCGGCGCTTCGCAGACAGTGGTGGAAAAAGTACTCCATTTTTTTTTTTACTTCAGTAAATGTATCAGCACTGCTATTTAGAAATACTCTGTAGAAGTCTGGAATAAAAAATGTACTTCAGTAAAAGTACAAAAGCATTGGTATCAAATGGTAGAAAGTACTCATTAGAAACGTCTTAGATCTTTTGAAAATGGCAGATTTGGAAGCTCACAATGCGTCAAGCTCACAATGAGTCAAGCTCACAATGCCGCATTGTGAGCTTGTAGATCGGCTATTTTCGAATGGCCCTAGCCGACATGTGTAAGGCTGAAGTGGTTGATGCACATTTTGTAATAATAATCCTAATCTACAAAGTAATTAGTAACTTAAGTTTTCACATGTAATGTGGGGCAGGCAGTGAAAGGATCTGAGATGCAGTGGAGTAAGAAGTAAAATATTGGAAATAATCAAGTAAAGTACAAATACCTCAAAATTGTACTTTATCTGTTTAGTATGTGTCTATGAAGTTAACATTACTCCAATAGACCCCCGGTTGTGGTTATAAAGTGCACATTGTCCTTCCATGTGTATTTTTGGTTTCTTCCTGAAAGCTGAAAGCCTCTGAGTCAAAAGGCCCGATCGGAAAACACTGATTTAATGACATCATAAAATAACCCTCTCCTCGTTTAACCATTCACCCAACACTGTGGGCGTGGCTAACTTCAGCTGGGTCACCACTCACCACCCACCTATTTTATTTTTTCCGATCGCCAAAATAAAAGCCTAGGTTCCCGAGGCTACCACCCACCTGACAACCAGGCATACTTAATGACCTGGTGGGTGTGGCCACATAAACCTCACTCTTTCTGTACACTTTTTTGGAAAGAATCGTCCTCCTAGTATAATCATAATACCTGATCATCATGTTTTAGGGTCTTTAAGTAAATGCACTTGGTTACTTTCCCCCCACTGTGCAGACAGCAACACCAACGGGGGGTTCCTGTCGTCGTCCCTGGACCGCCGGCAGAACGCCGTGGCCGCCAAGAGCCTGGAGGCGCTCAACAGCATCCACAAGGCCGACATCGAGCGGCAGCGCAATGCCTTCATGGACCTGCAGAAGACCAAGTATCCCAACAGTCCCTGTAGCAGCGCCGCTGTGGCCCAGGGCATGGGACCCACCGGTGGCCGGCAGGTAAACCATTATCAGGGCGGGTTTCCATTCCGAAACACTTAGAAACATTCACCAGGTTAGCATGCATTTACCAGCGTCGGCAGGTTAGCATTTCACCAGGTTAGCATTCACCAGCGTTAGTTTTACTGAGGTTAGGGTTAGGGTTAGGGTTAGCCCCACTTAGAAACATGAAACACCGGCATTTAGAATAATGGAAGTCAATCTTCGGAATAGCAATGTTTCAGAGTGCCGATGTGTAACCGATGTACACATACATCAAAGGGGGATTGAGCCCCTGCCCTTTTATCCGTCGGTAAAAAGTGCCCTCTCCAGACCATGAATGCAGTTTTTACTATGGTGAAAGAAATGCAAATGCCCCTCTTTCCATGTCATACCCTGGAGACAGCATTCAAGAGAATTGTTTTCTCCTGAACTTGAATGCAGCATCTTATGTTGAAATTATTGCCCTCTCTGTAGAAATCCATGCTGTGTACGCCACATATCCAGTATTGCCTTTTTATGCTTAGTGTAATGTGGTATCAAGTATTGAAAATAGCCGACCTCCAAGGTCACTGCGACACGTTGTGAGCTTGGAGGTCTGCTATCCAGTGACGTCATTACGTGCGCGTCCCGCGTCTCTGACGCATTCACGTTGCCTAGAGACGCATTCACGTCATTGCCCTGGGGTCCCACGGACGCATCGCCTCCATTGGAGTCCACGTTAAAATAATTTACCACGTCGCGAAAAAAAAATATTTTAAAAAGTCCACAGACGCCACCATTATTCATGGGTGAAGGCATGCTACTTAACCCTACTTTAACACAAATGAAATCCGCGTAGAAAGTCTTAAAACAGACGATAGAACTAACAACAGTGCGTTCTATCGTCCACCGACGCCATTCTGTGTGCCCGTAGATGGTCACAGAATTCAATGGGTGCCTGAGTTTTAGCGTAGCACCGGGCCGCTCTCTGACCATAGTGGCACAGCATGTTAGGTGATACACCAAAATGGGTTCCCCACAGAACGTGTGCAACTGACGGCGCAGAAACGTGACGTCTCTACACTGGCAAAACAACAGCGTCGCGGTCAGGGTCCCCGCGGAATGAACGTGTCGCAAACAGCATTTCGTTTCATTAATATCCTCGCCAGAAACTGCCTGCCGTCTGTCTGTCTCTTTCTGCATGCAGCGGAGCCACCGCACTCTGCACTGCAGCAGCATGAACGTGCTCTCTCTGTGATGCTGCTACGTTTAGCTACATGCTAAAGCTACTGCCGTGGCTGCTCTTCTGAGGCACAGTCAGTGAGGCTGGCAGAGGGTCATAAACTCATTAAGTCATAAAAAGACGTCTGATTTTCAAAGCGGAGAAACTAATTATCTGTGATTTACAACAGCCGTTCTCCGGAGCGCTCCACTTTCTCATAGTATTACGTCGAGTGGTCTCGCCATACACAGAAGTATACTCAAATGTTTTACTTAAGTAAAAGTATCTTCTACTGCAAGTTAAAGTCCGGAATTCAAAATGTACTTGAGTAAAAGTATAGGCTACACTTTAGGACTAAAAGTAAAAGTACTCATTATGCACAATTATTCTGTATCACATGTTACCAAATAATATCCTTTGAAAATAGCCATGGCTGAAGTGGTTATGTAGGCTATACTTTTCAAAGTAACTAGTAAAGTTTTCAAATAATTGTAGTGGAATAAGTACAATATTTGCCTCTGAGATGTAGTGGAGTAAGTAAAAGTAATGAAAATTGGAAATACTCCAGTAAAGTAAAAGTACCTTAAATTGTACTTATAAGTTACCTTTTTATTACCCCAAGAAAAGAAAAAAAAAGACCATTATTGCACCAAAGTAATCAACAAGCTAAAACTATACTATCAAAAATGTCCAAACATTAGCCTAATTGTAAAATAATATAAGATAGAGGCAAATATAAATAGCCGATCTAAAAGCTCACAATGCAAAAAATAAATACAATGGGGACCCAAATTGGGGACCCATCATTTTTTTCTGGGACTCATTCGAATGACCACCTGTGGGTCCCGGGACCCATTACTTTGAAAACCTATTAACATCACTGGCTATCTTCAATATGTTCACCAAAAGGCCCTTTTAGTCATTTCAGCCCCTGCCTCTCTAACATTCTCTGCACGGTCCCTGTTATGAATGACTCGTGCTGTATACCGTTGTCCGTTGAGTACTTGGAGGCGGTGTTGATTTCATCGACTGAAGCTATGTGTTTGTCGACTACCTTTGGAAAAAGTACTCAGATTGTATACTTAAAAAAGTATCAAAACTATAATCTAGATGCGACACGTTGTGAGCTTGTAGATTGGCTATTTTCAAACAGCCAACATAAAAATTAGGGCTAAAATGGTTTATGTATGTTTTATTGCGACCGTAGGTCGCAGTTTACTATCAGAACCGTCACAGCTTGTCCGTATCTGTCCGTACGGGTAACGCCTGACACTACTATGGTTCCCCTGACACATCACTGTGACATCACAGGTGACATCACAATGATGTCAGATAACAGAGCAGGGATCTCCATATATGGGCATAAACAGGTGAAATCACAGTGATTTCAGATACCATTAAACAGAGCAGGGATCTCCATATGGGCATAAAAGGGATTCTCTTAGGGATCTCCATATATGGGCATAAAAGGGATTGTATCCCAGATGATGCCCTGTTAGGAGATCCACACTAACAGAATCCATATATGGCCAAGACAGATCGCTTTTCACCCTTAGGCGTCTTACTGGTAATAATATTATAATTTATATCCACAAAGTAACTAGTAACTAACGTTTTCAAATAATTGTAGTGGAGTAAAAGTACAATATTTGGATCTGAGATGTAGTGGAGTAGAAGTAAAAGTATTAGAAATTGGAAATACTCAAGTACAAATACCTCAAAAGTGTACTCAAGTACATTACTTAAGTAAATGTACTTAGTCACTTTACAGCACTGGTTCATGATATCCCACAGGATCAGAAATGTATTCTGGCCCTAAACCATTCAAAGCTTTATATAATAGACCAGCGGTTGTATTTTGAAATTGATTTCTTTGACGTACAGGGAGCCAGCGTAAGGATTTAGGAACAGGAGTCGAGTGATATGCTCTACTTTCTCGGTATTAGAGTCAGAGAGGACTCTGAATCGCCGGCAGTCGTTTGATCGATTTCCTTTTTTTAGGGAGACCTGTAAAGACACGGTTAGAGACTTAGAGTTGTCAAGTCTGCTGAAAAGATGAATGCACAGACAAGTTTTTCTAAGTCCTTTAAACCTCAAATACCTGGAACGTGTCCGAGTCGCGTTAGATTTTAACCACTTTAGCCATTATTTAATGCTTTAACTATTGAAAAATAGCAGATATACAAGTTCACAGCGCGGCACTCGGTGCCGCGCTGTGAGATTGTAGATCTGCTATTTTTGAAAAATCTTGAAAATGTCTTGAATATCTTTGACCCGATCTTTGACCCGACTTCTAAATCCTTCCTCTAAATCAGTGGTTCTCAAACTTTTTCATGTCAAGGACCCCCAAAATTACATTTATTCGGACGCAAATCCCCATCTCAAAACATGTTGTTCCAGGGACCCCCAGAAGCAGATATTTGAGTTACAAAAGTTTGCTTTGAAAAATATATATTGAAAAATGTGCACACATTTTCACGATTTTTCAAAAATAGGTGCCGCGCTGTGAGCTTGTAGATCTGCTATTTTTAAATAGTTAAAGCAATCAATAATTCTAGGCCTAAATGGGTTAATACGTGATGGATTTTTGAGGTGATAGCAGGCTGACTTTGTGATTGTGTTAATGTGGCTGTTTAAATTCAGGTCTAAGTCCATGGCTACGCCAAGATTTGTCGCTTTTGAACACATATACTGTATTGGCATTCTCTTGCCTTTTCGAAGAGTCGAGAGAAAAGAGTTTCAAAATTGGATTTCTACCCACTTTTTGTGGTCACATGTTCAGATACTGGATTCTGATTGGCTTAAAACAGTGGTAAATCAGTCAACAACCTTGAGTTGGCTCATGGACCCCGCCCACTGTTGTGTTGCAGTTGTAACGTTTCCAAGATCTTGCAAGTTACAACTGTGTTTTCTTTCGTTTATATGGTAGAAGTGGTAGAAAACTAAGCAATTTACTGTTTCAGGGTCGCTGAAACAGTGGTAAATCAGCCAACAACCCACTCCCTCTCATGGTAAATGGCTTACTTCAGGCGTCATTCTATTTCATTTAGAAAATGTGTTCCTTCACTGTACCGTGAAATACAATAATTACAATTTAGGCATTGAGCAGACACTTTTAATCCAAAGCGACTTACAAAGCAGGTCAATACATCAATATAATAAGCACGATAATATGTCAGTACATCAACAACAATACAACAAATGCATAGGAATATCTAGAAAAACAATTACACAGGTAGACCACACACCTCAGTCAGTAAAAAAAAAAAAAAAACTTTTCTAAAACCTAAAAGTGCTATCTAGCTTTCATGTGTGGTTATCGAGGGAAGGGGAGTGTTACAGTAGTGCTTTGGGTTTAGGTCAGGGGTCTTCAACAGGGGGTCCGGGACCCCTAGGGGGTCCTCAGAGTTACTACAGGGGGTCCTCCAAATCTTCCAATCCTTTTTATTTTAAGAACTTGAACAGAACCCTTGGGTCCCTATTCTGAGAACTGTAGCCAAAAATAGCAGATCTACAAGCTCATAACGCCTTGCGCTGAGGCGTTGTGAGCTTGTAGATCTGCTATTTTTGGCAACAGAGTAAAAGACAGAAAGACAGAGTAAAAGGTCAAGTTTATCAGGTAATTATCTGAAAACACAAATTGACATGAATCCAAAATACACAGAAGATTGTGCTGTCAAACGATGAAACTATATGGAATCTATGAACAGGTTGTGGGGGTCCCTGCTTCATCTGTCTCTCAACTAAGGGGTCCTTGGCCTGAAAACGTTGAAGACCCCTGGTTTAGGTGGAGTCTGAAGAGGTGAGTCTTCAGTCCACGGCGGAAATACAGTGAAGAAAAATACAGTGAAGAAAAAAACATAATCTAAAAAAAGAAATGCGTCACTGTCGGGCTCCAAGTTTCAAGTTTGTACGTTTTTTCACCAAGCAAAGCCCTGCTTCATCACACAAACTGTCGCGCAAAAGTAGTGAAAACAGCCGATCTTGTAGATCTGCTATTTCCACTAGTTTAGTTCATTTTAAAACAATAAATACAAAACGAAAGGTTTTGGACATACAAGGTTTCCACCCGACACCGACGAATGGTTTGAGT